>NC_084574.2:10117500-10222500 GCF_033978685.3 Nerophis lumbriciformis | reverse complement strand
AATGTCCCAGCATATATCTTCTGTTATGTTCACCCCTAAGAATTTGAAATGCTTGACCCTTTCTACAAGATTGTTATTAATTAAAAGTGGAGGGTGTTTGTTCTGCCCTTTCCTGCGGAAGTCTACAATTAGTTCTTTGGTTTTGTTAGTTTTAAGAACCAAGTTATTGTTAGCACACCATGAAGCCAGCTGTTGGACCTCTGCATTGTATGCTGTTTCATCATTATTACTGATGAGCCCAAGCACCGTGGTGTCGTCGGTATATTTGACAGTGAGATTGGATGTTGAAGAGGCTATGCAGTCATGTGTGAAGAGGGTGAAGAGCACAGGGCTTAGCACACAACCCTGTGGGGCACCGGTGTTGATGGTGAGCGTGGCAGAAATGTGCTCGCCTATTTTCACATACTGTGTGCGATTTGTTAAAAAGTCCAAAATCCAGTTGCAGAGGATGGTGTTCAGACCAAGGTTGTTAAGCTTAGATCTGAGTCTGTTTGGCCTTATTGTGTTAAATGCTGAGCTGAAATCGACAAAGAGCAATCTTGCATAAGTGTCCTTAAGCTCAAGATGTTCCAAGAGTCTATGGATTACAATAGCGATGGTGTCTTCGGTTGATCGGTTCTCCCGGTACGCGAACTGATATGGGTCAAGGGATGGTGGTATTGCCTTTTTAATCCGTTTCAATATCAGTCTCTCCATACATTTGGCAGGTATGGAGGTGAGTGCTACAGGTCTGTAGTCATTTAGGCATAAATATGTATATAGAGACATACTGTAATAACTTGAAGTAAATAATGAAGATTAAAAACCAATTACAAACAAAAAATAAAACAAAAGGTAAATGAACAGTCTTTTTCTCACAATGTGTCGACTTTTTTCTTATAAAATTGGGAACAATTTCTCATATTCTTTCTGCTATTGCAATATTTTCTCGTAAAATGATGACTTTTTTAGTGTAAAATTATGACTTTTTAATGCAAAATAGTGACATTTGTCATAAAAAATTCAGACTTTTATATGGTTGTTCTTGTAAAATAGTGACATTTTTTTGAGTGAAATGATGACTTTTGTCATAATTTTGCCAAGTAAAATTCCGATTATTATTATAATATTGCACAAATGTTAGTTTTCTTGTAAAATTTTGACTTGCGTTGAGTAAAATTACAACTTTTATTTCAATACTAAAGGTAGTCATTTTTTTCGGAGGTCTCAAGAAGGTAACAAATACAAGAAAGTGTGTGTGTGTGTTCTTGTGCCTTCTTGAGACATCAAGAAGGAAAAGTATCTTCTTGTTTTTCTACCCTTCTTGAGACATGAAGAAGGAAAAGTATCTTCCATATGAGGAGGTGTGAACAAGTGATGACATAAATCATGGTCCCAATAACATTGCATCTAATAGAGAATGTCACATTAGCACCCCTGCTGGTGACATCTATCAAAATTAGGTTGAAATTATGTTTTAAAAGTGCTCCCCCTCTGCCCAACATATGTAATAACAAGTGTGTTTAAAAAACAATTGAAATGCACCCCCTTTGGCCAAATTTAATTTTTTTTAAATGAAATGAAGAAAAAAAAATGTATATAGAGTAGAGATGCGCGGTTTGCGGGCACAACCGCGGAGTCCGCGGATCGGGCGGATGAAATTAAAAAAAATTTGATTTTATCCGCGGGTCGGGTCGGGTCGGGTGGTTGGCGGGTGGCAGTTAAACCAATTCGGAAATATATATACATAGTTAAATGTTGTTACCCACATACGAAAAACGAGCAGGCACCTGTTGCATATGCCACAACAGAAGAAAAAAAAAAAAAGAGATGGACACTTTTACGGAGCGGAGAAGGGACGCCTCGCCGGGGTCCGGGACCGAGGCTCCTTCCCCCGAGAGGGTCCCACCGGGAGCCGTAGCTGAGGCGATCCGCGAGAAGGGCCCGACGCAAGTCCAGCGTCACCACCGCGCCCACCGCACCGACACCCCGCGGCCGGCGCCACGCGCAGCAGGTAAGCAGCTTACCTGCCCGCCACCCCCGTGGCCGGGGGCTCGTAACAGGGGTCACTCCGCGCGCTCCGCCCGCGCAGCTTACCTGCCCGCCACCCCTGTTGCCGGGGGCGCGTAACAGGGGTCACTCCGCGCGCAGTGCGCTCACGAAAGGGGTGGGGCTCACCCTGGTTGATATAGACGGCCGTCGCCGGCAGCGAGACGCGCTTGGAGGTGCGCTCAGCGCGGCTCCCATATGATTGCGCACTGGTGTGCGTCTGGGTCGTGACAGCATGGCACGCGAATGTCTGTGCTGCATTGGATCAGTCTCCTTTCTTTAACAGGCAAAAGCTTTATAACCTCACTAATGCCTTGCATCGTCTATATTAGATATATAACAACGGGCAGGTGCGGGCGGATGCGGTTCTGATCAAATGTTAGATCGGGTGGATTGCGGATGGTTGACGAATTTCTGATGCGGTTGCTGATGAAATAATTGCCTATCCGCGCATCTCTAATATAGAGACATACAGTTTTAACTTGAAGTAAATAATGAAGATTTAAAAACCAAACCAAAACTTTTTATATTTGCATAGTATGTATATATTATTAATGTTGTAAATACAAAACTTTATATATCTAGAAAGGGTGGTCCTAAAGAGGTGGGCATTTTTCTCAGGTCTCAAGAAGGTAACAAATACAAGAATGTGTGTGTGTTTGTGTATGTCACCTGGAGAGCATTTCCTGTGCACTTTGTGTGTGTCTGGTTAAAAGTGTCAAAGTGACACACTCGGGGGGGGAAAAGTGTGAGGGAGGTGTGTATGGGGGGTGTTTGGTGTCACTTTGAATTTAACGGGCCCTTGTTCCTGCCTGATAGCAAAGTCCTTCGTCTGCCTCGTAATATGTTGTCATATACACTACACGCACACACACACAACATGCTGGCCCATGTCCACATCCCGTACTCTGTGTGTGTGTGTGTGTGTGTGTTTGTGTGTGTGTGTGTGTGTGTGTGTGTGTTGACTCTCCTTGCGAGCGCCCTGACAAGTCGTAACTCTCCTGTCTGCCTTCCTTTTTCTTTTTTTTTTTTCCCTCGCCCTTGAGCAAGATCACGCGCAGCCTCGCCCTGCAGTCGCCGCGGGATCAAACGCGCGCGCAAAACAGTCGCACTGAGAGCGAACGGGCGGCCATGTTCGGAGTCAGAGCAAGAACCCTCTTGATTTTTTTCCATCAGAATAGTCGGCTGGAAATGACGAGGACGGCGCCCTTTCTGAGTCATTGTGTTGACTTTCAGGGAGCGTCATGACGCTACGCTGGCAAGAACCCTATTGATTTTCACAGCTCCTCAATCCAAGATGCATGTAAGACCTCAGGTCAAAGGTCACACAAGGGTTCTTTCCTTCATGTGGTCACACATCTTTGATCTGACGGGGACGTTGTAATTACAGCAAGGATCCTCTTGATTTTAGGTGTCAACTTTTTCTTTCGTCAATCAGCGCTCTTAACGGCCATGCATTGTTACCATTAGAGCAAGAACTCTATTGATTTTGATGCTAAGATGCGTAGAAATAAACCGGTGGTCAAAGGTTTGTTTTTCATGGGTGACGTGACACATTTCAACCAGACTTCTAGCAATTCAAAAATAATAACGTTCGATGGGAGAGCAAGAACCCTATTGATTTTCAGTGTAATATACCAGACAGCGATGTCTTATGACTACTTTTTTCTGTCAACAGGCCAAACCCTGTTTTATTTAGATTTCAAATGTTTTTTAGTCAAAGCAAGGACCTTATTGATTTTCAGTGTAATATACCAGACAGTGATGGCATATTGCTATAAATATTTAGTCAAAGCATGAACTCTATTTATTTTCAGTGCAGTATGCATTGACTTTGTTTTTATCAGTCTTTTTTTTTAATTTTAGGTATAAATATTTAGTCAAAGCAAGAACCCTATTGATTTTCAGTGTAATATACCAATTTATTGATGCTTTTTTTCTGTCAATGGGCCAAAACTTGTTTTATTTGGATATCAAAATGTTATTTTTTCAAAGCAAGATTTCTATTGTTTTTTTTAATTACTGGTAGAACCAACAGGTGAAAGGTCATACTAGTATTTGTTTTTTGGGGGGAAAGCACGCTGTTTTAAATTTCAAGGATGGCGTTCGATGTGATAGCAAGAACTCTATTTATTTTCAGTGCAATATGCATTGACTTTGTTTTTGTCTTATTTTTGATTTTAAGTATAAATATTGAGTCAACGCAAGAACCCTATTGATTTTCAGTGTAATATACCAGGATGGCGTTCGATGTGATAGCAATAACTCTATTTATTTTCAGTGCAATATGCATTGACTTTGTTTTTCAGTCTTATTTTTGAATTTAGGTATAAATATTTAGTCAAAGCAAGAACCCTATTGATTTTCAGTGTAATATACCAGGCAGCAATGTTTTATTGATGCTTTTTTCAATGGGCCAAAACTTGTTTTATTTGGAATTTCAAACATTATTTTTTCAAAGCAAGACTTCTATTGGTTTTTGAATTACTGGTAGAACCAAGGGGTGAAAGGTCATACTAGTATTTATTATAAATAGTACTAGTAAATTTCAAGGATGGCGCTCGATGTGATAGCAAGAACTCTATTTATTTTCAGTGCAATATGTATTGACTTTGTTTTTGTCTTATTTTTTATTTTAAGTATAAATATTGAGTCAAAGCAAGAACCCTATTAATTTTCCATTACTTGTCGAACCATAAGTCAAAGGTCATGCGAGTACTTGTTTTGGGTGCAAGCAATTTTGTCATAAATTTCAACCAGTCCTGTTTGGACTGATAGGAATGTTCTATCTAATAGCAATAATCCTATTAGTTTTAAGTAAATTAATTATTATAATTAATAATTATTTATTTGTATTATTTACTATAATTAGTAATTATTTATGTTATTATTAATGAAATGATTTTAAATAGTTGTTTAGGTCACTATCAGATCGAGAACCATATTGATTTTTTTTTGTTACAGTGATATTACATGCAACCTGAGGTCAAAAGTTTTAAACAGTCCTGCTTGAACGGTTCTATCTCGGCAATTCTCAAACTGGTACGCCAAAGAATCACTCGCTTAAAATACAGAGTTGTGTGTTCCTATATTCAAACACAGTGTTACTGTTCAAACTGGCCAAAAACATGAAATATGATTGTTAAATAAAACCCCTGCCTTGTTTTTAACGAATACTTAAACCTACTATGCTACTGTAATTTAATGCCGGTCATTTCGGTGGTACTTGGTGGGAAAAAAGTTTGAAAACAACTCTTCTATCATATAGCAAGAATCCTATTTATTTTAAGTTAATTTTCGCAATGCACTCTTATCTTGTTGATATTTAATGGTGTTTTTTTTCCGTTATCATCGCTTGTGGATTGTTACTATCAGAGCAAGAACCAGGCTGATTTTTACTTTTTACAGTGATATTATACACAAGCTGAGGTCAAAGGTTACACTAGTATTTGTGTTAATTTTAAGTAAATTAATTAATTACTATGATGATTTTTTTATTTTTTTTATTATTTATTATAATTAGTAATTATTTAATTTTGTTGTTTTGTCTCTACAAGTCACAGTGCTGACTGTCTTGTCACTATCAGAGCAAGAACCGTATTGATTTGTTTTTTTTACAGTGATATACACAAGCTGAGGTCAAAGGTTACACTAGTATTTGTTTGTTAGTTTTAAGTAAATTAATTAATTATTATAATAAAGTTTTTTTTTAATTTGTATAATTTATTATAATTAGTAATTATTTAATTTTGTTGTTTTGTCTCTACAAGTCACAGCTCTGACTGTCTTGTCACTATCAGAGCAAGAACCATATTGATTTTTTTTTTACAGTGATATACACAAGCTGAGGTCAAAGGTTACACTAGTATTCGTGTTAATTTTAAGTGAATTAATGAATTATTATGATGATTTTTTTTTTTATTTGTATAATTTATTATAATTAGTTAATTATTTAATGTTGTTGTTTTGTCTCTACAAGTCACAGCTCTGACTGTCTTGTCACTATCAGACCAAGAACCATATTGATTTTTTTTTACAGTGATATTATACACAAGCTGAGGTCAAAGGTTACACTAGTGTTTGTGTTAATTTTAAGTAAATTAATTAATTACTTTAATGATGATTTTTTTTTTGGTATAATTTATTATAATTAGTTAATTGTTTAATTTTGTTGTTATGTCTCTACAAATCACAGCTCTGACTGTCTTGTCACTATCAGAGCAAGAACCATATTGATTTTTTTTTACAGTGATATTATACACAAGCTGAGGTCAAGGATTACACTAGTATTTGTGTTAATTTTAAGTAAATTAATTAATTATGATGATTTTTTTTTTAAAATTTATTATAATTAGTAATTATTTAATTTTGTTGTTTTGTCTCTACAAGTCACAGCTTTGACTGTCTTGTCACTATAAAAGTAAGAACTGTATTGATTTTTTTTTTACAGTGATATTATACACAAGCTGAGGTCAAAGGTTACACTAGTGTTTGTGTTAATTTTAACTAAATTAATTAATTACTTTAATGATGATTTTTTTTTTTTTGTATAATTTATTATAATTAGTTAATTGTTTAATTTTGTTGTTATGTCTCTACAAATCACAGCTCTGACTGTCTTGTCACTATCAGAGCAAGAACCATATTGATTTTTTTTACAGTGATATTATACACAAGCTGAGGTCAAAGATTACACTAGTATTTGTGTTAATTTTAAGTAAATTAATTAATTATGATGATTTTTCTTTTAATTTATTATAATTAGTAATTATTTAATTTTGTTGTTTTGTCTCTACAAGTCACAGCTTTGACTGTCTTGTCACTATAAAAGTAAGAACAGTATTGATTTTTTTTTACAGTGATATTATACACAAGCTGAGGTCAAAGGTTACACTAGTGTTTGTGTTAATTTTAAGTAAATTAATTACTTTAATGATGATTTTTTTTTGTATAATTTATTATAATTAGTTAATTGTTTAATTTTGTTGTTATGTCTCTACAAATCACAGCTCTGACTGTCTTGTCACTATCAGAGCAAGAACCATATTGATTTTTTTTTTTACAGTGATATTATACACAAGCTGAGGTCAAAGGTTACACTAGTGTTTGTGTTAATTTTAAGTAAATTAATTTAATGATGATTTTTTTTTTTGTATAATTTATTATAATTAGTTAATTGTTTAATTTTGTTGTTATGTCTCTACAAATCACAGCTCTGACTGTCTTGTCACTATCAGAGCAAGAACCATATTGATTTTTTTTTTTACAGTGATTTTATACACAGGCTGAGGTCAAAGATTACTCTAGTATTTGTGTTAATTTTAACTAAATTAATGAATTATTATAATGATAAATTTTTTTTGTATAATTTATTATAATTCGTTAATTATTTAATGTTGTTGTTTTGTCCCTACAAGTCACAGCCCTGACTGTCTTGTCACTATCAGAGCAAGAACCATATTGATTTTTTTTACTGCGATATACATAAGCTGAGGTCAAAGGTTACACTAGTATTTGTGTTAATTTTAGGTAAATTATTAATTATGATGATTTTTTTGTTTTTTATTACTTATTATAATTAGTAATTATTTAATTTTGTTGTTTTGTCTCTACAAGTCACAGCTCTGACTGTCTTGTCACTATAAGAGTAAGAACCGTATTGATTTTTTTTTTACAGTGATATTATACACAAGCTGAGGTCAAAGGTTACACTAGTGTTTGTGTTAATGTTAAGTAAATTAATTCATTATTATAATGATAATTTTTTTTTTGTATAATTTATTATAATTAGTTAGTTATTTAATTTTGTTGTTTTGTCTCTACAAGTCACAGCTCTGACTGTCTTGTCACTATCAGAGCAAGAACCATATTGATTTTTTTTTTACAGTGATATACACAAGCTGAGGTCAAAGGTTACTCTAGTATTTTTGTTAATTTTAACTAAATTAATGAATTATTATAATGATATATTTTTTTGTATAATTTATTATAATTGGTTAATTATTTAATTTTGTTGTTTTGTCTCTACAAGTCACAGCTCTGACTGTCTTGTCACTATCAGAGCAAGAACCATATTGATTTTTTTTACAGTGATATTATACACAAGCTGAGGTCAAAGATTACACTAGTATTTGTGTTAATTTTAAGTAAATTAATTAATTATGATGATTTTTTTTTAAAGTTATTATAATTAGTAATTATTTAATTTTGTTGTTTTGTCTCTACAAGTTGCAGCTCTGACTGTCTTGTAACTATAAGAGTAAGAACCGTATTGATTTTTTTTTTACAGTGATATTATACACAAGCTGAGGTCAAAGGTTACACTAGTGTTTGTGTTAATGTTAAGTAAATTAATTAATTATTATAATGATAATTTTTTTTGTATAATTTATTATAATTAGTTATTTAATTTTGATGTTTTGTCTCTACAAGTCACAGCTCTGACTGTCTTGTCACTATCAGAGCAAGAACCATATTGATTTTTTTTTACTGCGATATTATACATAAGCTGAGGTCAAAGATTACACTAGTATTTGTGTTAATTTTAAGTAAATTAATTAATTATGATGATTTTTTTTTTTAATTTATTATAATTAGTAATTATTTAATTTTGTTGTTTTGTCTCTACAAGTCACAGCTTTGACTGTCTTGTCACTATAAAAGTAAGAACCGTATTGATTTTTTTTTTACAGTGATATACACAAGCTGAGGTCAAAAGTTACACTAGTGTTTGTGTTAATTTTAAGTAAATTAATTAATTATTTTAATGATGATTTTTTTTTTTTGTATAATTTATTATAATTAGTTAATTGTTTAATTTTGTTGTTATGTCTCTACAAATCACAGCTCTGACTGTCTTGTCACTATCAGAGCAAGAACCATATTGATTTTTTTACAGTGATATTATACATAAGCTGAGGTCAAAGATTACACTAGTATTTGTGTTAATTTTAAGTAAATTAATTAATTATGATGCTTTTTTTTTTTAATTTATTATAATTAGTAATTATTTAATTTTGTTGTTTTGTCTCTACAAGTCACAGCTTTGACTGTCTTGTCACTATAAAAGTAAGAACCGTATTGCTTTTTTTTTTTACAGTGATATACACAAGCTGAGGTCAAAAGTTACACTAGTGTTTGTGTTAATTTTAAGTAAATGAATTAATTACTTTAATGATGATTTTTTTTTTGTATAATTTATTATAATTAGTTAATTGTTTAATTTTGTTGTTATGTCTCTACAAGTCACAGCTCTGACTGTCTTGTCACTATCAGAGCAAGAACCATATTGATTTTTTTACAGTGATATTATACACAAGCTGAGGTCAAAGATTACTCTAGTATTTGTGTTAATTTTAACTAAATTAATGAATTATTATAATGATACATTTTTTTTGTATAATTTATTATAATTCGTTAATTATTTAATTTTGTTGTTTCGTCTCTACAAATCACAGCTCTGACTGTCTTGTCACTATCAGAGCAAGAACCATATTGATTTTTTTTACAGTGATATTATACACAAGCTGAGGTCAAAGATTACACTAGTATTTGTGTTAATTTTAAGTAAATTAATTAATTATGATGATTTTTTTTTAAAGTTATTATAATTAGTAATTATTTAATTTTGTTGTTTTGTCTCTACAAGTTGCAGCTCTGACTGTCTTGTAACTATAAGAGTAAGAACCGTATTGATTTTTTTTTTTACAGTGATATTATTCACAAGCTGAGGTCAAAGGTTACACTAGTGTTTGTGTTAATGTTAAGTAAATTAATTAATCATTATAATGATAATTTTTTTTGTATAATTTATTATAATTAGTTATTTAATTTTGATGTTTTGTCTCTACAAGTCACAGCTCTGACTGTCTTGTCACTATCAGAGCAAGAACCATATTGATTTTTTTTTACTGCGATATTATACATAAGCTGAGGTCAAAGATTACACTAGTATTTGTGTTAATTTTAAGTAAATTAATTAATTATGATGATTTTTTTTTTTAATTTATTATAATTAGTAATTATTTAATTTTGTTGTTTTGTCTCTACAAGTCACAGCTTTGACTGTCTTGTCACTATAAAAGTAAGAACCGTATTGATTTTTTTTTTACAGTGATATACACAAGCTGAGGTCAAAAGTTACACTAGTGTTTGTGTTAATTTTAAGTAAATTAATTAATTACTTTAATGCTGATTTTTTTTTTTTTATAATTTATTATAATTAGTTAATTGTTTAATTTTGTTGTTATGTCTCTACAAATCACAGCTCTGACTGTCTTGTCACTATCAGAGCAAGAACCATATTGATTTTTTTTACAGTGATATTATACATAAGCTGAGGTCAAAGATTACACTAGTATTTGTGTTAATTTTAAGTAAATTAATTAATTATGATGCTTTTTTTTTTTAATTTATTATAATTAGTAATTATTTAATTTTGTTGTTTTGTCTCTACAAGTCACAGCTTTGACTGTCTTGTCACTATAAAAGTAAGAACCGTATTGCTTTTTTTTTTTTACAGTGATATACACAAGCTGAGGTCAAAGGTTACACTAGTGTTTGTGTTAATTTTAAGTAAATTAATTAATTACTTTAATGATGATTTTTTTTTGTATAATTTATTATAATTAGTTAATTGTTTAATTTTGTTGTTATGTCTCTACAAATCACAGCTCTGACGGTCTTGTCACTATCAGAGCAAGAACCATATTGATTTTTTTTACAGTGATATTATACACAAGCTGAGGTCAAAGGTTACTCTAGTATTTGTGTTAATTTTAAGTAAATTAATGAATTATTATAATGATGATTTTTTTGGTATAATTTATTATAATTAGTTAATTATTTAATTTTGTTGTTTTGTCTCTACAAGTCACAGCGCTGACTATCTCGTCACTATCAGAGCAAGAACCATATTGATTTTTTTTAACTGCGATATTATACATAAGCTGAGGTCAAAGGTTACACTAGTATTTGTGTTAATTTTAAGTAAATTAATTAATTATGATGATTTTATTATTTTATTTTTTTAATGATTTATTATAATTAGTAATTATTTAATGTTGTTGTTTTGTCTCTACAAGTCACAGCTCTGACTGTCTTGTCACTATCAGAGTAAGAACCGTATTGATTTTTTTTTTACAGTGATATTATGCACAAGCTGAGGTCAAAAGTTACACTAGTATTTGTATTAATTTTAAGTAAATTAATTAATTATTATAATGATTTTTTATATTTGTATAATTTATTATAATTAGTTATTTAATTTTGTTGTTTTGTCTCTACAAGTCACACTTCTGACTGTTTTGTCACTATCAGAGCAAGAACCGTATTGATTTATTTTTTTTGCTGCGATATTATACACAAGCTGAGGTCAAAGGTTACACTAGTATTTGTTTGTGTTAGTTTTAAGTAAATTAATTATTTAAATGATGATTTTTTAATTTGTATTATTTATTATACTTAGTAATTGTTTAATTTTGTTGTTTTGTCTCTACAAGTCACTATCAGAGCAAGAACCATATTGATTTTTTTTTTTTTTTTTAACAGTGATATTTCATACAACCTGAAGTCAAAGGTCACACTTGTACTTGTTTTTGTGTGTCAAAAATGTCAACCAGTCTTCTTTGAACTTATAAAGAACCCTATTGCTTTTAGTGTCACATAAAACCCACTGTTTAAAGTCTTATAGCGACTTGTTGAGGAGGGGGAGGAAGTGCCAAAAGAAGCAAGAATCCTATTGATTTGCTTGCAGAACTTGAGGTCAGAGGTCACACGGGTCCATTATTCCAATCCCGTGTGTTCCATGTGATGATATGTGCTAATTCATGAGTACGGGAATCGAGCGCGCGGGCCCGCACGAGCTTCCCTGGCTTTTTATTTAGCCTGCCGGACGCTCGACCCGCACCAGAAATGCGACCCTTCCCCTTCTTCTTATCCGGGAGGAAAGTATTCTCAGCGTGCGCACACACGAGCTTCCGTCATGCAGCCTGGCTCCGCCGTGATGCAGATGGCGAGGTTAGAGCGGAGCGTAACCGCGCGCCCTTCAGGAGGCCCGAGAACAAACAGTGTTGTAGCTCTCGCTGAGCCGTCGTATGTTGTGCAATGGAGGATTATTAGCGTCTGCTCTGCTCAGTGGCCTAAACTCTTCTCTTCTTGGCACAATTCAGTCTAATTTTGGACAAAAAAACGTTTTTTTAGGGGGGGAAAATGACCTTTTTTTATTTTTTATTTTTTTAATTAATCCAACAAAATAATACACAATAATACCATAATAATACAATTCCAAAACCAGCCCAGCAACATTCAGAATAACAATCAACAGAGCAATTGAGAGGACACGCAAACATGACACAAAACAATCCAAAAGTAGTCAAACAAAAATGAATACTATCAACAACAGTATCAATATTAATAAGAATTCCAACATAGCAGTGATTAGAAATCCCTCATTCACATTATCATCACAGCCATTTATTTAAAATAAAATCGGTAACACAGTATGGCATACTTGCCAACCCTCCCGGATTTTCCGGGAGACTCCCGAAATTCAGCGCCTCTCCCGAAAACCTCCCAGGACAAATTTTCTCCTGGAAATCTCCCGAAATTCAGGCGGAGCTGGAAGCCCCGCCCCCTCCAGCTCCATGCGGACCTGAGTGACGTGTCAACAGCCTGTATTCACGTCCGCTTTCCCACAATATAAACAGCTGCCTGCCCAAACATATTATAACTGTAGAATGATGGAGGGCGAGTTCTTGGTTTCTTATGAAGGTTTATTGTTAGGCAGTTTCACTAACGTCCTCCCAGCGCTGTAACAACACACAACAACAGCAGTCATGTTTTATTCTACTGTAAAGCAGTTCGTCTGCCGTAAACAGCAATGTTGTTGTAATATATTGAGTTGGAGGCAATAACCAGGCGAGGTGATGAAGTACGTCTCTTTAATAGACTTCAGAACAGACTCACACACTTGACGTCAGGTGCGCAACACCACGTAAATCGTTGGCCAACCAAAAAGTAACCCCAGTACGCTATAGCCAACATTCACCAGGAGATGGCAACAGACAAACATAGATCACTATTACATTCCTCCCCTTTTAGAAATGTAGAAGTTATAAATAAATGAGTTATACTTGTATAGCGCTTTTCTACCTTCAAGGTACTCAAAGTGCTTTGACACTATTTCCACATCCACCCATTCACACACACATTCAAGTTACTCAAAATAAATAAACAACCCAACCAAAAAATGCAGCAGCTCAATTAAAAAACTGTACTTAAGCCACATTCTTTTTTCTTTTTTTTTTTTAGTACTGAACTCTTAACCCTCATTTGTAAACAATAACATGCTTATTATACAAACAGTATTTGTACACCTTTAACACAGATTTGTATACTGTCTTCAGAGATTCAGTTTTTTTGGTGGTACTCGAAACATTTCTGGGTACCTGCGAAAGGGTGTTCTGCATGGTTGGAAAAATAGTGACAGAGAATAGAACAAGGATGGACAATTCAACCCTTAACTCAACAATGAGTAGATCAGTGTTATGTGTGTGTATATGTGTAAATAAATGAACACTGAAATTCAAGTATTTATTTTATTTTATATATATATATATATATATATATATATATATATATATATATATATATATATATATATATATATATATATATATATATATATGAAATACTTGACTTGGTGAATTCTAGCTGTAAATATACTCCTCCCCTCTTAGCCACGCCCCCAACCCCGACCACGCCCCCCCCCAGCCCCCACCCCCCACCTCCCGAAATCGGAGGTCTCAAGGTTGGCAAGTATGCAGTATGGGTAACATATACACCATTGATTAGTTGTTTATTAAAGTAACAAATACTTAATTTAGAGTTATTTGGACACTAGGGGAACATATATGGGTTAGGGTTAGGGTTACTAATAAGCAATAATTCTGAGGTTATTGAGGGAAGACTCTTAGTTAATGGCTTACTGGTTGTATAATAAGGCCATGCTGAATAAGGCATTAATAAGTATTTAATAATGACTAATTAAGAGCCACTATGTTACTAATTTGCATGTTAATAAGCAACTAATTATTGGTGAATATGTGTTCCCCATACAAAAGTGTTACCATATATACAAACCCCGTTTCCATATGAGTTGGGAAATTGTGTTAGATGTAAATATAAACGGAATACAATGATTTGCAAATCCTTTTCAACTCATATTCAATTGAATGCACTACAAAGACAAGATATTTGATGTTCAAACTCATAAACTTTTTTTTTTTTTTGCAAATAATAATTAACTTAGAATTTCATGGCTGCAACACGTGCCAAAGTAGTTGGGAAAGAGCATGTTCACCACTGTGTTACATGGCCTTTCCTTTTAACAACACTCAGTAAACGTTTGGGAACTGAGGAGACACATTTTTTAAGAATGGAATTCTTTCCCATTCTTGCTTGATGTACAGCTTAAGTTGTTCAACAGTCCGGGGGTCTCCGTTGTGGTATTTTAGGCTTCATAATGCGCCACACATTTTCAATGGGAGACAGGTCTGGACTACAGGCAGGCCATCACAGATGCTGGCTTTTCAACTTTGCGCCTATAACAATCCGGATGGTTCTTTTCCTCTTTGGTCCTGGAGGACACTACGTCCACAGTTTCCAAAAACAATTTGAAATGTGGACTCGTCAGACCACAGAACACTTTTCCACTTTGCATCAGTCCATCTTAGATGAGCTCAGGCACAGCGTTTCTGGGTGTTGTTGATAAACGGTTTTCGCCTTGCATAGGAGAGTTTTAACTTGCACTTACAGATGTAGCGACCAACTGTAGTTACTGACAGTGGGTTTCTGAAGTGTTCCTGAGCCCATGTGGTGATATCCTTTACACACTGATGTCGCTTGTTGATGCAGTACAGCCTGAGGGATCGAAGGTCACGGGCTTAGCTGCTTACGTGCAGTGATTTCTCCAGATTCTCTGAACCCTTTGATGATATTACGGACCGTAGATGGTGAAATCCCTAAATTCCTTGCAATAGCTGGTTGAGAAAGGTTTTTCTTAAACTGTTCAACAATTTGCTCACACATTTGTTGACAAAGTGGTGACCCTCGCCCTATCCTTGTTTGTGAATGACTGAGCATTTCATGGAATCTACTTTTATACCCAATCATGGCACCCACCTGTTCCCAATTAGCCTGTTCACCTGTGGGATGTTCCAAATAAGTGTTTGATGAGCATTCCTCAACTTTATCAGTATTTATTGCCACCTTTCCCAACTTCTTTGTCACGTGTTGCTGGCATCAAATTCTAAAGTTAATGATTATTTGCAAAAACAATTTTTTTATCAGTTTGAACATCAAATATGTTGTCTTTGTAGCATATTCAACTGAATATGGGTTGAAAATGATTTGCAAATCATTGTATTCCGTTTATATTTATATTACATTACAATTTCCAACTCATATGGAAATGGGGTTTGTATATATAGGCTTATTAAAGTAACAAAAACTTAATTTAGAGTTATTTGGACACTAGGGGAACATGTAAGGGTTAGGGTTAGGGTTACTAATAAGCAATAATTCTGAGGTTATTGAGGGAAGACTCTTAGTTAATGGCTTACTGGTTGTATAATAAGCAATATAGCAAAGTAAGATTTTCATTTTACGGCAAACTGTCTGTTTAACTGTGCATATGACAATAAACAATATTGAATCTTGAATAGTAAGGCCATGCCGAATAAGGCATTAATAAGTACTTAATAATGACTAATTAAGAGCCAATATGTTACTAATTTGCATGTTAATAAGCAACTAATTAATGGTGAATATGTGTTCCCCATACTAAAGTGTTACCAAAAAATCAAATACAAACATTTAAAAATGAACAATAGTGTGACAGTGGCTAACACTTGCATCACACCTCATAAGTTTGACAACACATAATGTGCAATATTTTCCACAAAGATAAAATAAGTCATATTTTAGGTTCATTTAATAGTTAAAACAAATTTAAATAACGGATCCCATATGAGCCACGGATGAGGAGATGCTGCTCCGTTATTGATTGAAGTAAAGTCTGAATGTCATTAAAACAGTTAGCTCCATCTTTTGACACTTGTTCCACACCCGTCCTTGCACGCTACACCGCTACAACAAAGATGACGGGGAGAAGACGCTGTCGAAGGTCCATCCATCCATCTTTTGCCGCTTATCTGAGGTCGGGTCGCGGGGGCAGCAGCCTAAGCAAGAAAGCCCAGACTTTCATCTCCCCAGCCACTTCGTCCAGCTCTTCCCGGGGGATCCCGAGGCGTTCCCAGGCCAGCCGGGAGACATAGTCTTCCCAACGTGTCCTGGGTCTTCCCCGTGGCCTCCTACCGGCCGGACGTGCCCTAAACACCTCCCTAGGGAGGCGTTCGAGTGGCATCCTGACCAGATGCCCGAACCACCTCATCTGGCTCCTCTCAATGTGGAGGAGCAGCGGCTTTACTTTGAGCTCCCCCCGGATGACAGAGCTTCTCACCCTATCTCTAAGGGAGAGCCCCGCCACCCGGCGGAGGAAACTCATTTCGGCCGCTTGTACCCGTGATCTTGTCCTTTCGGTCATAACCCAAAGCTCATGACCATAGGTGAGGATGGGAATGTAGATCGACCGGTAAATTGAGAGCTTTGCCTTCCGGCTCAGCTCCTTCTTCACCACAACGGATCGATACAGCGTCTGCATTACTGAAGACGCCGCACCGATCTGCTTGTCGATCTCACGATCCACTCTTCCCTCACTCGTGAACAAGACTCCGAGGTACTTGAACTCCTCCACTTGGAGCAGGGTCTCCTCCCCAACCCGGAGATGGCACTCCACCCTTTTCCGGGCGAGAACCATGGACTCGGACTTGCAGGTGCTGATTCTCATCCCAGTCGCTTCACACTCGGCTGCGAACCGATCCAGTGAGAGCTGAAGATCCTGGCCAGATGAAGCCATCAGGACCACATCATCTGCAAAAAGCAGAGACCTAATCCTGCAGCCACCAAACCGGATCCCCTCAACGCCCTGACTGCGCCTAGACATTCTGTCCATAAAAGTTATGAACAGAATGGTCGAAGGTGAGCCACGTAAATAAGACCGCCCACAAAACGGCGCATCCTGAAGCAACTGTCAGAAAGCGACTTGAAGATGATCTGTAAAACATCATCTGTGCATTATTTTGACCTAAGAACCACCATCACATGTTATGTAGACCACAAGGAAGTCTTTTACATTTGGAAAAAATAATAATAATATGACCCCTTTAATGCGCCCTATAATCCAGTGCGCCTTTTGTATGAAAATAGACCTGAATAGACCCGCTCATCAGGAGTGTGCCTTATAACCAGATGATTGATTGAAATTGATCGGAAACTTTTATTAGTAGATTGCACAGTACAGTACAAACACTGCAAAAAGTCAGTGTTCAAAAACAAGAAAAAAAAAATAC
Organism: Nerophis lumbriciformis; assembly: GCF_033978685.3. Classification (NCBI taxonomy): domain Eukaryota; kingdom Metazoa; phylum Chordata; class Actinopteri; order Syngnathiformes; family Syngnathidae; genus Nerophis; species Nerophis lumbriciformis. The sequence continues at coordinate 10,205,002 of NC_084574.2, read as the reverse complement.
AAAAATGATTTGAACTAAGCAAAATTATCTGCCAATAGAACAAGAAAATGTGGCTTGTCAAGACTTTCCAGAACAAGTAAAATTAGCTAACCTCAATGAACCCAAAAATACCTTAAAATAAGTATATTCTCACTAATAACAACTGTACTACTATATGCGTACGCATTTTCTATTGTTTCATTGAAAATAAAACAGCAAAGTCCATTTGGCTGTCATCTGTTTTAATATGAGACAATTGTGCCAAAGTCATGATTTTTATTTTTCATGCTTGAAATAAGAAATGATGACTTTAAAAAAGTAGTTTTATACTTGTGAGTGTTGATGACACAGCTTTGCAACAGTTCAGGGGTGCTCATTACGTCGATCGCGATCTACCGGTCGATCTCGGAGGGTGTGTCAGTCGATCACCAGCCAGCCATTAAAAAAAATAGTCCTAAAAATGAGCGATCATAAATCTTCACTATGACGTCACTTTCGTCACTTGATTGACATTCACGGCACCCGAGGGTCTTCTGCGATGATGCTGGCTGCTGCCAGCTCATTAAAATTATCGACGGATTTCAATAGACTCTGGCGCCGTACCTGTCGTCAAAACTCCAAAGACCGATTCCACAGTTGCACAATAAAAGCTCTGCTTCATCCTGCCTGCGCTACCAAAATAAGAGTCTCAGAAAGCTGGCGTGCACAAGCTAGCAAGCTACGGAGTTTGCCGACAATGTATTTCTTGTAAAGTGTATACAAAGGAGTACGGAAGCTGGACAAATAAGATGCCAAAAACCAACCACTTTCATGTGGTATTGGACAGAAAGGAGGACTTTTTTTCTCCTCCATTCGAAAATGCGGACGTTATCAGCACCACTGTCTGATTCCAATCAATGCAAGTCATCACAATCAGGTAATACACCAACTTATATTCTTGTCTTCATGAAAGAAATGAATCTATATGTGTTAAACATGCTTGTATTATCTTTAACCACCTTTAACTTGTTAACAATATTAACTATATGATTTAAACATGCTTGTATTATCTTTAACCACCTTTAAGTTGTTAACAATATTAACTATATGTGTTAAACATGCTTGTATTATCTTTAACCACCTTTAAGTTGTTAACAATATTAACTATTTGTGTTAAACATGCTTGTATTATTTTTAACCACCTTTAACGTGTTAACAATATTAACTATATGTGTTAAACATGCTTGCATTATCTTTAAACACCTTTAACTTGTTAACAATATTAACTATATGTATTAAACATACTTGTATTATCATCAAACACCTTTAATTATTAACAATATTAACTATATGTGTTAAACATGCTTGCATTATCATTAAACACCTTTAACTTGTTAACAAAAACATATATTTCATAAATAAGTAAATATAAATTATATATATGAATGAGGTAGATCCCCACAACTTCATCAATTGAAAAGTAGCTTGCCTGCAGAAAAAGTGTGAGCACCCCTGTTCTAGTTTCAAGCATGTTTTACTCAATATAGCTCATAAAATCTCAACAACAAGCTGTAATATCTTACTGAGATCATTTAGGACCAAAACACTTAAAACAAGTAAAACACTCTAACATAAAATCTGCTTAGTGAGAAGAGTTATCTTATCAGACAGAAAATAAGCAAATATCACCCTTAATTGAGATACTTAATCTTACTGAGATTTCAGTTTTTGCAGTGTATTCCGTACAATTGACCACTAAATGGTAACACCCCAATAAGTTTTTCAACTTGTTTAAGTCGAGTCCACGTTAATGAATTCATAGTAAGTGCTCCCTATGGTCCGGAAAATACGGTACATAAGCTTGTAAATAGTTTTCAAAGAACGAGTTGGCCGTGTCATTACAGTGTGAGAATAACTACCAGCCAATTTTTTGATGGCCGTATTTTTTTTTTGTGAATATAATGGCTCATCTTTGCCTGCGCCCCACATGAGATGTTAGAAACACAAACTAACCCTGCACTCAGGCAATTAGCCTCCATTACTCCGGCACGCCGATTGCCAATTTGTCTGCCGTGCAAGGTAATCCACGGAGTACCTGGCAGCCGCCCAGAACTCTAATATGTTTATAGGAAGAAAAGGAAGGAAAAAAAAAAGGAAAAAAAGTAATTTGTTGTTTTGTTGCCAGGCGAACCTCTGAAAGCCGCTGCTGCCATTGGAGGCGGAGTCTTCTTAGTCTGACTTATGTCGTCTGCTTGGGTTTGTTACATTTGCATTGATGTAAATGATGAGACAAAAGGCAGCGTTTGTCCTTGTGGTGGTGTGACGTGAAGAAGGCAGACAGTCATGCTGCAGTGATCAGTCAGGGTCAAAGTCATATAACCCCCCCACCCCCTCCGTGGCTGCAGTGTTGCATTATAGGCAGCTGGTGGCGCTGCAAGCCTTAACTGTCTTGACTTTTTCTCCGCCTGTCACCCTAGCAGTCCTGCCTCCTTTGTCCTCTCGCCTCCATCGCTCACCTTCCCGCACGGACCTCCGCAGTGGATGCTGCATGCAGGACAGAGCATTAGGTACGCCTGCTGCACAACGCAACCACATGCATCAGAGATCATTGTGACAGTGATTGATGGGCGTCATCCATTTCACACTATTGTGCTTTGAAGCGGCGTACAAAGGTAGACATGACAAATTAATTTTTTTTAGAAATTAAAAAAAGAAATGCTAACTGATGCAAAATGCTAATTTTAAATTGCAAAAAATTTATAATAATACAATATTATAGATTAACTAAAAATATTAACAAATAAAAATGAGGAATAATTCAAATTTAAAAAAAAGTCTAAATAATAAAAAATGACGATTTTATGAAATTATATTAAGTACCGTATTTTTCGGAGTATAAGTCGCTCCGGAGTATAAGTCGCACCGGCCGAAAATGCATAATAAAGAAGGAAAAAAACATATATAAGTCGCACTGGAGTATAAGTCGCATTTTTTGGGGAAATTTATTTGATAAAAGCCAACACCAAGAATAGACATTTGAAAGGCAATTTAAAATAAATAAAGAATAGTGAACAACAGGCTGAATAAGTGTACGTTATATGAGGCATAAATAACCAACTGAGAACGTGCCTGGTATGTTAACTTAAGAGTCATTCAAATAACTATAACATATAGAACATGCTATACGTTTACCAAACAATCTGTCACTCCTAATGGCTAAATCCCATGAAATCTTATACGTCTAGTCTCTTACGTGAATGAGCTAAATAATATTATTTGATATTTTACGCTAATGTGTTAATAATTTCACACATAAGTCGCTCCTGAGTACAAGTCGCACATAAACTATGAAAAAAACTGTGACTTATAGTCCAAAAAAGACGGTAATAATAACATTAATTCATGCTAACGGCTAGTTTTCTGGACAGATGCAAAATTCTATTGCTAAAATGCAAAAAAAAAAAATACAATATTATAAATTAACTAAAAATATTAACAAATAAGAATGAGGAATTATTTATACAGTTAAGAATTACTATTTTGTTAAATTATACGTTGGGAAGACTATGTCTACCGGCTGGCCTGGGAACACCTCGGGAACCCCCGGGAAGACCTGGACGAAGTGGCTGGGGAAAGGAAAGTCTGGGCTTCCCTGCTTAGGCTGCTGCCCCCGCGACCCGACCTCGGATAAGCGGAGAGATGGATTATGATTAATCATTTTTAATTTATTTAATAATCACATTAATGAATTTAATTTATGCTAACTGCTAGTGTTTTGGACAGATGCTAAATGCTTTTGCTAACATACAAAACAAAATAGTATTACAATATTGTACTTTTTTTTTTTAAACATTGACGAAAAATAATGCATCACATGCATCAAAGATTACATTATTATATATATACTTAAACATTTTGACAAAAAATAGATAACATTTAAAAAACGAAATATATAAAGACATTAAGAATTATGTCGTATTAAATTATATTTTAATATGTATTATGATTATTTTTAATTTGATTTAATAATCATCATTTTTATTTATGCTAACTGCTAGTTTTCAAAACAAATGCTAAATTGTATTGCTAAAATGCAAAAAAATATTAATTTTCACAATATTGTACATTTATTTCAAAACACCGACAAAAATAATAGATACAATAAAATAATATCTAAATAAATTAAGAATATGTTTTTTATTAAGTTATATTTTAATATGTATAATATTTTTTATTGATTTAATGAATTTATTTGATTTATAAAGTGCGTATGTAATAATAATTTAACACAACTATTTTGAGAAATTAAATTAACCTATTTTTATTTTATTTAAAATGATAGAAATCAGACATATCTAATAAAAACTAAAAAAAAAATGTATTACTGGAAAGTCATTTCAAAATATACATGTGATGTGCAAAAACACAAATTCTAAAATATATTTTGTATTTTAATTTATTTAAAATGATAGAAATTAAATACAAACAAATTCAATTTTAAAATAAATAAATAAATGTATTGCTGTAAAGTAATTTAAAAATATGCAAAAACATCCATTTTGAAAGTGTGCATATTAACAGGTGGATGTGAAGTGGGCTGTGTACATGTACAGTACAGCTATAGACATCATTAATTAATACATGACCACTCTCAGTGTGCTGAAACATTGGTGGCCAAAATAAATGACAGCTCTACTGTAGTGCTAGTATGATGCAGTACTAGTACAATATTATGATGATTATGTAAACCTTGCTACTTTGTATTGTGGTTGGTCAGTACTGCGATAAAGCATGTGTATAGTGGTTGTTTTTAGTAGCATGATGTGACATCACATGTGTGAAAGGTATTAATTAATTGGGTTCGTCGGTAGGTCGCCCACAGCCGACGGCTCACTTCTAGCTCCAGTGAGTAAATATTTGCCCGTACTAACACACCACATAATGCATCAGTGTGTGTACACATTAGTCAATGCCTACATCTTACTCTCTAAACCTCCTCCCTCCCTCACTCCACTCTCTTTTTTTACATCTGTAGCGCCTGATCAATAAGGTGTCCTTCATCCCCGAGCCTGAGTCTGACCTTGGCAGCCTTTTGTCTGCTTGCAGGGGCCAGAGTGCGCATGTACAGGTTGTTTAAAGCCCCCCCTCGCTGTGCCTTCTCATTAGGAGTCTAATGAATCGCGTTAAAGAGGTCTTAGCCTAATGAGGCCACGCTGCTTTCCCGCTAAATGAAAAAATGACCACGCTTATACACGTAGTGTGTGGACGCTCCACAGTGTTGTGTTAGCGCCTTTTCTCCTACAATAATACAGTGGAACCTCCATTTACCAACTTTATTGGTTATTAAACATTCGTCAATCGAATGGTTTGTATAATAAAGCATAGTTTGCCGTAACAAACAATGTAAACATGAATAATATTTTATTATTTTAGTAAAACAAATGCAGACTTTGAAAACACTGTAGTGTGTGTGTGTGTGTGTGTGTGTGTGTGTGTGTGTGTGTGTGTGTGTGTGTGTGTGTGTGTGTGTATATACAAACATGCATGTACATGTGTATATATATATATGTATGTATGTACATGTGTATACACTGTATATATGTATGTATGTACATGTGTGTATATATATATATATATATATATATTTTGTACATGCATGTGTATATATATATATGTATGTATATATATATATATGTGTATGTATATGTATATATGTATGTATGTATGTATGTATATATATATATATATATATATATAAATATATATATATATACTATATATATGTATATACTATATATATATATGTATTTACTATATATATATATATACTATATATATGTCTTAATAAGGTTATCCAAAAAATAGTGCTCGATACCGTAGTAGAGCGCAATATATGTATGTGTGGGAAAAAAAATCACAAGACTATTTCATCTCTACAGGCCTGTTTCATGAGGGGGGGTACCCTCAATCATCAGGAGATTTTAATGGGAGCATTCGCATACCATGGTTTATATAGGGAACAGAGTGGGTGGGTACAGGCTGGCGTAGGGGCGTGGTGATTGGCTCATGTGTTACCTAGGAGGTGTTTCCGTCTATGGCGGCATGCTGTTACAATTTCGCTGCGCTTGTTGAGGGATGACAGGTCTGGACGGTAAATAATAAACAGTTTCTCTTTCAAGCATAGGTTGCATCTTTTATTACCACTATTGTAAGGTGTGCTGGATGCAAGAATTTGCCATGTTATTGAATATTCAACATTATTGTCTTTGAGGTCCCAAATGTGTTTGCTGAGTTCTGTGGTATTTCGCAGGTTTTTGTTCCTGAAAGAAGCCTTGTGATTGTTCCATCTGGTTTTGAATTCTCCCTCGGTTAATCCTACATATGTGTCGGATGTGTTAATGTCCTTGCGTATTACCTTAGATTGGTAGACAACTGATGTTTGTAAGCACCCCCCGTTGAGAGGGGAAATCAGGTTTCTTTCGACAGTTACAGCCTTTGTTGGTTTTGGAGTCGCTCTGTCTGGGGGCCGACGGCTCATTTGCAATTGTTTTGTTGTGGTTTGAGATGATTTGTCGTATATTGTTCATGCAGCTGTAGCTCAATTTAATGTTGTTCTTGTTGAATACTTTTCTTAGGGTGCTGTCTTTGGGAAAGTGTTTGTCAATCAGATTGAGGAATTTGTGTCCAATGTTAGTTGAGACGTTACATACAGCAAAAACGTCTCAACTAACATTGGACACAAATTCCTCAATCTGATTGACAAACACTTTCCCAAAGACAGCACCCTAAGAAAAGTATTCAACAAGAACAACATTAAATTGAGCTACAGCTGCATGAACAATATACGACAAATCATCTCAAACCACAACAAAACAATTGCAAATGAGCCGTCGGCCCCCAGACAGAGCGACTCCAAAACCAACAAAGGCTGTAACTGTCGAAAGAAACCTGATTGCCCTCTCAACGGGGGGTGCTTACAAACATCAGTTGTCTACCAATCTAAGGTAATACGCAAGGACATTAACACATCCGACACATATGTAGGATTAACCGAGGGAGAATTCAAAACCAGATGGAACAATCACAAGGCTTCTTTCAGGAACCAAAACCTGCGTAATACCACAGAACTCAGCAAACACATTTGGGACCTCAAAGACAATAATGTTGAATATTCAATAACATGGCAAATTCTTGCATCCAGCACACCTTACAATAGTGGTAATAAAAGATGCAACCTATGCTTGAAAGAGAAACTGTTTATTATTTACCGTCCAGACCTGTCATCCCTCAACAAGCGCAGCGAAATTGTAACAGCATACCGCCATAGACGGAAACACCTCCTAGGTAACACATGAGCCAATCACCACGCCCCTACGCCAGCCTGTACCCACCCACTCTGTGCCCTATATAAACCATGGTATGCGAATGCTCCCATTAAAATCTCCTGATGATTGAGGGTACCCCCCCTCATGAAACAGGCCTGTAGAGATGAAATAGTCTTGTGATTTTTTTTCCCACACATACATATATATATACTATATATATATGTATATACTATATATATATATATATATATATATATATATATATGTATTTACTATATATATATATATATATATATATATATATATACACGATATATATATATATATATATATATATATATATATATATATATATATATATATACACACTAGGGTTGTACGGTATACCGGTACTAGTATAGTATCGCGGTACTAATGAATCAAAATGGTACTATATTCTATTTGAAAAGTGCCGGTTCCCCTTTTTTTTTAACGGGCATGACGACGCGTCGTCACATCAATACATTGCTGGTTTTACGAGCAGAGGAGCATGTTCGGCAGCGCACAATCACAGAGTACTTACAAGCAGACACAGTGTGTAGACAAAAAAGGGAGAACGGACGCATTTTGGTCCAAAAACTAAAGTTAAAGGTGAAGTTTTAACACTGAAACGTCCTCAGAAAGAGGTGCTTTAAGATATGGCTAGCTAGTTGGCAGTGTTTTGGCTACTTCTAAATCACTAATCCTCGCCTCCATGGCGACAAATAAAGTAAGTTTCTTACAAGTATCGTTATCACTGCAGGATGAGGAATAGCTAAACATGCTTCACTACACACCGTAGGAGGATACAATAGCTCACCGGCGTCACAATGTAAACAAACGCCATTGGTGGATCTACACCTGACATCCACTGTAATGATACCAAGTACAATAGCGCATCTAGTCGATACTACTATGATTACATCGATATTTATTATCGTCATATAATCTTAATTCCTTTTTAAAAAATGCATATTATGTTTATAAACTCAGGAAATACGTCCCTGGACATATGACGACTTTGAATATGACCAATGTATGATCCTGTAACTACTTGGTATCGGATCGATACCTAAATTTGTGGTATCATCCAAAACTAATGTAAAGTATCAAAGAAGAGAAGAATACGTGATTATTACATTTTAACAGAAGTGTAGATAGAACATGTTGAAACAGAAAATAAGCAGATATTAACAGTAAATTAACAAGTAGATTAATAATCAATTTTTACAGCTTGTCCCTCATAATGTAGACAAAATAATACGTAGATAAATGACACAATATGTTACTGCATACGTCAGCAGACTAATTAGGAGTCTTTGTTTGTTTACTTTCTACCAAAAGACAAGTTGTCTAGTATGTTCACTATTTTATTTAAGGACACAATTGCAATAATAAACATATGTTTAATGTACCGGTACCCTAAGATTTTTGGTTAAAACAAAGCCAATAATGCAATTTTTTGGGGTACCCTTTATTTAGAAAAGTATCGAAAAGCATCAAAATACATTTCGGTACCGGTACCAAAATATTGGTATGGGGACAACCCTAGCCCCACATATGCCTAAACTGATCAAAATACGTAAATATGAAATGTTATTATAAATGTGCCTGTGCCTACATGACATATATACTTACATACCTGCCAACTACTCCGGTTTTCCCGTAATTAGTACGGTTTTCATCAACCTGTTCCGGGTTACGGTTGCAGTGATAAAAAATACGGTTTTTCATTAATTAAATTTTTTTTATTTTTTTTAAGTTTTATTCACGAAATCGCGTAACAACAATGACAATCGACACTGCTTCCCGTAACTTCCTATCGAGCCATTCCGAATGCCATGCGCGAGGCTATTTATAGCACCGCTGCCAAGCACGAGGCACCAGTTGCCATTGTTTCCAAACGAGCGAATGATCATGGAATCAGCCGGAGAAAAATCGCATACGAGTCTTAAACCAAAAAGAAAACTGCAGTCATTCCGTGAAGAATATTCAAAAGCCTATCCGGGAATAATTATCCGTTCCAAAAAGGGTGAAAACTACGCGAATTGCACCTTGTGCAGACAAGATTTTTCGATCGGACACGGAGGAATTAGCGATGTAAAAGACCACGTTGGGACAAAAAAACACAAGTCTAATGCCGTTGCTAGCGATACAAGTGGAAAACTTTCAACGTTTTTCGTCGCCCAAACAGATTCTTTGGATGTAATAAATGCTGAAGTTTTATTTAAAAAGGTAATGACACCAATGTTATCTATTGGAATTGTTTAGTACTGTTATACTGTTAAAAGTGTTTATACTATTTATGCTTTCAAGTCCAAGTTGAAGAAATCTTGTTAAATGTTGACAGCATAACTACCAAAATACAGAAGTATGTCCTTAATATTTTTGCAGTGCTATTTCTGTTGAAACGTTAAAATGATTACATTAGAGATGTGATGTGCCACTTTTCAAGTGTCTGATGGCTTCAATTAATTTTCATTAATTTTTCAAATTTTGAATTCTTTTGAAAGGCTTACAAAAAAACTACATTTGAATTGTAATTCCATGCTATTGACAGGACTATTAATTTTAATGAAGTTAGCTTACCATGTTTACAGTATGATAATTGTGATAGAAATGTGAATTTTAGGCACAGAATATTGTATACAATTGAACAAGGCAGTAGATTATACAAGCTTGGACAGAAAGTTAATAATGACACCAATTTTTTTTTTAATGGAATTGTTTAGTACTGTTTTACCATTTGTTTACTGTAAAAAGTGTTTATACTGTTTATACTTTCAATTAACAAATTGAAGTCTTGTGAAAGGTTGACAGGATAACTGGCATTAACTGTCAAAATAATTTCAAACTATTGAAGTTAGCTTACAGAATAAACATGTCAATCAACCCATATGATTTTTGCTGTAATATTTTTGTTTTGAAAAGTCACTGTGACTGATAGAAAAGTGATGGTTTTAGCAACATTTTAACCTGTCTGAATGCTAATAATCATTTTGCGTCGGGGGGCGAAGCCTGAACCCCCCACCAGGACTTTGTCCTGGACCTACCGGGGCCTGCGGCCCCTGGACCCTGGCTACTAGGTTTTTCTGATTTCAAAAGTTGGCAGGTATGTACTTACATTATGTATATAAAACCTTAATGGAGGTGTTCGGATGTTTTAGGGGCCCTATAGGCAGAATTATAACAACTCCCTTCGGCTCCATTGTAAGCCCTCTTTTGATCGCATTTATGTAACATTTAGAATACATTAAAAAAATGTATCCGTGGTCATGTCTTTCATAATGATTGTGAACAACAGGCAAAATTTAAAAAAAAAAAAGTGTAGTTACACTTTAAAATGGACTTCCAGTTTCATGTCATCTCCCATGTAAATGAGTGCCCTGATCACTCCCTACCGGCAGAACACGCACTGCGCGCAGGTAGGCACCCACAATCTCTGGGGTCCCCGTTTTGCGTGAAAGAGTGCATGTAAAATGTCAAATAATGAATGACAGGGTGCTGCATATGACATTTTACCACAGATGTATTCCCAGCCCCTGTCTGCTCCCGCCCAGCGTCAGGGCTGGCCAATGACCATGAAAGGATCAAATGTGCAACTTTGTTTTCATATTCCCATCCATCCATTTTCTACCGCTTATTCCCTTTGGGGTCGCGGGGGGCGCTGGAGCCTATCTCAGCTGGAATTCATTTTGGCACAAAACGTGCATCAAATTAAATGATTAAAAAGTATGACAATCGTTTGAAATAAATAACAAATGTAATGGGGGAGGGGGATTCAAAATAAAAATCTGCCAAGGGCCAAGTTCTTTGACGCGAGTGCACTACATGACTGCAACCTGCAGAGGCGCTGTTGAGTCAACTAGTTCACTAGGAACAATATAGTGTGACGACATGCCAGCTATAGCGCTAAGCAGCAGAATTCTGCCATTAACACAGGAGTACAGAACATTCCCAGAGAGAAATGTCCTATTTCCTATGGGCAATTCTGAAATTTACCAAGGCGTTAATCAACCATAAAGAAGTATGCCTATTGATTGACTGATAAAAGTGTTATGAAGACAACACATGATGTAAGTGTCTATATTAGCTATATTAGCCTACTATCAAAATGACTTCAAAAGCCTTATGTAAGTGTTATAATGAAGGCAACACATGATGTAAGTGTCTATATTAGTTATATTAGCCTACTATCAAAATTACTTGAAAAGTCTTATATAAGTGTTATAATAAAGGCAACACATTATTTAAGTGTCTATATTAGCTATATTAGCCTCCTATCAAAATGACTTTAAAAGTCATATGTAAGTGTTATAATAAAGGCATTATGTAAGTGTCTATATTAGCCTACTATCAAAATGACTTTAAAAGTCTTATGTAAGTGTTATAATAAAGGAATTATATAAGTGTCTATATTAGCTATATTAGCCTACTATCAAAATGACTTTAAAAGTCTTATAATGAAGGCAACACATGATGTGTCTTTATTAGCTGTATTAGCCTACTATCAAAATGACTTTGTAAGTGTTATAATAAAGGCAACACATGATGTAAGTGTCTATATTAGCCTACTATCAAAATTACTTGAAAAGTCGTTTATAAGTGTTATAATAAAGGCAACACATTATTTAAGTGTATATATTAGCTATATTAGCCTACTATCAAAATGACTTTAAAAGTCTTATGTAAGTGTTATAATAAAGGCATTATGTAAGTGTCTATATTAGCTATATTAGCCTACTATCAAAATGACTTTAAAAGTCTTATAATGAAGGCAACACATGATGTGTCTTTATTAGCTGTATTAGCCTACTATCAAAATGACTGTAAGTGTTATAATAAAGGCAACACATGATGTAAGTGTCTATATTACTTATATTAGCCTACTATCAAAATGACTTTAAAAGTCTTATGTAAGTGTTATAATAAAGGCATTATGTAATTGTCTATATTAGCTATATTAGCCTACTATCAAAATGACTTTAAAAGTCTTATAATGAAGGCAACACATGATGTGTCTTTATTAGCTGTATTAGCCTACTATCAAAATGACTTTTTAAGTGTTATAATAAAGGCAACATGATGTAAGTGTCTATATTAGTTATATTAGCCTACTATCAAAATGACTTTATAAATCTTATAATGAAGGCAACACATAATGTGTTTATATTAGCTGTATTAGCCTACTATCAAAATGACTTTAAAAGTCTTATAATGAAGGCAACACATGATGTGTCTTTATTAGCTGTATTAGCCTACTATCAAAATGACTTTCTAAGTGTTATAATAAAGGCAACACGTGATGTAAGTGTCTATATTAGTTATATTAGCCTACTATCAAAATGACTTTATAAATCTTATAATGAAGGCAACACATGATGTGTTTATATTAGCTGTATTAGCCTACTATCAAAATGACTTTATAAGTGTTCTAATGAAGGCAACACATGATGTAAGTGTCTATATTAGAAGGAAAAAGGATTAACCCTGCCCTCTTCAACTCATGTGAGTTCCACCCCAGAATTGGGCCACTGACTCCCTTCCCTATTGTAGGAAATGAAGGCTGTAGATCACACACAATTTGAACGGAGGACAATGAGCCGTTAACACATTTTTCATGCTGAAAAATCGATATGAAAATGTGTATAAAAAAATTGGTGTAAAAATTGACTCCGTTGTCGAGATAAAGACAGGTTTGGCTTCGACAATAGCGGCAGCTTACTCTGATCTCTTGCCTATTGTGCTCATATGGATCCGTTCCACCACTTCTTTTTTTCCCCCACCATGCATTGCAAGTCCACAAGCCCTTTCGAGCCCTACAGGACTTGGTAGGAACAAATCCAGCCTAATCCTCTCTGTAGTTGAGTGAATAAACACCAGTGGCCACTATAATAATAATAATAATAGATTTTATTTGTAAAAAGCACTTTACATTGAGTAAACAACCTCAAAGTGCTACAGCAGGGGTCGGCAACCCACGGCTCTTTAGCGCCGCCCTAGTGGCTCTCTGGAGCTTTTTCAAAAATGTATGAAAAATGGAAAAAGATGTGGGGAAAAATATATATTTTTTGTTTTAATATGATTTCTGTAGGAGGACAAACATGACGCAAACCTCCCTAATTGTTATAAATCACACTGTTTATATTAAACATGCTTCACTGATTCGAGTATTTGGCGAGCGCCGTTTTGTCCTACTAATTTTGGCGGTCCTTGAACTCACCCTAGTTTGTTTACATGTATAACCTTCTCCGACTTTCTAGGACGTGTTTTATGCCACTTCTTTTTCCGTCTCATTTTGTCCACCAAGCTTTTAACGTTGTACATGAATCCACAAAGGTGAGTTTTGTTGATGTTATTGACTTGTGTGGAGTGCTAATCAGGCATATTTGGTCACTGCATGGCTGCAAGCTAATCGATGCTAACATGCTATTTAGGCTAGCTATATGTACATATTGCATCATTATGCCTCATTTGTAGCTATATTTGAGCTCATTTAGTTTCCTTTAAGTCATCTTAATTCAATTTATATCTCATGACACACTATCTGTATGTAAAATGGCTTTTAATTTTTTGCGGCTCCAGACAGATGTGTTTTTGTATTTTTGGTCCAATATGGCTCTTTCAACATTTTGGGTTGTCGACCCCTGTGCTACAGTGTATTAAAAAAAAAAAAAAGATAATAAATACAAATAAAAACTAGAACAGCCAAATAGCTAAAACTAGTATGCATATATCTAAAAAAAAAAAAAAAAAGGCTTTTTTAAAAAAGGGTTTTTAAGCCTTTTTTAAAAGCATCCACAGTCTGTGGTGCCCTCAGGTGGTCAGGGAGAGCGTTCCACAGACTGGGAGCGGCGGAGCAGAAAGCCCGGTCTCCCATTGTTCGTAGCTTTGTCCTCGGAGGTTAGCCTGTCCGGAGCGGAGGTGTCATGTGGAGGATTTGGGGGTGAGTAGTTCTTTGAGGTAGAGGGGGGCATTTCCATGGAGGCAAGAGTAAGCTGCATGGTAAAATGGCAGCAAGACATGTCGCACTGGTTCAGAGAGGCTTGTGGGAGTTGATTGACAGATTGATGTTGACATATCCCTGCAGCCTGCAGGTGGCGACGCTCCCGCAGCCGTGCGTCTATTAAGCATGAAGGTGACGGCGATTTGAACGCGAGCATCCGCACACGTTGTTGTTACATTACGGCATCTACTGGTGGTGCTGCTGTTTGTCTGAAATGGAGGCGCTGGAATCTTATCTGATGGTAAAAATATGGATAGACTGCTGCTAGATGTTCTGCGGCCGTTGCTATGAAATGAGCGCCACACTAAAGGTCATCCAGTAATGAGTTTCTCCGTGCGAGCAAGTTGTTATCAAGATCAATTATGAATTCATGCACACACACAATATTATCTGTTTGAAGCCTTGTGGTTAAAACAGTAGTAGAAACAGGCTTTATTGCTATCAACTTGGAACGATTTAGTTTTATTAATGCCACGCAGCCTCTGGCTGTGGAGAAGCTTGACATGTCCTACGAACATCTAAGGATATCACTTGAAAAATCCAAGCATTGCTACAGATATTAATGTGATATACTAGGGGTGTAACGGTACACAAACATTTCGGTTCGGTACGTACCTTGGTTTGGTTCATTTTCGGTACAGTAAGAAAACAAAATATACACTTTTTGGTTATTTATTTACCAAATGTGTAAACAATGGAATAACATACACATACCTGCCAACTACTCCGGTTTTCCCGTAATTAGTACGGTTTTCATCAACCTATTCCGGGTTACGGTTGTAGTGATAAAAAATAAGTTTTTTCATTAATTAAAAAAAAATAAAAAAATTTAAGTTTTATTCACGAAATCGCGTAACAACAATGACAATCGACACTGCTTCTCGTAACTTCCTATCGAGCCATTCCGAATGCCATGCGCGAGGCTATTTATAGCACCGCTGCCAAGCACAAGGCACCAGTTGCCATTGTTTCCAAACGAGCGAACGATCATGGAATCAGCCGGAGAAAAATCGCAAACGAGTCTTAAACCGAAAAGAAAACTGCAGTCATTCCGTGAAGAATATTCAAAAGCCTATCCGGGAATAATTATCCGTTCCAAAAAGGGTGAAAACTACGCGAATTGCACCTTGTGCAGACAAGATTTTTCGATCGGACACGGAGGAATTAGCGATGTAAAAAAGTTAAAGTTAAAGTTAAAAGTACCAATGATTGTCACACACACACTAGGTGTGGCGAAATTATTCTCTGCATTTGACCCATCACCCTTGATCACCCCCTGGGAGGTGAGGGGAGCAGTGGGCAGCAGCGGTGGCTGCGCCCGGGAATCATTTTGGTGATTTAACCCCCAATTCCAACCCTTGATGCTGAGTGCCAAGCAGGGAGGTAATGGGTCCCATTTTTATAGTCTTTGGTATGACTCGGCCGGGGTTTGAACTCCCAACCTACCGATCTCAGGACGGACACTCTAACCACTAGGCCACTGAGTAGGTAAAAGACCACGTTGGGACAAAAAAACACAAGTCTAATGCCGTTGCGAGCGATACAAGAGGAAAACTTTCAACGTTTTTCGTCGCCCAAACAGATTCTTTGGATGTGATAAATGCCGAAGTTTTATTTAAAAAGGTAATGACACCAATGTTATCTATTGGAATTGTTTAGCACTGTTATACTGTTAAAAGTGTTTATACTATTTATGCTTTCAAGTCCAAGTTGAAGAAATCTTGTTAAATGTTGACAGCATAACTACCAAAATACAGAAGTATGTCCTTAATATTTTTGCAGTGCTATTTCTGTTGAAAAGTTAAAATGATTACATTAGAGATGTGATGTGCCACTTTTCAAGTGTCTGATGGCTTAAATTAATTTTCATTAATTTTTTATATTTTGAATTCTTTTGAAAGGCTTACAAAAAAACTACATTTGAATTGTAATTCCATGCTATTGACAGGACTATTAATTTTAATGAAGTTAGCTTACCATGTTTACAGTATGATAATTGTGATAGGAATGTGAATTTTAGGCACAGAATATTTTTTACAATTGAACAAGGCAGTAGATTATACAAGCTTGGACAGAAAGTTAATAATGACACCAATTGTTTTTTTAATGGAATTGTTTAGTACTGTTTTACCATTTGTTTACTGTAAAAAGTGTTTATACTGTTTATACTTTCAATTAACAAATTGAAGTCTTGTGAAAGGTTGACAGCATAACTGGCATTAACTGTCAAAATAATTTCAAACTATTGAAGTTAGCTTACAGAATAAACATGTCAATCAACCCATATGATTTTTGCTGTAATATTTTTGTTTTGAAAAGTCACTGTGACTGATAGAAAAGTGATGGTTTTAGCAACATTTTAACCTGTCTGAATGCTAATAATCATTTTGCGTCGGGGGGTGAACCCCCCACCAGGACTTTGTCCTGGACCTACCGGGGCCTGCGGCCCCTGGACCCTGGCTACTAGGTTTTTCTGATTTCAAAAGTTGGCAGGTATGCATACATATACACACAGGGTCCATTGCCAGGGTTAATGTGGTCAACATATATAAAATAAAAACTAAATAAGATAAGGCTCAGAATGGTTTCTTAACAAAACCTTTTTACATATATAGTGCTTTTTTTGATTGATTGATTGAGACTTTTATTAGTAGATTGCACAGTACAGTACATATTCCGTACAATTGACCACTAAATGATAACAATTGTTGCGCTTTGGTTTTATTCAAGGATTCCCAATGCAAACAATTTGGATTTAGGGGCAAAAAAAAAAAAAAAACACTTTTATTGATCTCATTAAACTGAGCCTGTCGTCCACTGGCGGCAGCACCTGGAGGAGTTACGCCTCTTTTACGTACGTCCGCACCGCCACCACATCTCCCATGATGCACTTGGCTATTAATTTGTCATCCGTTATTTCCCTCTCGATACGCGTCTCCTTTCCATCCCAGCTTTGTTTCTGCACAAGTTTGCCATTTTCCAAGCTGAACACGGTCTTGGTCTTCCTGTCATCCGCGGTGGTCTCGTCAAAAGGTTCGTTCAGCTTGAACTTGATCTCGGACGTCTTGAAGGCGCTCTGCGTCTTCAGGCTGTCGTTGCCCTTGTCGTCCACAGTCACGCTCAAATTGGGCTTGGTTTGATTCCCCACCTGCCGGATGGCGAAACCAACACCGATTGCTTTCATGTAGTCGTCAAAGCTCTCGCTGGAGACCATCCTCCACGTCCCGACAAATTTCTCAACCATGTTTGCAGTGTTTTTTTTTCGAGAAATGCTAGTTTCCTTCCCTGACAATGACGACATTGACATAGATTCCATCCGTTTATCTCCCATGTAACTATGCTTTTAATTTTTTACTAGCTTGCTCAAAGAGGGGCGTATTTTAGAAGTGTTGTACAAGTGATAAAGATCTTTTTAGAAGATCTGAAGGGGGAATTGTCGGAGGCAGATATTTACATATATCCGAATTTAAGTGTTATTTCTTTTATTTCATAATCATATTACAAAACAGCTCGTGTTTTTCTTCCAATTGTGGTCTTTTGGTTTGATTGAATGTTCTATGCTGGACTGGTCTCAATGTATATGCAAAGCTTTGCAAATATATTACAAAATACCTATTCTGTCTCTGGTGGTTTTTCTACTCAGCTTTTGGTGTCGTAAAGAGCTTGGGAGCGACTTGTGACTTGAATTCCCTGGGAGGAACAACTGGTCCAAAACGCAACACACCCCAATAAGTTTTTCAACTTGTTTAAGTCGGGGTCCACGTTAATCAATATTAAACTGCCTCAAGTTGTTGCTCAGATTAAATAAAATGACAAAACTTTTCTTCTACATATAAAAAGTGCAACATTAAACAGTTTCAAGTCAACTCAGCCTCAGATGAACTTTTCTTCCCCCCCCCCAGCCTGGCTAACTTAGCAGTAAGAGGATGTATGGGCTCATTGTTCTTCCACCATAGAAGTGGGTCAAAATCTAGTTTCTAATGCAATATGGACTTAAATCTGCTGCTATAAAAAACATTTGTTATTGCTTTAGCCCTGCCTGACTCGCTGAGGAGAGGCTGCTTGAATGCGGTGGTGACGCTTCAAATGGGTTAGCATGTTTGACGTGTTGTCAGAAGCAGCTGCTGAACAATGTCGGCAAACCTCCGTCCTCCATTGTTGTATCGCACAGCCAAAGTGTTCCCAAACGGGAGATCTTAACGAGGCAGGAGGGTCTTCCAGCTCATGTTGTCCTAGCCCGGTCGCTGCTAGCATGCCGTGTGTTGTGCCTCGGTGTGCATTGTTTACACAACGTGCGCTACGCTACTTAATATGTCCGTGTGGAAACTCGTTCGGTACACCTCCGAACCAAACCGAAACCCCCGTACCGAAACGGTTCAATACAAATACATGTACCGTTACACCCCTACGATATACCGTATTTTTCGGAGTATAAGTCGCACCTGCCGAAAATGCATAATAAAAAAGGTAAAAACCATATAAGTCGCACTGGAGCCCGGCCAAACTATGAAAAAAAACTGCGACTTATAGTCCGAAAAATACGGTACACTTTAAATTGATATCTGTACATAGCAAGATACAGTAGCAGAAAACGTGTCATTCCATCAACAAAGAGGAAAATATGTACAGTGGAACCTCGATTTATGAACTGAACCGGTTCTTGAACAGGGTTGGTACATCGAAAAGTGTGTATAGTGAAGCAAATTTCTCCAAAAGAAGCAATGTAAATATGAATAATGAGTTCCAGCCTCGACAAAAGTCCACGTTAGTGAACGTTTGTCCACAATATAAAGTCAGGGTTGGTACACCTTTTCCATGGCCACTATTTAACCTCTTAAGGCCCAAGCTGTTTGTTTTCATGCTTTTTTTTATTTCTCTTTGCTATTTGGGCTTATTGGACCCTAATTAGAATAAAAACTAAGAATCATCTTTTGATATGATGTACTTAGTCCATAAGTACACAAACGTGTACTTCATTTTTAGTGACATGCTAATTCTTATTTTTATACTTTTTTTTCCAAATTCCATTGTATGTTATACTCCTCTGACACCACCAGATGGCAGTATAAGTGTCCACATAAATGGCCATAAGACCCCAATTCAGTAGTGTACACTAGGGATGTCCCGATCCAATATTTGGACCGGATCGGCCGCCGATATTTGCCAAAAAATGCGTATCGGCAAGACATGGGAAAATGCCAATCCAGATCCAGTTTTAAAAAAAAAAAACTCCGGTCCGTGTTTTCCAACGCACCGATTTAAATAATACATTCCACTTTTCTGCTGCTCCCTAATTTCCGTTCCGCATTTTCCAGCACACCTTCAACACATCCACAGGTCTGTGGATTCTCACGCAGTTGCTTTTAGCTGCTGGCATTACACGACAGGCTCTTCTCACTCTTTTCTGTGTCTCCCTCTCACAGACAGCGAGCGCACCTTCTTACACACGTCACATACTGTCACGTCATACGTCACATACGTATACGTCCTCTCCCAGCAGAGAGGTAGCAGCATGGCTAACGTTAGCTGTGATACTAGCGCAGCCGCTAAGGTGCGCGCCTGTGCAATTGCGCACAGCAAATCTATGCCACGCACAAAATAAAATAAAAAAATAAGCGCATAACAATTTTCGACACACGGACACGACAGAGAAAACAGTTTTCGTCATCATTGTTCAAATATTGTAACGCCTGCCGAGACGCTTATCTCCGTTCGGTGCCACACGTCCACACCATCAAAATGCAGAGGCAAACATTTCCAGATCAACACCGTATGAAAAAAATAGTGATTTTTTTAGTTGTGATTTCCTTCTCTGCATGAAAGTTTAAAAGTAGCATATATTAATGCAGTATGAAGAAGAATGTTTTAATGTAGACACATAGAATCA
This sequence comes from Nerophis lumbriciformis, assembly GCF_033978685.3. Lineage (NCBI taxonomy): Eukaryota > Metazoa > Chordata > Actinopteri > Syngnathiformes > Syngnathidae > Nerophis > Nerophis lumbriciformis. The sequence continues at coordinate 10,184,808 of NC_084574.2, read as the reverse complement.
ACATACTGCTGTGATTATATGCATCAAGTGTTCATTCAAGGCTAAGGCAAAATATCGAGATATATATCGTGTATCGCAATATGGCCTTAAAATATCGCAATATTAATAAAAGGCCATATCGCCCAGCCCTAGTTCAATGATGCCATTTCTGTTTGTCATGTATAATTTTGTCTATTTTGTGTTTATCCTTGAATAAACAGGTCAGTTTCTTGTTACCAACCATTGTGTATTATTCAAACTCCCCTAATTCAGCTGGCTAGTTGTTATCAAGAGTACTAAAACCCTTTTCAACATGATTCTGACAACTAAGTAGGCTAAATAACTTTAAACTTTAATACATGCTCGGATAGGGCGGTATCGGATCGGAAGTGCAAAAACAATATCGGTATCGGATCGGAAGTGCAAAAACCTGGATCGGGACATCCCTAGTGTACGCTATTTTGGAAAGAATAGCTAAAAGGTGCTGTCCACACATGTGGCCACTTAGCCTTTTAAGGGACTTTCAAGATCAATTTTCCAGTTTTTCCCAGTACCCTTCAAAAGGCGAAAACCAGTGTGAATCAATCCATACCCTTGTTGTTTGAGTTCACCAAATGCTGTCTGTAGGAAAAATCTGCTAAAACCTAAGCCTGACATTGAAGCAGCAGTTATCATTAACTGAATGGGGCCTAGAAAATGAAGCAGTGTGACTATTCAATGTCATTGGTGTTTGCAAACGTGTCTCCATTTGTGTTGTTTTTCACATTTCTTGTTCTTTTTCTTACTTACAGCACTCAATGACATAAAACAGCGCGAATTGATTCACACTGTATTTGTGCTTGTAAACTGCATAAAGAGATATAAACCTACTCAGTGGCCTAGTGGCTAGAGTGTCCGCCCTGAGATAGAATAGAATAGAGTGGACTTTTATTATCATTATATTTGCATATAACGAGATGAAGGACTCCAACTTAAGGTGCGGTAGTGGAAACAAATGTGGGATAAAAATAAATTACACAAGAAGTAATAAAGATTAAAAAATAAGAATTGAAACAAACAGACTACTATCCAATAAATAATAAGCAATCCTCTACAATATACAAAATACTGTACAATATACAGAACAAGACAAGAGTACCGGAGTAATAACAATCAGTGTCGGATGTATTGCCCTCGAAGAATAATATTGATCGGTAGGTTCTGAGTTCAAACCCCGGCCGAGTCATATCAAAGACTATAAAAATGGAACCCATTACCTCCCTGCTTGGCCCTCAGCATCAAGGGTTGGAATTGGGGGTTAAATCACTAAAAATTATTCCCGGGCGCGGCCGCAGCTGCTGCTCACTGCTCCCCTCACCTCCCAGGGGGTGAACAAGGGGATGGGACAAATGCAGAGAATAATTTTGCCACACTTAGTGTGTGTGTGACAATCATTGGTACTTTAACTTAGATTACACGCACCCTCAAAATGTCAATTGCACTCATTTATTAACAAAACTGGATAATAAATTAAAAGAAAATATTTTGTTTGTTTCACAACACCTCAGTCACCTGTCATTAAGCATGTCTAGCCTTATAACTGTGGCTATGAAAAGAAATTCACAAAAAGACAAAAGTTAACTTTTTTTTGCTTTCACTGAGGTAGCCAGACAAGTTAAGTAGACAACGAAAATAAAAGAGCAAGAAATGCATACAACCATGTTGTGTAAAAACTACACAATCATTCATATTAACTCAGCTCTAAGTTGTGAAAAAGGTTACAAATGATACATTACATGACCTTCACAGTACAAACAAGTCCAATAATGGACTAATAATTTCCATCCAATGTTCATTAAAACGGCAGCACGGTGGGAGAGGGGTTAGTGCATCTGCCTCACAATACGAAGGTCCTGAGTAGTCTTGGGTTCAATCCCGGGCTCGGGATCTTTCTGTGTGGAGTTTGCATGTTCTCCCCGTGACTGCGTGGGTTCCCTCCGGGTACTCCGGCTTCCTCCCACTTCCAAAGACATGCACCTGGGGATAGGTTGATTGGCAACACTAAATTGGCCCTAGTGTGTGAATGTGAGTGTGAAAGTTGTCTATCTGTGTTGGCCCTGCGATGAGGAGGCGACTTGTCCACCTTCCGCCCGATTGTAGCTGAGATAGGCTCCAGCGCCCCCCGCGACCCCAAAAGGGAATAAGCGGTAGAAAATGAATGGATGGATGTTCATTAAAACGACAACCTCCTGGCATGATGGACCGATGCACCACTGTCCTCTTGGGGGCGACACATACAGCTCTGGCATGACAACAACCTAATGTAAGGGCTAATGTAAGATCAGGCGTGTAGCTTTCATTTTTAAGGAAACTTATTTTATTGTTTTCCATTTTATAATTAGCCTATTGAGTCAGACAGACTGCAGAGAAATATGATGAACATTTACAAGCACTTCACCCAAAACTCAAGCATTTTTCAAACCTTGAAAACACAACATTAAAATCCAAGCATTTTCAAGGTTTTTAAGCACCATTTTCAAGGTTTTTAAGAACCCTGAAAGTGCTATACAGTATCATGCAAACTTAAGGAGGTGATGAATCAACTTTCTATGACGACAACATGCACACACAAACTGCAGTCCCTTTGGTGCCCTCACTAACGATCAGAAATCACTAAAATCCTTAACTTTAACAACCATATTGCGACAATAATATTTTAAAAATTAGAATCTACTTACAGTAAATTAACATCGGCAAAAGTGCCGCTCAGGAGAGGAAAGAAATTAGAAGATAGAGGGGGAACGAGTATTCTCCTCCGCTGTGATACAAATTCACTTTCGCATCTTTTTCCAGAAAAGTTGGTTCTCGTCACAATTAAAAACTTGCTTTCCTCGATCTCTTCAATACGAAAAAAAGCACAGAATGGCTGCCAGCGAGACGCAACATGAATGAATGAAGCGTTCATACATGGTTCGCACACAGAAGCAAATTTGGCGCCATCTGAAAGGCGTAAACCAAAAAGTTTGATAATAGAGGGGGGTGTTCGTAAATCTAGGAAAAGGAGGCTATGTGGCGAGTATGCAAATGATTAAGTCTTGATATATGCTTATTTGAACAATTATGAGACCTAGATGTGAGGCACAAGGACAAATGGGGCGGTATAGCTCGGTTGGTAGAGTGGCCGTGCCAGCAACTTCAGGGTTCCAGGTTCGATCCCCGCTTCCGCCATCCTAGTCACTTCCATTGTGTCCTTGGGCAAGACACTTTACCCACCTGCTCCCAGTGCCATCCACACGGGTTTAAATGTAACTTAGATATTGGGTTTCACTATGTAAAGCACTTTGAGTCACTAGAGAAAAAGCGCTATATAAATATAATTCACTTCACAAATTGTTTCCTTCGTCACATCATTTATGCTCGTCATCAAAAGGTGAGCAGAGTGCTTAACTTATTTTTATACTTACGTCTGAAAATATTACTTAAAAACAGTTTATGTAAAAGTATACTTTATACCATGGCACAGTTCCTATTATTTAGATTTTTTAACATTTTCTATGGGATTTTTTTTTCTTTCACAAATGCAACTGGTACTGAATAAAAGTACTTTCATTTCTTTCTTTTTTTTAATTAATTAATTTATTTATTTATTTATTTTTTAATATATTTTATTAATATTATTTTTTTAATTTTCCCCTCCTTCAGGGGGGGAGCTCGGCGGGGCGGTTGCTGGTTGTTCCATCTCCATCGTTGGGGTCCCTGCGGGTGGGGTGGGTGGTTCCCGTGGCCCTGTGCCTGGGTGGTCCTGCGGCGGCCGATTTGGGTGGGGTGGCCGGGGGCTGGCCTCGCCGCGCTCTCCGGGGGCGGGGGGTGGGCTCGTGGGGGCCCGGTTGCCGGTGGGGCGGGGGCGGTCTTCCCGTCCGGTTGCGGGGAGTCTCTGGGTCCCTCGGGCGGGGCGTCTCGCCTTTCTGCCCGTGTGGGGTGTGGTCTCTCACTGGCTTGGGGTCTGGCTGTCCCCTGCTTTTCTCGTGCCCTGTCCTCTGCCGGGTGCGTCTGTCTGCGGCCTGCTGCTGGCCCTTGTGGGCGGTACGGTGGGTCGGGCTCTGGGGTTCCTGTCGCTGGCCGGCTTGGCTGCGTGGGGGCGGTGGTCCCTGGTTCCCTGGGCACCACGCCTACTGTTTGTGGGTTGGGCTCTCGGGGGTGATGGGGCCGTGCTCTGGCTCCCACGCACTCTGGGAGTCGAATGTATTGTACATGCAAATTCACATATGCTCACATACGAACATAGGTACCTACGCTCCCACATACATACACAAATACAGTACATATTTACCTACCTAATGTTCGTACATCCACACGCACATTCAATATACAAACATACACATACAGTACATATACATTCACTGTACAAACACATATACACATTCTGTACATATACAAGTACATATGCATACTTACACTCATGCACATAATCACGGTTCATCAAACATATATTAACGTTGTTGCCCTAGGGTAAACTGGGTGTAACACATGGCACACTGACAAAGCTTAACCTATTGTGACTATAACAATCTACAAGGTTAATGTAGGTTGCTTCTCTTTCTCCCCCTCCATTTTTCTGCATTCTTTCGTATCTCAAGTTATCATTACGTATATGTATTGTTGCATTTAAACAACTGTATTGTTGATAATAAAGGTAAATTATTGGTATTGTTTATTATCATTAGCGCTATTTCTATTGGTATTTGTATTGATCCATTTGTAGTGTAATAATGCTCATTGTCATTTCTGTATTATTTATTTTTCGCTAACTGCTTATTTGCTATTACTTTTACCATCATATTTGTACATGTCATATTTGCTGATGTTGCTCTATTGTTGTTGTTGTTGTTTGCTGTTGTTGTTTTTGTCTCTCTGTCTAATCCCCCTCTTGTCCCCACAATTTCCCCCTCTGTCTTCTTTTTTTTTCTCTTTCTATCCCCTCCTGCTCCGGCCCGGCTGCACTAAATGATAATATAAATACATTTAATAAAGTCAAATACAAATAAGGCAACAAGAGAAGTATCCTACACTTCTCTTTTGTAAAGTAAATCTGAACAGCCGACATGGGCATCTACATCAACTATATGATTTGCCTGAGAAGCTGGACAGGACAAAAAAATAAAAAAATAAAAATAAAAATAAAAAAAGTACTTTCATGAGGCCAATAATGTTTGCAAACTCAGGATGTTTTATAAACAATTTCCACTTTTACAAAAAAAAAAAAAAAAAGCACAAAATATTCTTCAGGATTGAAGCTTCATCAAACAAAAGTATTCCCTCAGGAACCAAAACAGGGATAAAAAAAAAAAAAAACTCAATCGGCTAAACTTTCCTCTTCTGTGTGCTTATATAGAGAACTGTGGGGATAAGAAAGACAAAAGGCATACGTTATGTTTGTGCAGTGACAAAACTTTTTTAGTGTAGCCATGTGAAGTAAAATAAACCCAATAATGAAATTAAACACACGTTTAAAAAAATATATATATATTTTTTTTTTTACCAGTAAAAGTAAAATAAGACTTAACTGCCACAAATTGAAAATTTCACTTGATGATTTCACTGCTATTGAGTTTCCTAATTGATGATAGGAGACTAAGATAAAGTAGCAAAACATTTTGTTAATGACAATTAATATAATGCAAAATTATAAAAAATAGAAAGGCACACTACTATAGATTTAGGCCCTAAAGTATTACATTGTAAATATTTGTACTACAGTTTTAGATCTATTTAGAATCTATTTTAGATTCTATTTTTGGCCAAAGTAAGACAAAGAAAACAATCTGAAGGTGTCTTTATTTTTTTAGTTTTAATGCCATGATTTTAATAGTCCGGACCACGGAGGAAAATCTGTGCGCACGTGGTCCGGACTATTAAAATCATGGCATTAAAACTAAAAAAATAAAGACACCTTCAGATTGTTTTCTTTTCTCAAAAATAGAACAAACACATTCTGAAAATATTACAATAAAAATATAGAAAAAAATACCGGCAGCGGCAAAGTTTAGATCCATGTAGGAAAGAAAAAAGTGAATAAAATGTTTATAACTGAATAAATGTACACATGCAAAAAAAAATTGTTTTCTTTTGTATTATTTTATTTAATAAATTAAGTAACGTTTATGACAACCTTTTTTCAAAACACAATATAGAATGTGAAGCGCCAACACTGATGGAGTATTGGTGCGTGCAAAACAGCAGCAGGCGGCTGTGGCCTGCGGGCTGCTTCTAATACTAGTCAAATAACATCCCGGGGGCCACAGATAATTCATCCGCGGGGTGGATCTGGCCCCCGGGCCTTGACTTTGACACCCATGCTCTCGAGCATCTCTATATGGAGTTTGCAGGTTATGTAGGCTACCCGCCTCTCACCCCCAAGTCAATTGGGATATGCTCCACTTAAATAACTCATTAATGACATCATTTTGATATTTTTTCTAATGTAAATATATTTTTTACATATAAAAAATAAAACGTCTATTTGGGGCGGACAATTGAATTATATCAAATGATTTGTCAGAAGCAGCATACACCAGAGAATATTTGTATAACTTTTCTGCAAAAAAAACACAATTTCTGTCTCTAAAGACTCTCACCATTGTTTCCTCGCAGAAATGCATCACCATATTTGTTCTTGAGCTGTCCATTGACATACTCCTCTGTCTGCTCTATGGCGATGTTCATGTAGCCATCCAGACAGGCCAGGACACCTGCACACACGTTGCATGCTTTAATAAATAAATAAAAAAGTCATCCATATTTATTTTATCACCAGCTTTACATTACCTCGGTAATCGACACCGGAGTTCAGCTTGACCACCACTGGTCTGCCGATGATCTGCTTCAGGAAATCACTGGGTGTCTGCTTTCTGAGACTCATCCTTATTGAGTGTTTAGAACTCTGAACAGAAAAAGGTAACGATAAACAATAGGTGAGCTAACTGAGACTATGTCTACACTAAGCCGGATAACCTCTTAAACAAATAATTATTTAGCCTATGCCCCGTTTCAGCCACACTAAACCATCATTTAAGGTCCCCCTCCTCGGACAATTTTTTACACGGGTAAGTGGCCGTGTATTTCTTGAATCTCCGGCTCTTAGCTTTGTATGGACTCATTGATCGTTTACAAACTGAGTTCGGAGAGGAAGTGGCGCCAGAAAGACCCCGCCCCACACAGGAAGTGACGTCTGAAAGAACGCGCCACAGCGGTTTCATAACTCGGAGGTAACCATTGGAAAATATATTCTCGCATGAGGCATGGTAAGAATTCATCTGTTCCAGGGTCAAACTCTTAGCACTCGCAAACATAAAGCATTTGAAATAAGTACGTCAAAAGGTAACATTTTTTAAAATAGCATTTGTATTGTTAATTGTCATGTGCAGTAAGTGCAAGAAGGAGTTGCACTGTTGTTAATGGCAACACTTAATAATATTGCTATGTTCAACCAACCCTACCTTTGATACTTTTCTACTTCTACTATCCTCAATATATTTTCTTTATTTAGCTTAACATCACTGATACTTTGTAAAAGAGTGTACACCAGGGATGCCCATTACCGTACATCGATCGAGAGCTAGCGGTGGACGGTGGAGGGTGTGTCAGTCCATCGCCAGCCAGGCATTAAAAAAAGCCTCCGAAATATGGATTATATATACCGTATTTTCCGCACTATTAGCCGCACCTAAAAACCACAAATTTACTCAAAAGCTGACAGTGCGGCTTATAACCCGGTGCGCTTTATATATGGATTAATATTAAGATTCATTTTCATAAAGTTTCGGTCTCGCAACTACGGTAAACAGCCGCCATCTTTTTTCCCCGTAGAAGAGGAAGTGCTTCTTCTTCTACGCAAGCAACCGCCAAGGTAAGCACCCGCCCCCATAGAACAAGAAGCGCTTCTTCTTCTACTGTAAGCAACCACCTGCCCCCATAGAAGAAGAAGAAGCGCGCGGATATTACGTTTCATTTCCTTTGTGTGTTTACATCTGTAAAGACCACAAAATGGCTCCTACTAAGCGACAGGTTTCCGGTTCATGAAAAGACGCAATCTCTCCATCCGCACACGGACTACTATTTCACAGCAACTGCCTAAAGACTTTCAAGAAAAGCTGGCTACTTTCCGTGCATATTGTAAAAACAAGATAGCTGAAAAAAAGATCCGGCCAGAGAACATTATCAACATGGACGAGGTTCCACTGACTTTTGATATTCCTGTGAACTGCACTGTGGATACAACGGGAGCACGTACGGTGAATATTCGCACCACAGGGAATGAGAAGTCATCCTTCACTGTGGTTCTAGCTTGCCATGCTAATGGCCAGAAACTTCCACCCATGGTGATATTCAAAAGGAAGACCTTGCCAAAAGAGACCTTTCCAGCCGGCGTCATCATAAAAGCTAACTCGAAGGGATGGATGGATGAAGAAAAGATGAGCGAGTGGTTAAGGTAAGTTTACGCGAAGAGGCCGGGTGGCTTTTTTCACGCAGCTCCGTCCATGTTGATATACGACTCCATGCGCGCCCACATCACGCTGGTTTTTAATATATTATTAAAGTTTGACTGACCTATCTGACTGTTTTTTTGACATTCCTTTAGCGCAGTTAGATGCGGCTTATAACACGGGGCGGCTTATGGTGCGGAAAATACGGTATATCCAAATTATCGAGTTTCCAATAATTTCTACAACTCTTATTTTTTTGTGATAGAGTGATTGGAGCACATACTTGTTGGTCAGAAAAAACATTCATGAAGTGGTATTCAGTGAGGTAAGATGAATTAAATGCGCTGACAGTTCATTGCTCCTGCCAAATGAATTGCACTGAGTGGAGCGGATCACCACTCCAAGATGGCGGCCCCGCGTCTCGTCAGCGCTAGTAGGCAGTAGCGCTCGATGCTGGATCTACTTATAAGATGTCTACACAATCTGGACTGTGATCCTAACTTTTACAATCTTTATCTTCATAATTTATTTCAACTTTGTTATTCAAGTATGACATTTTTAAATTTAATTAATTTCATTGACAAGCAATTCTATTATGGTCATACTCTTGTTTGCTTGCAGCTACGATTTCAGTACTATTGTAGATATTTGTTCCTTCTCAACTCTGTGGTAATATTCTTTTCACAAAATACAACCAATAGTACGTTATTGTTAAATCTTACTTGTGAAAAGTAATCCCCCGATTCCTATTGTCAACAGTCCGCTCATTTAAGCAGGAAAACGCTGAACACCATATTTGTTTTCTACCTGTCAACTGTCAGTTTAGGCTGCTTGCCGGCTCCTCATCCCCACTTCAAGATGGCGGCCCAATTTCTCGCGTCACAGCAGCCAATGCTGCGTCTACTTATAAGAAGTCTATGCTAGCGGCTACTTTCGCTAACCACACTAGCGACTGCTTGGACTCGTATCTTACAACTGTTGATACTTGATATTATTCGTGTAAACACGTCTGTCAGCCATATAAGCTGCTGAAAGAACAAACTAGCCGCTATTATTCTACCAATAACACGCGAAATACAGCAGCTGCTACTTCCGTTAACCAAGCTAACAGCTACTTCCGGTCACATTAGCCGCTATTTTGGCAAACCCAGCTTCGAGACGGTAAAGTTTAACTCACTTGCCACCATGTTTCGACGAGTTATCTCTTATTGAGCGACATGAAACACGTTACGGGTAAAGTCTGCGGTCGGCAACAAGCGCTTACATTGATGGTGGTGAGCGGCGCTTGCTAACTGGCGGCTAATGCTAACGGAAGGAAGCTGCCGTGCACAAAACGAGCACTTAAATGTTGGCGAAGGGGGTTCTTGTGGTTTAAGTAATCGAAGTCAAGCGGGACTATGCAATTTGTTTGCAGTGCATTATTAGAGAAGAAGAGGCAGTTACATTACCTTGTTTTACCTTGTAAACGTTTTCTAGACGACACAGGCAAGCATGGAGTAGAGAAGCAATACGGCGGCTGAGCGCGGACAAAAAGGACTCCAAGGCAGAATGACCACAGTATGACTGACGTAAGTGATGACAACAGAGTGATGTAACCCCAATTAAATTGTTTATTTTTCAGATTTTATATGGATTAAATATATATTTAAATATTTACCAAGTATAAATATCTACAAGCTTATAGTAAGTCTACAAACCGATAAATTAAAATATACAGGACTGCAATCTAATTGTGGCAGGAGTCATAATTAACTAATCATCAAATGTGCATGTTTAAAACAAAAGATGAACAATTACATGAAAAGCAATATTTACAACTGCCAATGATCTTTCCTCTGTGGCTCAGTTTGTTTCTTTAATGTGCAAGGAGTGTAGTTCCAGACCTGCTCCATTTGTAAACTGACTCGAGATAACTTCTATTGTGAATTGGCCGGTTTTCCGAAAATTACTTTTAAAAAGTAGTTAAATATAATTGCTCCTTACTTTACTATAAATGTAATTTAATTAGTAACAAACTTACTCTTCAATAAATGTCATTCATTGCCAGGGAAAGTAAAATCAAGGGGCTGTTTGCAACTTGTTCAAAATTATTATTATTTTTTAAATCATGACGATGAAAAGATATGACTGAGTAGAAATATTTCTTGATTTTTGGTTTAATTGTTGTAAAAAGAAAATATCAATAAGTATCAATATCGAAAGTCAATTGTTGTATTTGTGAAAATAGGGGGCATATATTATAAGTTTTTAACTTATTTCTGCTCCTTTTCATTATTTTTACTTTAATGATATGTTGATCAATTGTATTCCTTTGTTTGATTTTTTATGAATGAAATAAAATAATGAACATATAACAAACAAATATGTTTAAAACAAAAGAAGAACAATTACATAAAAGGCAAAACTACTGAATGATGTGTTGCTCAGTTTGTTTCTTTAATGTGTAAGGAGTGTATTTCCAGACCTGCTCCATTGTAAACTCCTTCCGTCCATTTTCTACCGCTTATCCCCTTCGGGGTCGCGGGGGGCGCTGGAGCCTATCTCAGCTACAATCGGGCGGATGGCGGGGTACACCCTGGACAAGTCCTATTGTAAGCTAATATTGTGAATTGGCCAGTTTTTGGAAAATTACTTTTAAAAAGTGGTTAATTATAGTTGCTCTTTTCTTTACTAAAAATGTTATTTAATTACTAACGGAATTACTCTTCAATAAATGTAATTAATTGCCAAACATCGACAACATTCTTCTTGGGAACATTTTTCAACCTGAGGTAGTTCCAAAAAGAAGCTTCAGGAAGGACTAAGAATTAAGAATTAAGAAGCTGTTTGCAACTTTCTCACAATTCCTTTTTTTTTTTTTTTAAATCATGACGATGAAAAGATATGACCAAGTATAACTATTTCTTCATTATTGGTTTAATTGTTGTAAAATGAAAATATTAATAAATATCAATATCAAAAGTCAATTGTTGTATTTGTTAAAATATTATAAGTTTTTAACTTCTTTCTGCTCCTTTTCATTCACATTTTACTTAAATGTTATGTTGATTGATATTTCAATTTTATTCCTTTGTTTCATTTTTTATGAATGAAATAAAAGAATGAACTAACTAAACATATAACAAACACATTTGCAGTGGATTATTAGAGAAGAAGAGGCCGTTACATTACCTTGTTTTACCTTGTAAACGTTGTCTAGACGGAACAGGCAAGCATGGAGTAGAGGAGCAATACGGCGGCTGAGCGCGGACAAAAAGGACACCAAGGCAGAATGACCACAGTATGACTGACGTAAGTGATGACAACAGAGTGATGTAACCCCAATTAAATTGTTTATTTTTCAGATTTTATATGGATTAAATATATATTTTAAATATTTACCAAGTTTAAATTTCTACAAGCTTATAGTAAGTCTACAAACCGATAAATTAAAATATACAGGACTGCAATCTAATCGTGGCAGGAGTCATAATTAACTAATCATCAAATGTGCATGTTTAAAACAAAAGACAAACAATGACATGAAAAGCAATATTTACAACTACCAATGATCTTTCCTCTTTTGCTCAGTTTGCTCAGCACCTGCTGCTCGTTGAGAAGAGCGATGATGTGCTTTCACTTCCAAAAGTTTCTTCATTAGTTTTGTCTCTAGACTAGGGTTGTCCCCATACCAATATTTTGGTACCGGTACCAAAATGTATTTCGATACTTTTCGATACTTTTCTAAATAAAAGGAACCACAAACAACGTCATTATTGGCTTTATTTGGGTACATTAAACATATGTTTATTATTGCAGTTTAGTCCTTAAATAAAATAGTGAACATACTAGACAACTTGTCTTTTAGTAGTAAGTAAACAAACAAAGACTCCTAATTAGTCTGCTGACGTATGCAGTAACATATTGTGTCATTTATCTACCTATTATTTTGTCTACAATATGAGGGACAAGCTGTAAAAATGAATAATTAATCTACTTGTTAATTTACTGTTAATATCTGCTTTTTTTTGTTTCAAAATGTTCTATCTACACTTCTGTAAAAATGTAATAATCACTTATTCTTCTGTTGTTTGATATTTTACATTAGTTTTGGATGATACCACACGGTTAGGTATCGATCCGATACCAAGTAGTAACAGGATCATACATTGGTCATATTCAAAGTCCTCATGTGTCCAGGGACGTATTTCCTGAGTTTATAAACGTAATAAACATTTTAAAAAAAGGAAAAAAGATTTTGTGACGATAAAAAATATCGATGTACTCATAGTAGTATCGCCTAGATACGCTCTTGTACTTGGTATCATTACGGTGGATGTCAGGTGTAGATCCACCCATGGCGTTTGTTTACATTGTGACGCCGGTGAGCTATTGTATCCTCCTACGGTGTGTAGTGAAGCATGTTTAGCTATTCCTCGTCATGCAGTGATAATGATACTTGTAAGAAACTTACTTTATTTGTCGCCATGGAGGTGAGGATTAGTGATTTAGAAGTAGATAAAACACTGCAGACTGCGGGCCTCTTCCTGAGGGTGTTTCAGTGTTATAACTTCACCTCTATCTTTACTTTTTAGGCCAAAATGCGTCCGTTCTCCCTTTTCTGTCTACACACTGTGTCTGCTTGTAAGTACTCCGTGTGTGTGCGCTGCTGAACATGCTCCTCTGCTTGTAAAACCAGCAATGTCATGACGTGGCGACGCGCCGTCATGCCCGGAAACAGCTACTTTTCAAACAGAGTATAGTACCGTTTTTGATTCATTAGTACCGCGATACTATACTAGTAATAATAATAATAATAATAATAGATGTTATTTGGCAGTCCGCTCCCTGTATGATCAGTGCCAGAGCTTGGTCCGCATTGCCGGTAGTAAGTCGGACACGTTTCCAGTGAGGGTTGGACTCCGCCAAGGCTGCCCTTTGTCACCGATTCTGTTCATAACTTTTATGGACAGAATTTCTTGGCGCAGTCAAGGCGTTGAGGGGATCTGGTTTGGTGGCTGCAGGATTAGGTCTCTGCTTTTTGCAGATGATGTGGTTCTGATGGCTTCATCTGGCCAGAATCTTCAGCTCTCACTGGATCGTTTCGCAGCTGAGTGTGAAGCGACTGGGATGAGAATCAGCACCTCCAAGTCCGAGTCCATGGTTCTCGCCCGGAAAAGGGTGGAGTGCCATCTCCGGGTTGGGGAGGAGATCTTGCCCCAAGTGGAGGAGTTCAAGTACCTCGGAGTCTTGTTCACGAGTGAGGGAAGAGTGGATGGTGAGATCGACAGGCGGATCAGTGAGGCGTCTTCAGTAATGCGGACGGTGTATCGATCCGTTGTGGTGAAGAAGGAGCTGAGCCGGAAGGCAAAGCTCTCAATTTACCGGTCGATCTACGTTCCCATCCTCACCTATGGTCATGAGCTTTGGGTTATGACCGAAAGGACAAGATCACGGGTACAAGCGGCCGAAATTAGTTTCCTCCGCCAGGTGGCGGGGCTCTCCCTTAGAGATAGGGTGAGAAGCTCTGCCATCCGGGGGGAGCTCAAAGTAAAGCCGCTGCTCCTCCACATGGAGAGGAGCCAGATGAGGTGGTTCGGGCATCTGGTCAGGATGCCACCCGAACGCCTCCCTCGGGAGGTGTTTAGGGCACGTCCAACCGGTAGTAGGCCGCGGGGAAGACCCAGGACACGTTGGGAAGACCCAGGACACGTTGGGAAGACTATGTCTCCCGGCTGGCCTGGGAACGCCTCGGGGTCCCACAGGAAGAGCTGGACAAAGTGCCTGGGGAGAGGGAAGTCTGGGCTTCCCTGCTTAGGCTGCTGCCCCCGCGACCCGACCTCGGATAAGCGGAAGAAGATGGATGGATAGATGTTATTTGTAAAAAGCACTTTACATTGAGTAAACAACCTTAAAGTGCTACAGTGTATTAAAAAATAAAAAGATAATAAAATAAAAAATTAGAACAGCCAAATAGCTAAAACGAGTATGCATATATTTTTTTTTTTTAAAGAAGAGTTTTTAAGCTTTTTTTTAAAAGCATCCACAGTCTGTGGTGCCCTCAGGTGGTCAGGGAGAGCGTTCCACAGACTGGGAGCGGCGGAGCAAAAAGCCCGGTCTCCAATTGTTCGTAGCTTTGTCCTCGGAGGTTGGAGGAGGTTAGCCAGTCTGGAGCGGAGGTGTTGTGTGGAGGATTTGGGGGTGAGTAGTTCTTTGTACCGGTATACCGTACAACCCTACTCTAGACGATTTAATGCAAAAGTGTCCAGAAGGGCCTGATTGCTCTCTGATTATAGCAGACCACCGTACGGGGTACTACCGCCACCTGCTGTACGGAGTTGTAACTACACGCTTCATTCAGACGGTCTTGTTATGAAGTGTTTATGAGTGAGTGCGAAGAGACGCCAGATCAATTTGTGGCGGCCCAGCACAAATAATTCAATGCACTGTGTATGGGAAAGCATGATAACACTGCGGAGGTCTTACTTTAATTCTTTCTTCTTCTGTGGTTGTTATTGCCACTTCGTCCAGGCAGGGTTAAGACTTAAGGAGTGAGCGCATCGTCTGACAACACCACGGTCACACGGCTCGGGCGGTGCATGAAAAATGATGTCCAGGAGGGGTAAAAAGATAGAAGAAGGGGGAGGAAGATGTACCTGTGTGTCTCGACAGGTCTCTTGTTAGCTAGCGCCGCCAAGACTAAAGGTTAATTTGCTATCGGCTGCGGTGTTCAACGCGGGTCACTGATACAAGTCCTTAAGTCATAAACAAGAGTGGCGAGAAGCCACACCTCATGAATATTCAAAGGAGTTATTTCCTTTCACTTTTACTTGCTTTACTTCTGTCTCGTTAGGAACATAGTTTATATATTTTGCAAGCCTTTAAAAACAACTTTTAATTTGTGATATTAGTCAAAGTGCAATTTGAAAGTATTTATTTCAAACCTGCACAGTACAACAACACTTTTTTTTTTTCTTTTTTTTTTACATTTTGTCAGAGACATTTATTTATGCAAGGCTTGTAAAGGGGTTGGATGAAGCAGATGCTTATAATATCCCAACCCCTTATATCAGGGGTGTCAAACTCGTTTTCATTGAGGGCCACATCGCAGTTATGGTTGCCCTTAGAGGGCCGCTTTTAACATTGAATAATATATGAATATACATGTGTATATATAATACTAGTGATGGGTTGATGAGGCGTCATGAAGCGTTTCGACACATAGCAAAACTGTATTGATACTGTGTCGATACTGTGTCGATACTAAATACTGACATCTGCTGGACATTAATAATCCCTACAGGCAACCTATGGAACGACTCAACTGACACTGATTTTATGACCTAGTATATACAATAATATAAACCAAGTCATTGTATTTCATTTAGGATTATTTCATATCTTCATTTAAATAAAAATATATTTTTATCTGTTTTAGATAAAGTCAATAAATAATGTGAACATGTATCATAACATGGAAAACTAAGAGAACGTGTTGTGAATGAGGATGCTTGTGGACTGGGAATTTTTATTTTAATTTTATTTTTTTACACATTTTTATTAAAAAAAAATTTAGACGATTTCTCTTAGTTATTATTTCTCCGGCTGTAGAAAAGACCCGCTCACAGGGCACAGAGGAGGCGGGAATGCGACACAGTTCGCGTATCGGTCACGTGACCAAAACAGCCCATGATCGGTCACGTGACTTTCTAAAAGCGGTACGCGCACCGACACAGGGTTTTGCTCTATGAGCTCGATGCATGCGCCGATGCATCGGTGTTGCCGGACCCATCACTATATAATACATTAACAATATTTTTTTTTACATACGTAGTAGAGATGCGCGGATAGGCAATTATTTCATCCGCAACCGCATCACAAAAGTCGTCAACCATCCGCCATACACCCGAACTAACATTTAATCAAAACCCCACCCGCCCGCCACCCGCCCGTTGTTATATATCTAATATAGACGATGCAAGGCATTAGTGAGGTTATAAAGCTTTTGCCTGTTAAAAAAAGGAGACTGATCCAATGGAGCAGAGACATTCAATGCGTGCCACGCTGTCACGGCCCAGACGTACACCAGTGCGCAATCATATGGGAGCCGCGCTGAGTGCACCTCCAAGCGCGCCCGCGCCACTCAAACTGCTGCAGGCAGCTGCGTTCACACATGCATCTGTAAGCCTTGTTTTAACATCCTGTGGCACTCTTCTGGGATCACGGCGGACGAAACTGCTCATGCTCAGGGTGTTTGTGGAGGTTCGGGGTTTTGCACAAATGTGATGCACCATGTTAGATATCCCGGTTTTGTGACTGTCGTAGACATAAACAGCGTCGCAGCTCTTGCAAATCACGTAGCCAGCATTACTATCATCCTGATTTACAACCTCATAAAAACGAGTCCACGCTGAACTTTTCTGGCCTTTTTTTCCCCTGGTCTTTAGTATTCCCTTTTTTAGTTTGTCGCGTACCACGTTTGCTGCCGGCGTTGCCATCTCTTTTTTTTTTTCTTCTTCTGTTGTGGCATGCTGCAGGTGCCTGCTCGTTTTTCGTATGTGGGTAACAACATTTAACTATGTATATATATTTCCGAATTGGTTTAACTGCCACCCGCCTGAATCTATTTAAAATCTAATTTTTTTTTTATTTCAACCGCCCGACCCGCGGATAATCCGCGGACTCCGCGGTTGTGTCCTCAAACCGCGCATCTCTAATACGTAGTCAATTTTTTAAAATTTATTTTACTTTAAAAACTGGCAGCTCAGTCACCAGAATTTTACAGTAAAAGCAGTGGATTTTTTACAGCATATAAAAAAATTTAACAAATAGAATGGAATTACAATACCACTGTTTTTACCGGTAAATTCTTGTTGTTTTAATGTTTTCATTGTTTGTTTTTTAATGTTTTAGTGTCTTACTGTATATAGAAAAAAACAGTACCAAAGTTGGTTTTACAGTAAAAAAAACTCAGTAGGCAGAATTTAACCGTAAAATCTATTGCCAATTTTACAGTCTAGAATTTGATTGATTTGATTTGAAGCAGATATTTATCTTTTTTTTTTTAACAAAAAATATTTTTGGAATACATATTTTGATAATAATGAATTTTAAAATAATTGCAATTGCATGCAGTACATTATTTTTAATGGCAAAAGGGAAAGACAAATATATTTATTAATAATATTTAATGAATATTATTTCCAGGCTTTCGCGGGCCACAAAAAATAATGTGGCGGGCCAGATTTGGCCCCTGGGCCTTGAGTTTGACGCCTGTGCCTTATATGAATGCACAAACCTAAGTAATGATGTACAGAACCCAGCATCTCGCTAGCTGTTTATTATATTTTATTATTTTTATCAATGAGAGCATTTTTTGTTGTAAATTGTGAGGTGTGTGTCACGACTGGGACTGTGGCGTGGTTTGTTCTCCCGAGGTGCAAAAGATTTGGACCATACGTGGCGTGAAGGGGAGTACATTATTTATTTAAACACTATAACTACAAAAAAAAAGGATCAAACAAAAGGCGCGCACAGGGGCGGAAGTACAAAACTTGACTATAAACACAAAACTTGCACAAAGGCAGAAACTATGAACAATTAAACAAAACTTGCAAACTATGGCATGAATAAAGAAAACTTACTTGGACGAGAAACCGGCATGAAAAAAGAGCAGCAAGGGTCTTAAGGGTGTGTGGACAGTGTGCAGAAGCATAAATGCGGGATGTCGCCAGAATGACAAACTGAAAACAATGAACTTAAATACTATAGACATGACTAGTGAAAGCAGGTGCGTGACTCAAAACGTGAAACAGGTGCGTGACGTGACAGGTGAAAACTAATGGTTGCTATGGTGACAAAACAAAACAAAAGTGCACAAAAAGTCCAAAAACAAAACCGAACATGACTAAAACAAAACATGATCACACAGACATGACAGTGTGTCTGTTAAAATCATGGTTGTTTTTACAAATGATGACGAATGTGAACAAGAGCATGTGTTGTCTTTGTGTGATGATGTAAATGAGGTGTGGTTGTATTGTATATTAAGTGTGTGTCATTGAAAGGGCATTTTATGACTTTTCTTAATTTGATTACATGCTATAGTATGATTTTATTGTCATAATTTTATTGCATGGTTTTTGTATCCCTTCAATTTAGGTTTTTGATTGATTGATTGAAACTTTAATTAGTAGATTGCACAGTACAGTACATATTCCGTACAATTGACCACTAAATGGTAACACCCCAATAAGTTTTTCAACTTGTTTAAGTCGGGGTCCACGTTAATCAATTCATGGTACAAATATATACTATCATCATAATACAGTCATCACACAAGTTAATCATCAGAGTATATACATTGAATTATTTACAATCCGGGGGGTGAGATGAGGAGGGTTTGGTTGATATCAGCACTTCAGTCATCAACAATTGCATCATCAGAAAAATGGACATTGAAACAGTGAAGGTCTGACTTGGTAGGATATGTACAGCGAGCAGTGAACATAGTGAGTTCAGATAGCATAAGAACAATTTTATACATTAGAAATACATTTGGTTATTTACAATCCGGGGAGGTGGGATGTGGAGGGGGAGGGTGTTAGTCAAGGGTTAAAGGCCTACTGAAATGATTTTTTTTTATTTGAACGGGGATAGCAGATCCATTCTATGTGTCATACTTGATCATTTCGCGATATTGCCATATTTTTGCTGAAAGGATTTAATAGAGAACATCGACGATAAAGTTCGCAACTTTTGGTCGCTGATAAAAAAAAGCCTTGCCTGTACCGGAAGTAGCGTGACGTCACAAGTTGAAAGTCTCCTCACATTTCCCCATTGTTTACACCAGCAGCGAGAGCGATTCGGACCGAGAAAGCGACGATTACCCCATTAATTTGAGCGAGGATGAAAGATTTGTGGATGAAAAACGTGAGAGTGAAGGACTAGAGTGCAGTGCAGGACGTATCTTTTTTCGCTCTGACCGTAACTTAGATACAAGGGCTCATTGGATTCCACACTCTCTCCTTTTTCTATTGTGGATCACGGATTTGTATTTTAAACCACCTCGGATACTATATCCTCTTGAAAATGAGAGTCGAGAACGCGAAATGGACATTCGCAGTGACTTTTATCTCCACGACAATACATCAGCGAAGCACTTTAGCTACGGAGCTAACGTGATAGCATCGTGCTTAACTGCAGATAGAAACAAAAGAAATAAGCCCCTGACTGGAAGGATAGACTGAATATCAACAATACTACCAAACTCTGGACCTGTAACCACACGGTTAATGCTGTACCGCCTGACGAAGCCTAGCAATGCTGTTGCTAACGACGCCATTGAAGCTAACTTAGCGACGGGACCTCGATAGAGCTATGCTAATAACATTAGCTCTCCACCTACGCCAGCTCTCATCTGCTCATCAACACCAGTGCTCACCTGCCTTCCAGCGATCGACGGCGCGACGAAGAACTTCACCCAATCATCGATGCGGTCGGCGGCTAGCGTCGGATAGCGCGTCTGCTATCCAAGTCAAAGTCCTCCTGGTTGTGTTGCTGTAGCCAGACGCTAATACACCGATCGCACCTACAGGTATCTTCTTTGCAGTCTCCATTGTTCATTAAACAAATTGCAAAAAATTCACCAACACAGATGTCCAGAATACTGTGGAATTTAGCGATGAAAAAAGACGATTTAAGCTGGCGACCGACCTATTCCAAAATGTCTGATTCAACTACTGACGTCACGCGCATACGTCATCATACCTAGACGTTTTCAACCGGAAGTTTCCCGGGAAATTTAAAATTGCACTTTATTAGTTTATAAGTTATAAGTTTATAAGATTTCATCATTGATATATAAACTATCAGACTGCGTGGTCGGTAGTAGTGGGTTTCAGTAGGCCTTTAAAGTTGTCTGGAGGTGTTCTTTTAGTGCGGTTTTGAAGGAGGATAGAGATGCACTTTCTTTTACACCTGTTGGGAGTGCATTCCATATTGATGTGGCATTGAAGGAGAATGAGTTAAGACCTTTGTTAGATCGGAATCTGGGTTTAACGTGGTTTGTGGAACTCCCCCCGGTGTTGTGGTTATGGCGGTCATTTACGTTCTGGAAGTAGTTTGACATGTACTTGGGTGACATGGAGGTGTAGCTGATTTTATAGACTAGGCTCAGTGCAAGTTGTTTTACTCTGTCCTCCACCCTGAGCCAGCCCACTTTGGAGAAGTGGGTAGGAGTGAGGTGTGATCTGGGGTGGAGGTCTAAAAGTAACCTGACTAGTTTGTTCTGGGATGTTTGGAGTCTAGATTTGAGGGTTTTGGAGGTGCTAGGGTACCAGGAGGTGCATGCGTAATCGAAAAAGGGTTGAATGAGAGTTCCCGCTAGAATCTTCAAGGTGCTTTTGTTGACCAGAGAGGAGATTCTATAGAGAAATCTAGTTTGTTGGTTGACCTTTCTGATTGCCTTGGTTGCCATTTTATCACAGGGAAGATTAGCCTCTAGAATGGAGCCTAGGTAGGTGACCTCATCTTTCCTGGTGATAACAATGTCACCCACTTTTATAGTGAAGTCACTGACTTCATGTATTCATGTATTGTCTTTGTGTGATGATGTAAATGAGGTGTGGTTGTATTGTATATTAAGTATGTGTCAATGAAAGGGCATTTTATGACTTTTCTTAATTTGATTACATGCTATAGTATGATTTTATTGCATGATTTTTGTATCCCTTTAATTTAGGTAGCCAGGGACTGCAGATGGAAATGAGCTATTTAGCTATAATCTGGTACAGAACATATCTGTCTTTGAGCTTAATGTTTCTGTGCATTGTCCCTTCAAATAAAGACTAAAGTAAACTGTTAGAATTTAAGTAACATACAATATACAGAACCAAACCAGCAGCCAGTGATGCGGAAAATCCATAAATGCTTGATAATAATTGTGCTTGTTATAGCGGGGTTAATAGTAAACACTGACACTTGTCCTCGCCTGTATCACATGCCATTACCGCGCATTATACGCCAATAATGGAGTGCAACATTCTGCGGCTAATACGCTATATTGTTTTCAGTAGGGGGGCAGCACGGTGGAACAGGGGTTAGTGCATGTGACTCACTGAGTAGTCCTGGGTTCAATCCCGGGCTCGGGATCTTTCTGTGTGGAGTTTGCATGTTCTCCCCGTGACTGCGTGGGTTCCCTCCGGGTACTCCGGCTTCCTCCCACCTCCAAAGACATGCACCTGGGGATAGGTTGATTGGCAACACTAAATGGGCCCTAGTGTGTGAATGTTGTCTGTCTATCTGTGTTGGCTCTGTGATGAGGTGGCGACTTGTCCAGGGTGTACCCCGCCCTTCCGCCCGAATGCAGCTGAGATAGGCTCCAGCACCTGCCGCGACCCCAAAAGGGACAAGCGGTAGAAAATGGATGAATGGATGGATGTTTTCAGTAGGATTTATATGTTGCTCCTGCTGACCAATTAGCCCCATAGTCAATATTTTGGATTTACTTCTCCGAGGCCTTTAGCAATTATGGTCATTGTTTGAGTTTGAGTTTATTTGGAACATGCATGCATACAACATGATACATCACAATTTCCAGTTCCTCTTTTCAACATGATCGAAAAGGAGTAGGAAGAAGCAGACCTTATTTAATCCTACCCCTTTTCTTTTACATAACAGTTGCTAAAACTTTTGTTCACTTCCTGTTCTCAATTTATTCACAATATACTCCATAAGTAATCACAATAAAAAGAAATAAATAATACTCGGTGAAGTAAGTTACATTTCAAATGGTGAGATGAGTAAGATTATTTAGAAAAAAATTAACGGATGGATGGATGAAATCAATTCAGAATGTTTATCATGGTTCTTCTTCTTTGTACTTTGTAAACAAAGTTGACAAAGTACACGTTTGAAGTTTGAAGAGTTTCTTGAAGTGTATCATATTAGTACATTGTTTAATTGCTTTGCTTAATCCAGGGGTGCTCATACTTTTTCTGCAGGCGAGCTACTTTTCAATTGATCAAGTCGTGGGGATCTACCTCATTCATATATATAATTTATATTTACTTATTAATGAAATATATGTTTTTGTTAACAAGTTAAAGGTGTTTAATGATAATGCAAGCATGTTTAACACATATAGTTAATATTGTTAATACATTAAAGGTGTTTAATGATAATACAAGTATGTTTACTACATATAGTTAATATTGTTAACAAGTTAAAGGTGTTTAAAGATAATGCAAGCATGTTTAACACATATAGTTAATATTGTTAACAAGTTAAAGGTGGTTAAAAATAATACAAGCATGTTTAACACAAATAGTTAATATTGTTAACAACTTAAAGGTGGTTAAAGATAAAACAAGCATGTTTAACACATATAGTGAATATTGTTAACAACTTAAAGGTGGTTAAAGATAATACAAGCATGTTTAACACATATAGTTAATATTGTTAACAACTTAAAGGTGGTTAAAGATAATACAAGCATGTTTAACACATATAGTTAATATTGTTAACAAGTTAAAGGTGGTTAAAGATAATACAAGCATGTTTAACACATATAGTTAATATTGTTAACAAGTTAAAGGTGGTTAAAGATAATACAAGCATGTTTAACACATATAGATTCCTTTCTTTCATGAAGACAAGAATATAAGTCGGTGTATTACCTGATTGTGATGACTTGCATTGATTGGAATCAGACAGTGGTGCTGATAACGTCCGCATTTTCGAATGGAGGAGAAAAAAAGTCCTCCTTTCTGTCCAATACCACATGAAAGTGGTTGGTTTTTGGCATCTTATTTGTCCAGCTTCCGTACTCCTTTGCATACACTTTACAAGAAATACATTGTCGGCAAACTCCGTAGCTTGCTAGCTTGTGCACGCCAGCTTTCTGAGACTCTTATTTTGGTAGCGCAGGCAGGATGAAGCAGAGCTTTTATTGTGCAACTGTGCAGTCGGTCTTTGGAGTTTTGACGACAGGTACGGCGCCAGAGTCTGTTGAAATAAAGTGTTTCTCGCCTTCTAGTCGGTAATTTTAATGAGCTGGCAGCAGCCAGCGTCATCTCAGAAGACCCTCGGGTGCCGTGAATGTCAATCAAGTGACGTCATAGTGAAGATTTATGATCGCTCATTTTTAGGACTATTTTTTTAATGCCTGGCTGGTGATCGACTGACACACCCTCTGAGATCGACCGGTAGATGGCGATCGACGTAATGAGCACCCCTGGCTTAATCCATTCCATCATTTAATTCGTCCAACTCCGGGCGGATCTCTTTTCTCATTTTTATGAGATTTTACTGTCAAAAACAATTCATATGTATTAACACTTACAAAAGTACCGAAAATTGGTACCACTGAGTAGGCTGCCGCCCAGGATAAGAGTTGTTAGACAGATAGCAGCAACAGCAGCGCTATCAATTGAGAGACAAATCCCTGCTCCATCACCAGGACCCATAACCCCCGAGAGACCACCTTGTGAAATAGAAAGATTACACTGACTGGAGATGCCATTGTAAGTGGGAAATGGGGAACCAAAAGAAGGAATTGGGGGGGGCTTGAAGTGGTGCGCTGGTGTGGGGGGGGAGGTCTTATGTCCTAAAGCAATAAGCAGGTGCGGGGGCACAGGTGGGGCTTGGCGGCGGTGCAAGATGAGGCAAACTGCGTCGGTATGGCGCTGACCCCTCTGAGGCCAGGTTTTCTCTGGAGGTCAAGCTTGATATGGAGAGGATAATGGAAAAAGCTTGGGGGTGTTTTCTTATAAAAACAGACGTGGATGGAGCTAAAGAGAAACCCTGCCTTTTTGCTTCTGGAGGTAATGGCTTGGAAGTGATAAAACCGAAAAAGTTGCATTCTTAATTCCTTGCAGCTTCTAATAACACGGTCGACAAAGCTCTTACGACTCTGTCGGCTTACTTTACATTTGCGCAAACAATCACAGATTTTTTTTCCGCAAAATACCATTTCCTGCCCATGGATGTATGACAATGGACAGTGACACTGTGTCAAGAGCGTGGAGTAGACACCAGGAGATAGGCTAGCACACTAAATAACGCCAGCAAATCGCCATCAAAACATAACTTCTTGCCAATGACTGATTACTAATTTTTTATTTTCCGAATAACCTCCGAAGTATAAAAGTCGCAAAATTTTTGATGTAATTATCTGTTTCAAACTGTTCAGGAAATAGATGTTACAAAGGCGGTCTTCAGTTTCCTACATATCGAGTTATGACGTATCAGTTCACGACATATCAGTTCAAGACGTATCAGTTTCAGTTTACGACGTATCAGTTTACGACATATCAGTTCGCGACATATCAGTTCACGACGTATCAGTTTCAGTTTACGACGTATCAGTTTACGACATATCAATTTACGACATATCAGTTCACGACGTATCAGTTCACAACATATCAGTTCACGACATATCAGTTCACGACATATCAGTTCACGACGTATCAGTTTCAGTTTACGACGTATCAGTTTACGACATATCAGTTTACGACGTATCAGTTTCAGTTTACGACGTATCAGTTTACGACATATCAATTTACGACGTATCAGTTCACGATGTATCAGTTTACGGCGTATCAGTTTACGACGTATCAGTTTACGACGTTTCAGTTTACGACGTATCAGTTTACGACATATCAATTTACAACATATCAGTTTACGACATATCAGTTTACGACATATCAGTTTACGACATATCAGTTTACGACATATCAGTTTACGACGTATCAGTTTACGACGTATCAGTTTACAACGCATCAGGTTATGACGCGTCAGGTTATGAAGCATCAGGTTACGACGTATCAGGTTACAATGTATAAGGTTAGGATTTATCAGGTTACACTGTACCAGGTAACGACGTATCCGGTAACAACATACCAGGTTACGACATACTAGGTCACAACATAACAGATTACGACTACGTACCAGATTACGATGACGTAACAGATTACGATGACGTATCAGATTGCGACGACACATCATGTTATGACAAGATATCAGGTTACAACTAATAAGGATACAACATATCAGGTTACGACGTACCAAGTTACGCCATACCAGGTTACCACCTACCAGGTTATGACGTATCAGGTTACGACTTGTCAGGTTAAACTGTACCAGGTAACAACTTATCAGGAAACGACATATCAGTAAACAACAGACCAGGTTACGACGTTTTGTGATTATAACGCACTCCCATGAATTACTTACAAACTTAGACACTGTGTCTGCTTGTAAGTACTCTGTGTGTGTGCGCTGTCGAACATGCTCCTCCGCTCGTAAAACCAGCAATGTCACGACGTGACGACGACGCGCTGTCATGCCTGTAAAAAAAGGGGGGGGCTGGGGACCGGTACTTTTTAGAGGCGGTATAGTACCGAATATGATTCATTAGTATCGAGGTACTGTACCAGTACCGGTATTCCGTTCAACCCTAACATACACCAATTTTTAGTTGTAAACTCATCATAAATGAGGTCCCAGGAGAGGTGGCACAATCTCAGGTTCAAAGATTAGTCTCATATTTTGGCAAATCAGATAATCAAGGGCAAAGGGCTATGTCGGCACTTGTGACCCTGCCTTGACGGTTGCTCCTGATTCCAGCCATGCCAATGATGAATGGCACAGACTTCTATTTAACGGCTCAGCTTTGACAGCTGACAGCAAGTTCATCTCAGGCCCCCCTGGTGGTGAAGCGTCATTAAAATATGAAGCCAAATCCTCTTCATTGCTAGCTGGTCTTGTCCCCCAGCATCCCCCAACAAACCTCAATAGTGAAGTTCAGACAGCCAATTCTGTCTACTCGGCGTCCCCCGAGGGGGGTCAGCTCGTGCAGAGGCCCATCTCGGCTCAGCTCGCACCCTGGAGCTATGTTCTCTCCCCAAGGAGCTGTGCCAGCAGACAGCCAGGCTGGCTGTCCTGTGCGGCACTCGGCTCGGGAACAACTCTCCTGAGGTTTTTCCTCACGGTGCACTCGGTGGAGCTTGCTCTTTTCTTTCGAGCATCATCCCCCCCATCCATCTTGCAGCAGGTTTCTTGAATATATCAGCTGCTGAT
Organism: Nerophis lumbriciformis; assembly: GCF_033978685.3. NCBI lineage: Eukaryota > Metazoa > Chordata > Actinopteri > Syngnathiformes > Syngnathidae > Nerophis > Nerophis lumbriciformis. The sequence goes on along the minus strand of NC_084574.2, from coordinate 10,158,307 downwards.
ACATTAATGCTGTGCATTTAAATGATAAAGATCATTTGTATATTTTGAATACCGTATTGTATTAAAAAAAAACACAACTCTGCGAGGGCGGACATCCATCGAGGCTGGTTAATCTAAAAACATGTTGTGATGTGCCACTGCCGTCCTGTAGGGGGTAGTAATGTGCATTACAACCTGCTGGATGACCAGAGCTCCATCTGCCCCACGTTTAACCCCAATGCAAGCAGACATGTACCACAATGTATCGTTTTAACGTCATCCTTGGCTCATGCACCACCCCTCCACTAATAATCCATTCAAACAAATCGGGGGAAATTGCTAACGTCTTTTAGTTTTCTTGTAATCTCACAAACTAACACACTAAACTATCAAAATAAACATACTGTATATAACTTATGCACAATTAAGAGTAGCTAATTAGCAAACACACTGCAAAAACTGAAATCTATGTAAGATGAAATGTCTCAAATAAGGGTGATATTTGCTTATTTTCTGTCTGATAAGATAATTCTTCTCACTAAGCAGATTTTATGTTAGAGTGTTTTACTTGTTTTAAGGGTTTTGGTCCTAAATTATCTGAGTAAGATATTACAGCTTGTTGCTGAGATTTGATGAGCTATATTGAGTAAAACATGCTTGAAACTAGAATATCAACTGTTTTATACTCACAAGTATAAAACTACTTTACATAATCTCCCATGGCACACCAGACTGTATTTCACGGCACACTAGTTGAAAAACACTGGACTAGATACGCTATTGTACTTGGTATCATTACAGTGGATGTCAGGTCATACTTGCCAACCTTGAGACCTCCGATTTCGGGAGGTGGGGGGTGGGGGCGTGGTCGGGGGTGGGGCAGGGCGTGGTTAAGAGGGGAGGAGTATGTTGACAGCTAGAATTCACCAAGTCAAGTATTTCATATATATATATATATCCTGAAAATATGCAAACAAAACTGTGTTTAGATAATTGATACTTCAAACTTGCATAAATAAATCTTAAGGAATATAACATAACTTGGCTTCTGAGAGCTTCAAAATGTAATGAATAAAATGCTAAAGTTGTTGATAAACAAGCAATTATTTTAATAATTAAATATGGTTATTTTAAATGAATTATTATGATAATTTAAAATTAATTATTTCAAATATGTTTATTTTAATGTATAATTCTAATGTCTGGATGTAATAAGGAGTCAGAAAAAATACAAATAAAAATACAATTAATTTTGATGTTTTTAGCAAAATATAGTAAAAATGTATTTAGTTTTTCTTTTTTTTAAATTAATAAATATATTTATTTTTAGGTAAGATAAACATAATAATACAATTCATCTCTAGTCTGAATGATTTAGTTCTTGTCACCCTGTTGTCCTCCCGTCGTGAAAAAAGGCTGTCCTCACTCAGGTCCGCATGGAGCTGGAGGGGGCGTGGCCTCCAGCTGCGGCTGAAAATCGGGAGATTTTCGGGAGAATATTTGTCCCGGGAGGTTTTCGGGAGAGGCGCTGAATTTCGGGAGTCTCACGGAAAATTCGGGAGGGTTGGCAAGTATGTGTCAGGTGTAGATCCACCCATGGCGTTTGTTTACATTGTCAATCAATCAGTCAATCAATGTTTATTTATAAAGCCCTAAATCACAAGTGTCTCAAAGGGCTGCACAAGCCACAACGACATCCACGGTTCAGCGCCCACATAAGGGCAAGGAAAAACACACAACCTAGTGGGACGTCGATGAGAATGACTATGAGAAACCTTGGAGAGGACCGGATGCAATGGACGTCGAGTGGGTCTGACATAATATTGTGAAAGTCCAGTCCATAGTGGATCTAACATAATAGTGTGAGAGTCCAGTCCATAGTGGATCTAACATAATAGTGAGAGTCCAGTCCATAGTGGATCCAACATAATAGTGAGAGTCCAGTCCATAGTGGATCTAACATAATAGTGAGAGTCCAGTCCATAGTGGATCTAACATAATAGTGTGAGAGCCCAGTCCATAGTGGATCTAACATAATAGTGAGAGTCCAGTCCATAGTGGATCCAACATAATAGTGAGAGTCCAGTCCATAGTGGATCTGACATAATAGTGAGAGTCCAGTCCATAGTGGATCTAACATAATAGTGAGAGTCCAGTCCATAGTGGATCTAACATAATAGTGAGAGTCCAGTCCATAGTGGATCTAACATAATAGTGAGAGTCCAGTCCATAGTGGATCTAACATAATAGTGTGAGAGTCCAGTCCATAGTGGATCTAACATAATAGTGTGAGAGTCCAGTCCATAGTGGATCTAACATAATAGTGAGAGTCCAGTCCATAGTGGATCTAACATAATAGTGAGAGTCCAGTCCATAGTGGATCTAACATAATAGTGTGAGAGTCCAGTCCATAGTGGATCTAACATAATAGTGTGAGAGTCCAGTCCATAGTGGATCTAACATAATAGTGAGAGTCCAGTCCATAGTGGATCTAACATAATAGTGAGAGTCCAGTCCATAGTGGATCTAACATAATAGTGCGAGTCCAGTCCATAGTGGATCTAACATAATAGTGTGAGAGTCCAGTCCATAGTGGATCTAACATAATAGTGAGAGTCCAGTCCATAGTGGATCTAACATAATAGTGTGAGAGTCCAGTCCATAGTGGATCTAACATAATAGTGAGAGTCCAGTCCATAGTGGATCTAACATAATAGTGAGAGTCCAGTCCATAGTGGATCTAACATAATAGTGCGAGTCCAGTCCATAGTGGATCTAACATAATAGTGTGAGAGTCCAGTCCATAGTGGATCTAACATAATAGTGAGAGTCCAGTCCATAGTGGATCTAACATAATAGTGTGAGAGTCCAGTCCATAGTGGATCTAACATAATAGTGAGAGTCCAGTCCATAGTGGGGCCAGCAGCGATCATCTCGAGCAGAGACGGGTCAGCAGTGCAGAGATGTCCCCAAACGATGCACAAGCGAGCGGTCCACACCGGGTCCCGACTCTGAACAGCCAGCACTTCATCCATGACCACCGGACCTGTGGCGCCGGTGAGCTATTGTATCCTCCTACGGTGTGTAGTGAAGCATGTTTAGCTATTCCTTGTCCTGTAGGGATGATATTTGTCACCATGGAGGCCAGGATTAGTGATTTGGAAGTAGCTAAAATAGTGCCGACTGCGGCTGGATGTTAGCTGGTAGCTTACTATCCATGTCTTAAAGCACCTCTTCCTGAGGGCGTTTCAGTGTTATAACTTCACATTTATCTTTAGTTTTTAGGCCAAAATGCGTCCATTCTCCCTTTTCTGTCTACACACTGTGTCTGCTTGTAAGTACTCCGTGATTGTGCGCTGCCGAACATGCTCCTCTGCTCGTAAAACCAGCAATGTCACGACATGACATCATTTCCGGGAACCGGTACTTTTCAAACAAAGTATAATACCGTTTTTGATTCATTAGTACCGCGACACTATACTAGTACCGGTATACCGTACAACCCTAGTGTCTGTAGGAAGCGATGTCATCAAAACTCGTACACAGAGACAAGGTTCGCACATTTGGCACGATCTAAAGCAGGGGTGTCAAACTCAAACACAGAGTGGGCCAAAATTTAAAACTGAACAAAGCCGCGGGCCAAGGTTGAACAAATGAACCTTTTAATAGAAACCCAAACAAGTTTTGCATTGAATATTGAACAAGCAAGGCTTGTATAACTTTATAGTGACATGCAAAATCGAGTTTCAAATAATAATAATAATAATTCAAAAATATCAATGGCATATCAAATACAATTTTAATAAACATTGAATGCCTCTTTTCTATTTGCAGCCTTCTGAGGTAAATATCAAAATAAACTTTTTCCACAGGCTAATAATACATTTGAAAATAAAATAACATTAATGAATGAATCAAACATTAAAGCCTTGAAGTAGCAAGAGAAAGTGCATGAATAAAACTTTAATTATTGCTCAGTTTGCTACACTGATTTGCTTTAACACTGAATACGGAACAAGCAACGCTTATATAACTTAATAGTGCAAAATCAATTTTCAAAAAACAAACGGAAAAACATCAATGGTATATTAAATAAAATTTAAATAAAAAAATTGAATGCCTCTTTTCTATTTGCAACCTTCTGAGGGAAATATCAACATTAACTTGTAGTTGGGGGGGCGGGGTTTGGTGGTAGCGGGGGTGTATATTGTAGTTTCCCGAAAGAGTTAGTGCTGCAAAGGGTTCTGGGTATTTGTTCTATTGTGTTTATGTTGTGTTACGGTGCGGATGTTCTCCCGAAATGTGTTTGTCACAGTGGTGTGGGTTCACAGTGTGGCGCATATTTGTAACAGTGTTAAAGTTGTTTATAGGGCCACCCTCAGTGTGACCTGTATGGCTGTTGACCAAGTATGCTTTGCATTCACTTCTGTGTAAAAGCCGCAAATAGTATGTGACTGGGCCGGCACGCTGTTTGTATGGAGGAAAAGCGGACGTGACGACAGGTTGTAGAGGACGTTGAAGGCAGTGCCTTTAAGGCACGCCCCCAATAATGTTTTGCCGGGTGGAAATCGGGAGAAATTCGAGAGAATGGTTGCCCCGGGAGATTTTCGGGAGGGGCACTGAAATTTGGGAGTCTCCCGGGAAAATCGGGAGGGTTAGCAAGTATGAGTATTAGCGGTGAATGCGGTGTTACCGCTAATGTTAATTTGACGCGTCAGGTTACGAGGGCCAAATGAAATTACACGGCAGGCCAAATTTGACCCGCGGGCCAGAGTTTGACACCCATGAGCTAAAGGTTCTTAAACCAAAAAGGTCGCAAATAGAAGGGTTGGTAAATCGAGGTTCCGATGTAAAAGTGAAATGACGCCTTTATGCTTGTCTGGCAAAGCTGTATTATTTATACTTAAAACAGCAGCTTTAACTTTTGCAGGTGTATTTCTTTGGACTGGCGTATTGCATCATGTAGAATTATTTACTGTGCAGCATCTTAAAGGGGAACATTATCACAATTTCAGAAGGGTTAAAACCATTAAAAATCAGTTCCCAGTGGCTTATTTAATTTTCGAAGTTTTTTTCAAAATTTTACCCATCACGCAATATCCCTAAAAAAAAGCTTCAAAGTGCCTGATTTTAACCATCGTTATATACACCCGTCCATTTTCCTGTGACGTCACATAGTGATGCCAATACAAACAAACATGGCGGAAAGAACAGCAAGATATAGCGACATTAGCTCGGATTCAGACTCGGATTTCAGCGCCCTAAGCAATTCAACAGATTACGCATGTATTGAAACGGATGGTTGTAGTGTGGAGGCAGGTAGTGAAAACGAAATTGAAGAAGAAACTGAAGCTATTGAGCCATATCGGTTTGAACCGTATGCAAGCGAAAACGACACGACAGCCAGCGACACGGGAGAAAACGAGGACGAATTTGGCGATCGCCTTCTAACCAACGATTGGTATGTGTTTGTTTGGCATTAAAGGAAACTAACAACTATGAACTAGGTTTACAGCATATGAAATACATTTGGCAACAACATGCACTTTGAGAGTGCAGACAGCCCAGTTTTCATCAATTAATATATTCTGTAGACATACCCTCATCCGCTCTCTTTTCCTGAAAGCTGATCTGTCCAGTCCAGTTGGAAATGCATCTGCTTTGAGTGTCGCAGGATATCCACACATTCTTGCCATCTCTGTCGTAGCATAGCTTTCGTCGGTAAAGTGTGCTGAACAAACGTCCAATTTCTTGCCACTTTGGCATCTTTGGGCCACTGGTGCAACTTGAATCCGTCCCTGTTCGTGTTGTTACACCCTCCGACAACACACCGACGAGGCATGATGTCTCCAAGGTACGGAAAACTGTCGAAAAAACGGAAAATAACAGAGCTGATTTGACTCGGTGTTTGAGAAAATGGCGGATTGATTCCCGAGAGCGAATAATAGAAAGGCGTTTAATTCGCCAAAATTCACCCATTTAGAGTTCGGAAATCGGTTAAAAAAATATATGGTCTTTTTTCTGCAACATCAAGGTATATATTGACGCTTACATAGGTCTGGTGATAATGTTCCCCTTTAAAGCCAGAAGAATACCAGCCAGGATTTTGTTACAAAATGTTGCTTTAGCGTGGACTAAATTACACCCCCCACCCCCTTGTGTCTACTTTTGTCCATGTGCCACCAAGTTGTCAAGAGTGACGTTGTAGTGTGTGTGTTTGATAGATGGTGAATGGGGCTTATGTGAGGAGCTACTCCAGAGTGCCCATAAATATGCAATGGTGACATTTGGAACAAAGCCACTCGTCCTCTCTCTTTCCTGATGAGCCCAGCTCTTGGCGTACTGTAACATATTGCCATACTGTCCCACCTTGTGTTTCATAGCCAATCTCTCTGTTCATCAACTTGGCAGATAACCTCCAGACGCTGACAGGTGACGCGGAGGGACGGGGGAGGGGGGTTTGGTGGGGGGGGGGGGGGGGGGTGCTCAAGCAAAGCAGGGACGTTATTTCCTAATAGAAGTAATTAATGGTCTGTGTGGTGTCTGCTCTCCAGACAGTTGGGAGGTGAAGGCCGCTACAGTTCTCTTTTCATCGCCAGCAGGTCAGGTTTTGATTTGTTTTCACTGCGTTAGAAAGGAACGACTATACAAGATGGCCAGAAGCAGTTCCTTTCAAATCCCACACACGTTTGCTATCTCTCGGACCACCAGTGAGTCCTGACTCAACGGCCAGAATACAGTACAGAACAACACTACTGTACAGTATGGCAGTTTTTGTTAGTAATCCCTCTGAAAAGGTCTGACCAAAATCGCAACGTATCCAGTAAGAAATCATATAAATCCAATGAATCTTTTCTGGACACACAAAAATATTAATATACAAAACCCAAAACCGGTGAAGTTGGCACATTGTGTAATTCCTAAATAAAAACAGAATACAATGATTTGCAAATCCTTTTCAACTTATATTCAATTGAATAGACTGCAAAGACAAGATATTTAATGTTCACACTGAGAGATGGGTGATGTATCATGTTGTATGCATGCATGTGGGATGCATCATTATTGTATGTATGCATACCTGCCAACTACTCCGGTTTTCCCGTAATTAGTACTGTTTTCATCAACCTATTCCGGGTTTACGGTTGCAGTGATAAAAAATACGGTTTTTCATTACCGGTAATTAAAAAAAAAAAGTTTTTTAAGTTTTATTCACGAAATCGCGTAACAACAATGACAATCGACACTGCTTCCCGTAACTTCCTATCGAGCCATTCCGAATGCCATGCGCGAGGCTATTTATAGCACCGCTGCCAAGCACGAGGCACCAGTTGCCATTGTTTCCAAACGAGCGAACGATCATGGAATCAGCCGGAGAAAAATCGCAAACGAGTCTTAAACTGAAAAGAAAACTGCAGTCATTCCGTGAAGAATATTCAAAAGCCTATCCGGGAATAATTATCCGTTCCAAAAAGGGTGAAAACTACGCGAATTGCACCTTGTGCAGATAAGATTTTTCGATCGGACACGGAGGAATTAGCGATGTAAAAGACCACGTTGGGACAAAAAAACACAAGTCTAATGCCGTTGCTAGCAAGAAAGGTATCCTCACTTGCTTAGCAAGGATGAAAAGAAATAACTTGAGGAAGAATTCATCACCTTCCAGTGTGATCCTCTTACCCCTGCAGATCAATCTGATAGAATAAATTTGGATTTTAGCCACAAAAAGGTAATGACACCAATGTTATCTATTGGAATTGTTTAGTACTGTTATACTGTTAAAAGTGTTTATACTATTTATGCTTTCAAGTCCAAGTTGAAGAAATATTGTTAAATGTTGACAGCATAACTACCAAAATACAGAAGTATGTCCTTAATATTTTTGCAGTGCTATTTCTGTTGAAAAGTTAAAATGATTACATTAGAGATGTGATGTGCCACTTTTCAAGTGTCTGATGGCTTAAATTAATTTTCATTAATTTTTCATATTTTGAATTCTTTTGAAAGGCTTACAAAAAAACTACATTTGAATTGTAATTCCATGCTATTGACAGGACTATTAATTTTAATGAAGTTAGCTTACCATGTTTACAGTATGATAATTGTGATAGAAATGTGAATTTTAGGCACAGAATATTTTTTACAATTGAACAAGGCAGTAGATTATACAAGCTTGGACAGAAAGTTAATAATGACACCAATTTTTTTTTTTATGGAATTGTTTAGTACTGTTTTACCATTTGTTTACTGTAAAAAGTGTTTATACTGTTTATACTTTCAATTAACAAATTGAAGTCTTGTGAAAGGTTGACAGGATAACTGGCATTAACTGTCAAAATAATTTCAAACTATTGAAGTTAGCTTACAGAATAAACATGTCAATCAACCCATATGATTTTTGCTGTAATATTTTTGTTTTGAAAAGTCACTGTGACTGATAGAAAAGTGATGGTTTTAGCAACATTTTAAACTGTCTGAATGCTAATAATCATTTTGCGTCGGGGGGCGAAGCCTGAACCCCCCACCAGGACTTTGTCCTGGACCTACCGGGTCCTGCGGCCCCTGGACCCTGGCTACTAGGTTTTTCTGATTTCAAAAGTTGGCAGGTATGTGTATGCATGTGTGATGTATCATTATTGTATGCATGCATGTGTGATGCATCATGTTGTATGCATGCATGTGTGATGTATCATGTTGTATGCATACATGTGTTATGCATCATGTATGCATGCATGTGTGATGTATCATGTTGTATGCATGCATGCGTAATGTATCATGTTGTATGCATGCATGGGTGATGCATCATGTTGTATGCATGCATGTGTGATGTATCATGTTGTATGCATCATGCGTAATGTATCATGTTGTATGCATGCATGGGTGATGCATCATGTTGTATGCATGCATGTGTGATGTATCATGTTGTATGCATGCATGTGTGATGTATCATGTTGTATGCATGCTGTGTGATGTATCATGTATGCATGCTGTGTGATGTATCATGTTGTATGCATGCATGTGGGATGCATCATTATTGTATGCATGCATGTTCCAAATAAACACAAACTCAACTCAACATTTGAAGTGAAGTGAAGTGAATTATATTTATATAGCGCTTTTCTCTAGTGACTCAAAGCGCCAATATCTAAGTTACATTTAAACCAGTGTGGGTGGCACTGGGAGCAGGTGGGTAAAGTGTCTTGCTCAAGGACACAACGGCAGTGACTAGGATGGCGGAAGCGGGAACCGAACCTGCAACCCTCAAGTTGCTGGCACGGCCGCTCTACCAACCGAGCTATGCCGTCCCTTGAAAACATTTGAAAATATCAGATTCCAATCAGATTTGGACTACCTCCTGATGTGGCCTGAATCTTTTGCCAAAAGATTCGATTTGAAGCACTTTGGAGCGGTTAGACTGGCAAAAATATTGGTTGATATCAGTCTTGATACAAAGTGGGCAATGCCGACTCATCGGATATCGGTTTGGGGGAAAAAAAGGCGATATCAAACGTTTCTAATAAGAAATAAAAAATCAGGGTACAAGTATGGCTATGATTTTTGTCGAGAAAGCAAATGACACGAAAAGTGCACTGCACTCGATTATTCATAGCCTCAGAAGAACACCAAAGCTGGCAGCCATATGGCGTCCATAAAAGGAATAAATGGCTGTAATAGAATATTTTCATATTACAACAGTAGATCTGCTACTCATGACACCTGTGTCTTTAAGGCCGTACTGACACCACGCCTCAAGTCTGGCTTGTTTAGCGAGTGTGAGTGCTGTGATCAAGTTGGGAACACTTCACCTTCTTTGGTGTGATTGGAAGAGGTGGGCCAGAATCGTGCCTGGGAATATTTTTCACTGCATTCTTCAGCTTGGGGGGTTTTGGCCAGGATAACGTTGAAGACCCCTGTCTTAGAACATGTCTCGCCCGAGCTGATTTCATCAGTTTTTTGCTCGCAGTGGTTGTCCACAACACTTTTCCACTTTGCATCAGTCCATCTTAGATGAGCTCAATCCCAGCGAAGCCAGCGGCGTTTCTGGGTGTTGTTGATAAATGGCTTTGGCTTTGCATAGTAGAGTTTTAACTTGCACTTACAGTTATAGCGACCAACTCTCGTTACTGACAGTGGTTTTCTGAAGTGTTCCTGAGCCCATGTGGTGATATCCTTTACACACTGATGTCGCTTTTTGATGCAGTACCGCCTGAGGCATCGAAGGTCACGGGCATTCAATGTGGGTTTTCGGCCTTCCCGCTTCACGTGCAGTGATTTCTCCAGATTCTCTGAACCTTGTGATGATATTACAGAGCGTAGATGGTGAAATCCCTAAATTCCTTGCAATAGCTGGTTGAGAAATGTTGTTCTTAAACTGTTGGACAATTTGCTCACGCATTTGTTGACAAAGTGGTGACCTTCGCCCCATCCTTGTTTGTGAATGACTGAGCATTTCACGGAAGCTGCTTTTATACCCAATCATGGCACCCAACTGTTCCCAATTAGCCTGTTCACCTGTGGGATGTTCCAAATAAGTGTTTGATGAGCGTTCCTCAACTTTCTCAGTCTTGTTCCCAATTAGCCTGTTCACCTGTGGGATGTTCCAAATAAGTGTTTTTAATGAGCATTCCTCAACTTTCTCAGTCTTGTTTGCCACTTGTGCCAGCAAATTGAGCTAATATTTGCAAAAAAATAACAAAGTTTAACAGTTCGAACGTTAAATATCTTGTCTTTGCAGTCTATCCAATTGAAGTTGAAAAGGATTTGCAAAACCTTGTATTGTGTTTTTATTTACCATTTACACAACGTGGCAACTTCACTGGTTTTGGGGTTTGTCTTTCAGTTATTCTTCAAAGGTGGCATTTTTCCCCTAGTCTTCAGTGCCATGGCATGTTTTGTTTTTGTTATGTTTCTGTCATTTTTTTGTACAGCGCTTTGCGGTCGCCACTTCCTGTGTATAAAAAGTGCTCCATAAATAAAGTTTGACCATATATTGAGATATCCTCCGACGTAATTATGGCGACATTCGTCACCAAAGTCTCAAATTCCAAACAGCTCAGGCCAGCAGGTAGGGAAAAGTAGACTTTGTATAATCCGGGGGTCAGCAACCCGCGGCTCTAGAGCCACATGCGGCTCTTGAGCGGCGCCCTGGTGGCTCCATGGAGCATTTTCAAAATTGTATGGAAATGGAAAATAAATGTGGTGAAAAATATATTTTTTGTTGTAATATGGTTTGTGTAGAGGACAAACACGACACAAACCTTCCTAATTGTTAGAAAGCCCACTGTTAAATATGTTTGTGTTTATGCTTCACTGATGAGAGTATTTGGCGAGCGCCGTTTTGTCCTACTAATTTAAGCGGCCCTTGAACTCACCATTGTGTGGACTGTGACTCAACAGTTTGTGTACATGTATAACTTTCTCCAACGCTGCCACAGAAAGACGTGTTTTATACCACTCCTTCTTTGTCTCATTTTGTCCACCAACTGTTTTATACTGTGCGTTAATGCACAAAGGTGAGCTTTGTTGAGATTATTAACTTATGTAATGCTAGGCATATTTGGTCAGTGCATGACTGCAAGTTAAAATGCTATTTAGGCTAGCTGTATGTACATATTGGATTATCATGCCTCATTTGTAGGTATATTTGAGCTAATTTAATTTCCTTTACTTATGTCCTCTGTGTATTTAGTTTATTGTTCCATGTTTCATGACACACTATCTGTATGTAATATTGCCTGCATTTTTGATAGTTGTTTGTGTGCCATAATAGAAAAGCGCTATATAAAATCGAATCCATTATTATTATTATTATTATTATGTTGTTCCAGACCACAGCAAACGTTAGCCAGCTTCCATTAGAAGAAGAAAGCCTGTCGTTTTCTTTTAACTTTCCTTTAATTTCCAGGAGTCATTTCCATTTCCTCTGAGAAGTTTTACTAGTGTTTTCCAATGTTGTAAAAATGTGTCGAACAAATATTACATTTCAACATTTCTGTCAACGAAGATTTGCGTCAGCCAGCGACACATAGTCATTTTGATAGTAGGCTAATATAGCTAATTAGCCACTTACATCACGTGTTGCCATCATTATAACACTTATATAAGTCTTTTAATTTTTTTCGGCTCCAGACAGATTACTTTTTGGTACCGTATTTTTCGGACTATAAGTGTTGTGTTTACTGTGGGGAGGTGACGGCAAACAGACACCAGGGGGCAGTATATACAATTATTTATTATATATATAGTATATATATAATAACAAAACAATACTAATATAAACTAAACTAATGAAATGGAGTGTGTGACAAAACCCTAGAGTGAGTGGTGTTAGACTATGTGTGTAGTTAGCTGTTGTGTATTACCGTTCTGTTGTATGAGGGAGCAGACAAGTCCAAAGAGGGCAAGGCAAAAGGGGTCCAAAAGGCAGGCAGATGATCCGGGGCGAGAGTGAGGCGTCAGAATCCAGGGGCGAGAGAAAGGTCTAGGAACGAAGGAGGCAGTCAGAGTCCAGAGGGAGATCCAGGCGAAAGTGAAACGCACAGCTCACTTTCCAGGCGACGGAGGGTACTGCGGGGACACGGGAGAAGACAAGGGACAAATCAAGGCACGGAGAGGAAACACGAATATAGCATAAAGCTTGTTGCTTACGGTACACCATGAGAAAGCTAAGTTCCCGCGCCGATCCTTGGGTCCACTGGTCCTTTATTGAGCTTGCCCTCATCAGACCCAGGAGTGTAGATTGCCGGTGAGTGATTGCAGCTGGTGGCTGCTGCAGGGCGGGGACGCGCACGGCGCGTCCCTGGATGTGCGCACCCGTGGGCGTGTCCCGAGGTGCGCACAGACGGATGAGCGGCGTTGGCAGGAGCCTGAGCCGTAACAGTACCCCCCCCCTATGGACAGATTCCAGATGTCCAACATACTCACGAAACAAGGGAGGGTGGAGGGGAGAACTGGTGGTGGGTCGCCGGCCCCAGTGTCCCCGAATCCACCGAGGACGAGTCTGATGGCGGCGGCGAGAAGAACGCCGCTGAAGCCGGCGAGGCGGGCGACCAAGGGACGGCCACCATCTTGGCCGTCGGGAAGGCGGACGTGATTGGCGCCATGGTGCGTCTCGCCGGAAACGAGGATATGACGTCGTCGGCGTGGAAGCGGCAGACGTCGGCGGCGGCGTGGAGGAAGACGTCATCGGCGAGGTAGGCGTGGAGGAAGACGTCATCGGCGGCGTGGGAGCGGCAGACGTCATCGGCGGCGTGGAAGCGGCAGACGTCATCGGCGGCGTGGAAGCGGCAGACGTCATCGGCGCCGTGGAAGCGGCAGACGTCATCGGCGCCGTGGAAGCAGCGGACGTCAAAGGCGTGGAAGCAGCGGACGTCAAAGCCGGAGACGAGGAGGGCAGCTGAGGAGCTGGCCGAGGTGCTGAAGTCGGGGGAGCAGGCCGAGGTGCTGGAGTCGGCGTAGCCGGCAGAGGTGCTGGAGTCGGCGGAGCCGGCCGAGGGGCAGAGGTCGAGGCCAGCCTGGGAGCTGGTGGAGACGTGGGGGCCAGCCTGGGAGCTGGTGGAGACGTGGGGGGGCAGCCTGGGAGCTGGTGGAGACGTGGGGGCCAGCCTGGGAGCTGGTGGAGATGTGGGGGCCAGCCTGGGAGCTGGTGCTAGCTCAGAGGCTAGCCTGGGGACTGGCGCTAGCTCGGAGACTAGCCGAGGGGTTGGTGCTAGCTCGGAGGCTAGCCGAGGGGCTGGTGCTAACTCTGACGCTAGCCGAGGGGCTGGTGCTAGCTCGGACGCTAGCCGAGGGGCTGGTGCTAGCTCGGACGCTAGCCGAGGGGCTGGTGCTAGCTCGGACGCTAGCCGAGGGACTGGTGCTAGCTCGGACGCTAGCCGAGGGACTGGTGCTAGCTGGGACGCTAGCCGAGGGACTGGTGCTAGCTCGGACGCTAGCCGAGGGACTGGTGCTAGCTTGGACGCTAGCCGAGGGACTGGTGCTAGCTCGGACGCTAGCCGAGGGACAGGTGCTAGCTCAAACGCTAGCCGAGGGACAGGTGCTAGCTCGGACGCTAGCCGAGGGACAGGTGCTAGCTCGGACGCTAGCCGAGGGACAGGTGCTAGCTCGGACGCTAGCTCGGGGACAAGTGCTGGTAGCGTGGTTGGTGGGTGCGGCCAGGCAAACTGAAAGATCGATGGTAGCGGTCTTGCTGGCCGCAGCTGTGCTACCTCACCAGCACGGCTGTCGGTACCATTCCCCCCCTCCAAAGGCGGATTCCAGACGCTTCCAGTACACTGAGGAACAGACACTGAGGGTGGAAAGAGGGTGTCCAGGCGGCGAGAAAATTCCTCCTTGCTCACATCACTGCTAAACATGCCTTTCCACGACAGTTTGGCAGGACAAGACAAATCCTCCGGTGTGGAGCGAAAAAAAGAAAAAGACATGGTGAATGGGGCAAGAGGCAGAAAAAAAAAAATTCACAGGGGCGGAACTAAAGTCACTGGGGCGGGGCTAAGGAACTGTGCCGTCAGGTCCTTAATAATTTTTGGCGGGAACTTACTGTTGTGTTTACTGAGGGGAGGTGACGGCAAACAGACACCAGGGGGCAGTATATACAATTATTTATTATATATATAGTATATATATATATATATATATATATAATAACAAAACAATACTAATATAAACTAAACTAATGAAATGGAGTGTGTGACAAAACCCTAGAGTGAGTGGTGTTAGACTATGTGTGTAGTTAGCTGTTGTGTATTACCGTTCTGTTGTATGAGGGAGCAGACAAGTCCAAAGAGGGCAAGGCAAAAGGGGTCCAAAAGGCAGGCAGATGATCCGGGGCGAGAGTGAGGCGTCAGAATCCAGGGGCGAGAGAAAGGTCTAGGAACGAAGGAGGCAGTCAGAGTCCAGAGGGAGATCCAGGCGAAAGTGAAACGCACAGCTCACTTTCCAGGCGACGGAGGGTACTGCGGGGACACGGGAGAAGACAAGGGACAAATCAAGGCACGGAGAGGAAACACGAATATAGCATAAAGCTTGTTGCTTACGGTACACCATGAGAAAGCTAAGTTCCCGCGCCGATCCTTGGGTCCAATGGTCCTTTATTGAGCTTGCCCTCATCAGACCCAGGAGTGTAGATTGCCGGTGAGTGATTGCAGCTGGTGGCTGCTGCAGGGCAGGGACGCGCACGGCGCATCCCTGGATGTGCGCACCCGTGGGCGTGTCCCGAGGTGCGCACAGACGGATGAGCGGCGTTGGCAGGAGCCTGAGCCGTAACAATAAGTCGCAGTTTTTTTCCTACTTTGGCCGGGCTCCAGTGCGATTTATATATGTTTTTTCCTTCTTTATTATGCATTTTCGGCAGGTGCGACTTATACTCTGGTGCGACTTATACTCCGAAAAATACGGTATTTTCGGTCCAATATGGCTCTTTCAACATTTTGGGTTGCCGACCCCTGGTATAGTCGGTCCCCTTTAAAGACAACCAAGTGAGCCCTGTTTGAGCCAGCACTTAGGGCAGGGGTCGGCAACCCGCGGCTCCGGAGCCGCATGCGGCTCTTTGATCACTCTGATGCGGCTCAGCAGCTCACTTGCTGAAACCCCCAATTTTCCCGTGAGACTTCCGGATTTCAGTGCCTCTCGCAGAAAACTCCCGGGATTAAAATTCACCGATTTTCACCCTTACGGTTATAATAAGGGCGTGCTATGGTGGTACAACATTTGGCGCCGTCTACAATCTGCATTAACAGAGCGCCAGCCCAGCACTTGTTATACAATATACATCTTTTGCTTGCACACGTACGTGACAGCAAGGCATACTTGGTCAACAGCCACACAGGTTACACTGACGGTGGTCATATAAAACAACTTTAACACTCTTACTAATAATGCGCCACACTTTGAACCAAAACCAAACAAGAATGACAAACACATTTCGGGAGAACATCTGCACCTTAACACAACATAAACACAACAGAACAAACACCCAGAATCCCATGCAGCCCTGACTCTTCCGGGCTACATTATACACCCCCGCTACCACCAAACCCCGCCCCCACCCCAACCCTGCGCTCCCTCACACATCAAACCCCCCCCTTCTGTGTGTCGGTTGATGTGGGCGGGGTTTGGTAGCGGGGGTGTATTTTTTTTTTTTTTTTTTTTTTTGTGTGTGTGTCCTGTCCAGCTTCTCAGGCAAATCATATAGTTGATGTAGATGCCCATGTCGGCTGTTCAGATTTACTTTACAAAACAGAAGTGTAGGATACTTCTCTTGTTGCCTTATTTGTATTTGACTTTATTAAATGTATTTATATTATCATTTAGTGCAGCCAGGCCAGAGCAGGAGGGGATAGAAAGAGAAAAAAAAAGAAGACAGAGGGGGAAATTGTGGGGACAAGCGGGGGTGTATAATGTATCCCGGAAGAGTTAGGGCTGCATGGGATTCTGGGTATTTGTCCTGTTGTGTTAATGTTGTGTTACGGTGCAGATGTTCTCCCGAAATTTGTTTGTCATTCTTGTTTGGTGTGGGTTCACAGTGTGGCGCATTATTAGTAAGAGTGTTAAAGGTTTTTTTTGTTTTTTTTATACCGCCACCGTCAGTGTGAGCTGTGTGGTTGTTGACCAAGTATGCCTTGCTGTTACCTACGTGAGTAAAGCGGAAACCCCATACAACGTGTGGCTGATCAGGCACGCTGGTTGTAGTGGGTGCTATATGCTGTACCATCACGGCACGCATGACGCTGTCAAGCGCCATTCAATTAAAACCTGCGTGGCGCACCAGCTTTCAAATTCCACATAAAGGTGCGGGCAGCGTGTCTGAGACCCCTGGTTATACATAGCACAAAGCAAAAAAAAAAAAACTTCGTATGCAGTGTTATTTCATTTAAAATTTCAAAAAAAATTTGCGGCTCCCATTGTTTTCTATAATTTGTGAAACTGGTCAAAATGGCTCTTTGACTGGTAAAGGTTGCCGACCCCTGACTTAGGGGAAGAAAAACTCAGGTGAAAATCGTCACCGAGGTTTGGGAGGATTTGCAAGACGACTTCATCCTTTTTGATCGTCAGGGATCCAAAAGATAAGCGCCGTCCGTCTTCCATCCGTCCACCTTTATATAAAGGGAAGTGCTTTGGGGGCGATATACGGAACATATTAAAATGGTGGGGAAGGAGGGGCACAGAGGGGTATGTTTTACACTAATTCCCTCATCCCTCTTCGCAGGAGTGCCATGTTACAAGAGAATTCCTAAGGCGAGCCAATGGCCTGATAAATCTGCCCTCTCTCTCTCTCTCGCTCTCTGTCAATTTGTCTCGGCGGAATGTCACTTGGCGAGCGTCCAGACACGGGAGAAGCTCTTTTCACAATGCGCCAATCTCGCGCACGAGAATTCCGCGCCGTGGACAAAAATCCATGTTTGCCTTCAATCCCACCGCCGTCCTTACGCCAAGGCCGCTTCCGCTCGCTAACCCCGAAGGTCTGACACTGACGGGAGAGGATCAAAATATCAAAGAGGAAACGACGACACGCGCGGCTTGCCAAAGTCTTAGCGCGAAACGCAAAACGGTCGTGTTTTTTGGTGTCGCTCCCACATAACTGGGTCCAGGTGGCGGAATGGCCGAGTGGGAGAACAGAGCACGTTTGTGTGAAGATGCAACAACTATCTCCCTCTCTTGCATCCTCTCCTTCCTTCTTCTCCCTTCTTGTCTATTTAAAGGATGGAGGCCACCCTTGCCTTTTGTCACGACTGGATTCATCCATTACTTTGCCTAAACAAATAGGCCCCGTTTACACCACACACCACATCTGACACAGATCGATTTTTGCCAGATTAAACGCTCTAAAGTAGGGCGACAACTACCGATTATTTGCATAGTCGATTACAGCATACCTGCCAACTACTCCGGTTTTCCCGTAATTAGTACGGTTTTCATCAACCTATTCCGGGTTACGGTTGCAGTGATAAAAAATACGTTTTTTCATTAATTAAAAAAAAATTTTTTTTAAGTTTTATTCACGAAATCGCGTAACAACAATCGACACTGCTTCCCGTAACTTCCTATCGAGCCATTCCGAATGCCATGCGCGAGGCTATTTATAGCACCGCTGCCAAGCACGAGGCACCAGTTGCCATTGTTTCCAAACGAGCGAACGATCATGGAATCAGCCGGAGAAAAATCGCAAACGAGTCTTAAACCGAAAAGAAAACTGCAGTCATTCCGTGAAGAATATTCAAAAGCCAATCCGGGAATAATTATCCGTTCCAAAAAGGGTGAAAACTACGCGAATTGCACCTTGTGCAGACAAGATTTTTCGATCGGACACGGAGGAATTAGCGATGTAAAAGACCACGTTGGGACAAAAAAACACAAGTCTAATGCCGTTGCTAAATTTGGATTTTAGCCACAAAAAGGTAATGACCCCAATGTTATCTATTGGAATTGTTTAGTACTGTTATACTGTTAAAAGTGTTTATACTATTTATGCTTTCAAGTCCAAGTTGAAGAAATCTTGTTAAATGTTGACAGTGCTATTTCTGTTGAAAAGTTAAAATGATTACATTAGAGATGTGATGTGCCACTTTTCAAGTGTCTGATGGCTTAAATTAATTTTCATTAATTTTTCATATTTTGAATTCTTTTGAAAGGCTTACAAAAAAGCTACATTTGAATTGTAATTCCATGCTATTGACAGGTCTATTAATTTTAATGAAGTTAGCTTACCATGTTTACAGTATGATAATTGTGATAGAAATGTGAATTTTAGGCACAGAATATTTTTTACAATTGAACAAGGCAGTAGATTATACAAGCTTGGACAGAAAGTTAATAATGACACCAATTTTTTTTTTAATGGAATTGTTTAGTACTGTTTTACCATTTGTTTACTGTAAAAAGTGTTTATACTGTTTATACTTTCAATTAACAAATTTAAGTCTTGTGAAAGGTTGACAGGATAACTGGCATTAACTGTCAAAATAATTTCAAACTATTGAAGTTAGCTTACAGAATAAACATGTCAATCAACCCATATGATTTTTTCTATAATATTTTTGTTTTGAAAAGTCACTGTGACTGATAGAAAAGTGATGGTTTTAGCAACATTTTAACCGGTCTGAATGATAATAATCATTTTGCGTCGGGGGGCGAAGAAACCCCCACCAGGACTTTGTCCTGGACCTACTGGGGCCTGCGGCCCCTGGACCCTGGCTACTAGGTTTTTCTGATTTCAAAAGTTGGCAGGTATGTTACAGCATTCGGACTATAAGGCGCACTTAAAATCCTTTCATTTTCTCAAAACTTGACGGGGGAAGAAAGAGAAGCGAACTGTATTAACCTTGTAGATTGTTATAGTATCAATAGGTTAAGCTTTGTCAGTGTGCCAAGTAACGTTTGAAAGTTTTACAATATAACTAAAACAATTTATACTTACTAAGCCGAACCCGCCGGCACATTCAGTTTGGCCCACGAGATGTCACAAGTTTTATAAGGAATCTGGCCTGTGGAGTACCACCAGCTGACAGTCAAACTACCGCATTTTTGGGACTATAAGGCGCACTTAAAATCCTTTAATTTTCTCAAAAATCGACAGTGCGCCTAATGTACGGAATAATTTTGGTTGTGCTTACCGACCTCAAAGCTATTTTATTTGGAACATAGTGAAATGATAAGTGTGACCAGTAGATGGCAGTCACACATAAGAGATACGTGTAGACTCCGATATGATGGCAGTCACGCATAAGAGATACGCGTAGACTCCGATATGATGGCAGTCACACATAAGAGATACGTGCAGACTGCAATATGACTCAAGTAAACAACACCAGCATTTTATATGCTCCATTAAAAATATAGAACATTACACACGGCGCTCAAAAATCTATCAAAATGTTTTAGTAGGACTTTGGTAAGCTATGAAGCCGCACCACTTGATGGATTGACAATTTGAAAAGGTATTTACGTATTTTTTTGTTATTGGCTAATCTTAATTTCAGTATGAATAATTAAATGTTTCTATTCTAGTTTAAAAATGTTAAAATTGAGAAAAATGACTCCTCTTTTTAGGAATTTGCTGCAAAATAGTTTGTCAATTTTAAGAGCTATTTACGTATTTTTTAGTTATTGACTAATCTTAATTTCAGTATGAATAATTTATTTTTTCTATTCTAATTTAAAAATGTTTACATTTAAAAAATAACTCCTGTTTTTAGGAATTAGCTGCAAAATAATTAATGTTTTAAGAGCTATTTACTTATTTTTTTAATTATTGACTAATCTTAATTTCAGGATGATTAATTACATTTTTCAATTCTAGTTTAAAAATGTTAAAATTTAAAAAAATAACTTCTCTTTTTAGGAGTTTGCTGCATAATAGTTTGTCAGTTTTAAGAGCTATGTACTTATTTTTTTAGTTATTGACTAATCTTAAGTTCAGTATGAATCATTTAATTGTTCTATTCTGATTTAAAAATGTTAATATTTAAAAAATAACTTCTCTTTTTAGGAAT
This sequence comes from Nerophis lumbriciformis, assembly GCF_033978685.3. Lineage (NCBI taxonomy): Eukaryota > Metazoa > Chordata > Actinopteri > Syngnathiformes > Syngnathidae > Nerophis > Nerophis lumbriciformis. The sequence continues at coordinate 10,137,839 of NC_084574.2, read as the reverse complement.
TTGCTGCAAAATAATATCTGTTTTAATAGCTATTTACTTATTTTTTTAGTTATTGACTAATCTTAATTTCAGTATGAATAATTGCATTTTTCTATTCTAGTTTAAAAATGTTAACATTTAAAAAAATAACTTCTCTTTTTTTAGAAATTTGCTGCAAAATAGTTTTGTCAGTTTTAAGAGCTATGTACTTATTTTTTAGTTATTGACTAGTCTTAAATTCAGGAACATACAAGTATTATTATGGTGTGTGTATAAGGTGAGACATATTATCTGGTGTTCTGTTTCGCAATGTTATGCAAAAGCAACTTTTCTTACGCTCTAAAGTAGAGCTACAACTATCGATTATTTTCAAAGTCAATTACCGTTTTTTTCGGACTATAAGGCGCACTTGAAATCCTTTTATTTTCTCAAAACTCGACAGTGCACCTTGTAACCCGGTGCGCCTAATGTACGGAATAATTCTGGTTGTGCTTACCGACCTCGAAGCTATTTTATTTGGTACATGGTGTAATAATAGGTGTGACCAGTAAATGGCAGTCACACATAAGCGATACGTGTAGACTCCGATATGATGGCAGTCACGCATAAGAGATACGCGTAGACTCCGATATGATGGCAGTCACACATAAGAGATACGTGCAGACTGCAATATGACTCAAGTAAACAACACCAGCATTTTATATGCTCCATTGAAAATATAGAACATTACACACGGCGCTCAAAAATCTATCAAAATGTTTTAGTAGGACTTTGGTAAGCTATGAAGCCGCACCGCTTGATGGATTGACAATTTTAAGAGGTATTTACGTATTTTTTTGTTATTGACTAATCTTAATTTCAGTATGAATAATTAAATGTTTCTATTCTAGTTTAAAAATGTTAAAATTGAGAAAAATAACTCCTCTTTTTAGGAATTTGCTGCAAAATAGTTTGTCAATTTTAAGAGCTATTTTTTAGTTATTGACTAATCTTAATTTCAGTATGAATAATTTAATTTTTGTATTCTAATTTAAAAATGTTAACATTTAAAAAATAACTCCTGTTTTTAGGAATTAGCTGCAAAATAATTAATGTTTTAAGAATTATTTATGTATTTTTTTGTTATTGACTAATCTTAATTTCAGTATGAATAATTAAATGTTTCTATTCTAGTTTAAAAATGTTAAAATTGAAAAAAATAACTCCTCTTTTTATGAATTTGCTGCAAAATAGTTTGTCAATTTTAAGAGCTGTTTTAGTTATTGACTAATCTTAATTTCTGTATGAATAATTTAATTTTTGTATTCTAATTTAAAAATGTTAACATTTAAAAAATAACTCCTGTTTTTAGGAATTAGCTGCAAAATAATTAATGTTTTAAGAGCTATTTACTTCTTTTTTTTAAATTATTGACTAATCTTAATTTCAGTATGAATAATAAATTTTTTCATTTCTAGTTTAAAAATGTTAAAATTTAAAAAAAATAACTTCTCTTTTTAGGAATTTGCTGCAAAATAGTTTGTCAGTTTTAAGAGCTATGTACTTATTTTTTTAGTTATTGACTAGTCTTAAATTCAGTATGAATCATTTAATTGTTCTATTCTAATTTAAAAATGTTAACATTTAAAAAATAACTTCTCTTTTTAGGAACTTGCTGCAAAATAATTTCTGTTTTAAGAGTTTTTTTGTTTTTTTTTTAGTTATTGACTAATCTTAATTTCAGTATGAATAATTACATTTTTCTATTCTAGTTTAAAAATGTTAACATTTAAAAGAATAACTTCTCTTTTTTTAGGAATTTGCTGCAAAATATTTTGTCAGTTTTAAGAGCTATGTACTTATTTTTTAGTTATTGACTAATCTTAAATTCAGGAACATACAAGTATTATTATGGTGTGTGTATAAGGTAAGACATATTATCTGGTGTTCTGTTTCGCAATGTTATGCAAAAGCAACTTTTCTTACGCTCTAAAGTAGGGCTACAACTATCGATTATTTTCAAAGTCAATTACCATTTTTTTCGGACTATAAGGCGCACTTGAAATCCTTTTATTTTCTCAAAACTCAACAGTGCACCTTATAACCCGGTGCACCTAATGTACGGAATAATTCTGGTTGTGCTTACCGACCTCGAAGCTATTTTATTTGGTACATGGTGTAATAATAAGTGTGACCAGTAGATGGCAGTCACACATAAGCGATACGTGTAGACTCCGATATGATGGCAGTTACACATAAGAGATACGTGCAGACTGCAATATGACTCCAGTAAACAACACCAACATTTTATATGCTCCATTGAAAATATAGAACATTACACACGGCGCTCAAAACTCTATCAAAATGTTTTAGTAGGACTTTGGTAAGCTATGAAGCCACACCGCTTGATGGATTGTATTGTGCTTCAACATGGGAGTATTATTATGGTGTGTGTATAAGGTAAGACATATTATCTGGCGTTCTGTTTCCCAATATTATGCAAAAGCAACTTTTCTTACGCTCTAAAGTAGGGCTACAACTATCGATTATTTTCATAGTCAATTACCGTATTTTTTGGACTATAAGGCGCACTTGAAATCCTTTTATTTTCTCAAAACTCGACAGTGCGCCTTATAACCCGGTGCGCCTAATATACGGAATAATTTTGGTTGTGCTTACTGACCTCAAAGCTATTTTATTTGGTACATGGTGTAATAATAAGTGTGACCAGTAGATGGCAGTCACACATAAGAGATACGTTTGAACTGCAAAATGACGCCAGTAAACAACACCAAAAGTTTAAATGTTCCATTGAGAATATAGAACATTACACACGGCACTCAAAAATCTGTCAAAATGTTTTTAGTACGACTTCGGTAAACTATGAAGCCGCACCGCTTGATGGATTGTCTGCGCATTAATCATACGACTATTATAATGGCGTTTTGTTTTGCAATATTATGCAAAAGCGACTTTTCTTACCTTCTGGTACCTGCTGATCTGTATTTGGGATCTGCATAAGTCCTGAAAGTTTGCGTATTTGCCTTTGTAAGCGTCTTCTTTTTCTCTACATTCTTGTTATGGGACATTCATCATCTGCTGTTGCCATTTCTAATATAAAGTAGTGTAAAGTTCTTACTTTTATCTGTCAGTAAACTCGCCATGAAAGCGCTAAAACATACCGGTGTAGTGAGTTTACATTATTCACCCAAGGAACTTCAGTTATTAGAGAGTTCCGATCGGACGTTTTTTCATGGGACACATTTCGGGCGTTGTTGTTGCACTAGTGAGCCACGGATGAGGAGATGCTTCTCCGTTATTGATTGAAGTAAAGTCTGAATGTCATTAAAACAGTTAGCGCCATCTTTTGACACTTCTTCCACTACCGTCCTTGCACGCTACACGGCTACAACAAAGATGACGGGGAGAAGACGCTGTCGAAGGTGAGCCGCGTAAATAAGACCGCCCACAAAACGACACATCCGGAAGAGACTGTCAGAAAGCGACTTGAAGATGATGTGTAAAACATCATCTATGCAACATTTTGACCAAAGAACCACCATTACATGTTATGTAGACCACAAGGAAGTATTTTACATTTTGAAAAAAAAAATCATAATATGACCTCTTTTTAATGAGCCTTATGGTGAAATCCCTAAATTCCTTGCAATAGCTGGTTGAAAAATGTTGTTCTTAAACGGTTGGACAATTTGCTCACACATTTGTTGAAAAAGTGGTGACCCTCGCCCCATCCTTGTTTGTGAATGACTAAGCATTTCATGGAAGCCGCTTTTATACCCAATCATGGCACCCACCTGTTCCCAATTAGCCTGTTCACCTTACTGTACAATGTCTGCTCCCACTGGGATGCTGATTGGTAGAATGTTTGTATATTCCTGTTACTGATTGATTGATTGAGACTTTTATTAGTAGGTTGCACAGTGAAGTACATATTCCATACAATTGACCACTAAATGGTAACACCCCAATAAGTTTTTCAACTTGTTTAAGTCGGGGTCCACGATGAATATTGACTCATAATCCTCGTGAAGAAAACAGATGGCTAAAACCATGCGTCTTTTTAAGACTTGGTTGCCATTTCCGGATCTAATAAGGCGTGATTTATAATCTAGAACAGACCTGGGAAAATTAAGGCCCGGGGGCCACATGCGGCCCGTTGAGCTTTTCAATCTGGCCCGCCATACATTCCCAAATATTTTTTTTATATTTTTAAGATGGAAAGTGTAGCTGCCATTATGATGTGCAGTCATGTTTTCTAATGACCGTAAGTCTTGAACTATACTAGGTACTATACTAGGTTTGAATCTGTGCTTTTGGATGATATACTAGTTACTATGATAATCTAATTAGTTACTATGGTCATTTAATTAGTTACTATGGTAATCTACGTCACATCAGCTCAGACGAGGCACCAAGCAGTGTGGGCGGGAAGCGTTTCCACAGACGCAGAAGGAGATTTTCACAACAAAGTTATAAAGCTTAGTGATATATCAGATATATCAGATTGTAGGTGGGTTTATTTTGTACCCTTCGCGTTCATATTTCACTGTTTGTTGCGTTTCACTTGATTGTAAAATATGTCGATCAAAAGGGGGTGTGACGTTCATAATTTGTCAATATTCAGTGTTTTATCCTTCATAGAAAAATGTAAAATTCCATTCTGTTTTTTCAGGCGGTTTGTCATAATGTTTTTAGCATTCAATCATACATTATTGTGAGGTTTTGTATTGGTGTTTCTAAAAATAGATACAGCATACCAGCCCCCAGACACATTTTTTTTCTCTAAATGTGGCCCCCGAGTCAAAATAATTGTCCAGGCCTGATCTAAAATGAACTTTCCTGAGCTCCGAGGCAAATAAAGCAGCTGAAGACGTCAATACAGCAGCATAAGTTAGCTCTCTTCATCAATGCGCCGCTGAAAATAGGTCCTTAACGTTGGCGCTTAAAATAACAGTCTCACTAATACTTGGTTAATGTTCAGGTCAAGGATGGAGTTTTGTTGGCGGTTTTGGATGTTTTTTAGTGGCTTTTATGGTCGGAATAGACGCAATGACATAGTGAGCGGACTTTTTTTTTTACGTTTGAGTTAGAATTCATTAAAAAATACATGTGTGTTCGTGTCTCTCATAGGGGTTGTGAATTGTAAACAAAATTCCCCCCCAAAAAAATGCAGTTCCCCTTTAAGTCGAGGGGGAGAATGCTGCACAGCCAAATCCGCACAATTTCTTCACTTAAGCCCCTGGGAGAGTAAGGGCCATTAATGAATGCCAACTCAGCCACCTGCAAACTGTGCTTGAAGATGATATAGTCCAAGTAACCGTAGTGTCCATCAAAGTTACAACAGATGTTTATTAAGTGTGTGCATATTATCTGTGTTCTGGATCACTTCTGGTTTCGCTGCGATAATTATGACAATTTGTTGTGGATTTTGATCGTTATTCCATTTTATCGATACTATTGAAGTACACTGCAAAAAGTCAGTGTTCAAAAACAAGAAAAAAAAATACAAAAATTAGGGGTATTTTATTTGAACTAAGCAAAATTATCTGCCAATAGAACAAGAAAATTTGGCTTGTCAAGACTTTCCAAAACAAGTAAAATTAGCTAACCTCAATAAACCCAAAATACCTTAAAATAAGTATATTCTCACTAATAACAAGTGCACTTTTCTTGGTAGAAAAAAAAGGGACCTTTTTGCTCAATATGTTGAAAAATATTCTTAAATCAAGTAAATGCTAGTGCCATTACCGTATTTTTGGGAGTATAAGTCGCTCCGGAGTATAAGTCGCACCGGCCGAAAATGCATAATAAAGAAGGAAAAAAACATATATAAGTCGCACTGGAGTATAAGTCGCATTTTTGGGGGAAATGTATTTGATAAAAGCCAACACCAAGGATAGACATTTGAAAGGCAATTTAAAATAAATAAAGAATAGTGAACAACAGGCTGAATGTTACGTTATATGAGGCATAAATAACCAACTGGTATGTTAACGTAACATATTATGGTAAGAGTCATTCAAATAACTATAACATATAGAACATGCTATACGTTTACCAAACAATCTGTCACTCCTAATCGCTAAATCCCATGAAATCTTATACGTCTAGTCCAGTGTTTTTCAACCTTTTTTGAGCTGAGGCACATTTTTTTCATTGAAAAAATGCGGAGGCACACCGCCAGCAGAAATCATTTAAAAAACGAAACTCAGTTGACAGTAAAAAGTCGTCGTCGCAATTGTTGGATATGACTTTAAACCATAACCAACTATGCATCACTATAGCTCTTGTCTCAAAGTAGGTGTACTGTCACCACCTGTCACATCACGCCGTGACTTATTTTGAGTTTTTTGCTGTTTTCCTGTGTGTAGTGTTTCAGTTCTTGTCTTGCGCTCCTATTTTGGTGGCTTTTTCTCTTTTTTTGGTATTTTCCTGTAGCAGTTTCATGTCTTCCTTTGAGTGATATTTTCCTGCATCTACTTTGTTTTAACAATCAAGACTATTTAAGTGATTTTCATCCTTCTTTGTGGGGACATTGTTGATTGTCATGTCATGTTCCGATGTACTTTGTGGATGCTGTCTTTGCTCCACAGTAAGTCTTTGCTGTCGTCCAGCATTTTGTTTTTGTTTACTTTGTAGCCAGTTCAGTTTTAGTTTCGTTCTGCATAGTCTTCCCTAAGCTTCAATACCTTTTCTTTATTTTTGGTGTAAGCATTAGACACCTTTTTACCTTCACACTGCCTCCCGCATCTCCAAAGCAATTAGCTACCGGCTGCCACCTACTGATATGGAAGAGCATTACACGATTACGCTGTCGAGCTCTGGACACCACCGACACACAACAACGCCACATAATTTGCAGATTATAATTACTGGTTGTCAAAAAATATTTTTCATCCAAATAGGTGAAATTACATAATCTCCCACGGCACACCAGACTGTATCTCACGGCACACTAGCCGCGGCACAGTGGTTGAAAAACACTGGTCTAGTCTCTTACGTGAATGAGCTAAATAATATTATTTGATATTTTACGCTAATGTGTTAATAATTTCACACATAAGTCGCTCCTGAGTATAAGTCGCACCCCCGGCCAAACTATGAAAAAAAACTGCGATTTATAGTCCTAAAAATACGGTATCTTGACATAATGATATGCGCTCGGCATCATGATTTTTTTGTTCATGCTTGAAATAAGAAAATATTACTTTAAAAAAGTATTTTTATACTTGTGAGTGTTGATGACACAGCTTTGCAACAGTTGATATTCTAGTTTCAAGCATGTTTTACTCAATATAGCTCATCAAATCTCAGCAACAAGCTGTAATATCTTACTGAGATCATTTAGGAACAAAACCCTGAAAACAAGTAAAACAATCTAACATAAAATCTGCTTAGTGAGACAGAAAATAAGCAAATATCACCCTTATTTGAGATATTTCATCTTACTTAGATTTCACTTTTTGCAGTGTATATACATGGCTATTTGTTTTAATTTGCACATAATTCTGTAAGACTATAAAGACTTTCTTTGAAAAATCAAAATGTGTGTTTTACAATGACATGTCCAATAATACAACATTAGACATTATCGCGGGCAGCACGGTGGAACAGGGGTTAGTGCATGTGCCTCACAATACAAAGGTCCTAAACTCAATCCCGGGCTCGGGATCTTTCTGTGTGGAGTTTGCATGTTCTCCCCGTGACTGCGTGGGTTCCCTCCGGGTACTCCGGCTTCCTCCCACCTCCAAAGACATGCACCTGGGGATAGGTTGATTGGCAACACTGAATGGTCCCTAGTGTGTGAATGTTGTCTGTCTATCTGTGTTGGCCCTACGATGAGGTGGCGACTTGTCCAGGTTGTACCCCGCCTTCCGCCCGAATGCACCTGAGATAGGCTCCAGCGACCCCAAAAGGGACAAGCGGTAGAAAATGGATGTATGGATGAATGGATGGACATTATCGCCACCTACAGGTGCCCTCAATACTATTTATGTTATTTGACCTTATTTGAGAATAGGATAGCAGCCTTTAGGGGAAGAAAGCAGACGGATTAGATGACAGGAGAGAATGATGCCAACAACAAATGTATTTAAGGTTGATGTTGCTGCACCATTAGTCACCCAGTGGTGCTGCCACTAGATCAACATGGTATAATATTTGAACGTGTTTCACTATGGGCCAGATAGCCTTTCTCTCTCTCTCACACACACACACACACACACACACACACATTCTTGTATTTGTTACCGTCTTGAGACCTGAGAAAAATGCCTACCTCTTTAGGACCACCCTTTCTAGATATATAAAGAGTTGTATTTACAACATTAATTATTTAAACATACTATGCAAATGTAAAAAAAGGTAAGCTTTTAGTTAATTTTTTGTTTGTAATTGTTTTTTAATCTTGATTATATACTTCAAGTTATTACAGTATGTCTCTACATACATATTTATTTTATCTTTTTTAATAAATTTTAGGGGGTGCATTCCATTTCCTTACACACACTTGTTATTACATTTGTTGGCCAGAAAGGGAGCACTTAAAATTTTTTACACACACTTGTTATTTCATATGTTGACCAGAGGGGGAGCACTTTTAAAAGCGACACACAGTCAATTTGAAAAATGCTTCCTTTTTGGGACCACCCTCATTTTGATAGATGTCACCAGCAGGGGTGCAAATGAGACATTCTCTATTAGATGCAATGTTATTGGGACCATGATTTATGTCATCACTTGTTCACACCTCCTCATATGGAAGATTAGTTTCCTTCTTCATGTCTCAAGAAGGGTAGAAATACAAGAACGCACACACACTCACACAAATTATTGTATTTGTTACCGTCTTGCGACCTCCAAAAAATGCCTACCTCTTTAGGACCACCCTTTCTAGATATATAAAGATTTGTATTTACAACATTAATAATATGTACATACTATGCAAATATAAAAAAGGCAAGCTTTTATTTAATTTTTATTTTGAATTTTTTGTTTGTAATTGGTTTTCAATCTTCATTATTTACTTTAAGCTATTACAGTATCTCTCTCTCTCTCTCTCTCTCTCTCTCTCTCTCTCTCTCTCTCTCTCTCTCTCTCTCTCTCTCTCTCTCTCTCTCTCTCTCTGTGATTAGTACACCTGATTCTCATCATTTGAATGGGTGGCCAAATACTTTTGGTAATATAGTATATATATATATATATATACATATATATATATATATATATATATATATATATATATATATATATATATATATTTAAAAAAAAAGTTTTATTAAATTTGGCCAAAGGGGGCGCATTTAAAGAGTTGTATTTACAACATTAATAATATATACATACTATGCAAATATAAAAAAGGTAAGCTTTTAGTTAATTTTTTGTTTGTAATTTTTTTTTAATCTTGATTATTTACTTCAAGTTATTACAGTATGTCTCTATATACATATTTATTTGATCTTTTTTAATTAATTTTAGGGGGTGCATTCCATTTCCTTACACACACTTGTTATTTCATATGTTGACCAGAGGGGGAGCACTTTTAAAACCGACGCACAGCCAATTTGAAAAATCTCTCCTTTTTGGGACCAACCTCATTTTGATAAATGTCACCAGCAGGGGTGCACATGAGATCTCTATTTTTTTCTTTTTTGTAATGTGCTTAAGGGCCGATGACAAAGGAGTCAGGGACCACAAACGGCCCCTGTGCCGCACTTTGGGCCACCCAGCTGTAGAAGCTAACTGTTAATGGCCACTATAGTCTTAATACCGTAGTGTATTTGTTCATCCTATGGTCACATATGGCACGTGGGTTGTCTTACGTCAGCACCGCAAGTCGTAAAATCAGTGGTCCACCTGGCGGGTTTTTTTCGGGGATGAATAGGGAAGTCCTTCTTTAGCTGCCATCTTGTTTTTATCATATATCGCTGCCTTTGCACCTGTCAATGTTGACTTTTGTTTGCACATTAAATCAACAACAAAAAAATCCTGACTTTGGAGCAATGTTCACGGACTCTAGGATTTGGCTCTCTATTAGATGCAATGCGTTTTTGTATTGGCACCATAATTTATGTCCTAACTTGTTCACACCTCCTCATATGGAAGGCACCTTTCCTTCTTGATGTCTCAAGAAGGGTAGAAATACAAGAACACACACACACACACACACAATTGTCCACAAATGAGCAAGATTACGTGACACAGCTCCCCCAGCCACTTATCTGATGGTAGCCTAGCAACAGATCCCTGACCTGGCTTTGACCTGCACTGGATAAGGTCAACACCTGAAGGCGCTCCCATTGGAGGGCTGCCTGCAACGAGGGGCGGGGCTTAGGGAGCTATAGGGAGACAAAGGAGCGTACAGAGCAAAGCTTCTATTCTGCATACACTTCCCTGCACCCGGCTGATAAAAAAAAAAAAAGAGAACGTGCATACAAAAGCCAGCCGTCGTCGATAGCCTTTTTACACCTGCGTGTCCGTGCGTGCGTGCGTGTGTGTGTGTGTGTGTGTGTGTGTGTGTGTGTGTGCGCGTGCTTCAAAAAAGCTCAGTCGACAAACACACATTAGCAAATTGCCAAAGCGGTGCCAAAAAAAAAAAAAAACACGACCTGTGGTCATAAAGACAACTATTAGCGTCACAAATAGAAAACAACGCAAAAGAGGCGAGCGCTGAGTGCGGCATTTATCACCGAGCCCGTCTGTGTCGTTTATTTGAGCGCGGCGATATGGAAGTTAATCCAAATTGTGATCGTGGCAATATCCTATTAAAGCGTGGCAATAAAAATCAAGCTTAGACCGGTAGCGCATTATGGAGATCAGACAGCTCCATTTGGCGACTGGGGTCCTGTTATGCACACACACACACACACACACACACACACACACACACACACACACACACACACACACACACACACACACACACAAAGTCAGTTCAGCGACGCTAAAATCGTTCCAGTTTCAAAACCGTCTTTTCGATTTGAAATAATAGAAATGAATAATGTCATTCCAAGCATCATAAAGCTTTTATTGATGTTCGAACATTCCTGGCTGTCATACGTGTGTAAAAATAATAACAATCCTGTCCCCTAGTGGTCTGTTATAGGTATTGCAAGTGTAGATTTGTTACCGTCTGCTTGGTCACATTTATCTGTGTGTGCTATTCGCCCCTAGAGGGGGGGTGGTTACCCACATATGCGGTCCTCTCCAAGGTTTCTCATAGTCATTCACATTGACGTCCCGCTGGGGTGAGTTTTTCCTTGCCCTTATGTGGGCTCTGTACCGAGGATGTCGTGGCTTGTGCAGCCCTTTGAGACACTTGTGATTTAGGACTATATAAATAAACATTGATTGATTGATTGATATTATTGATGTTTAAACACCCTATAGAACGCACCGGTGCATAAGATTATATTTTTTCACATATATCAGGTGCAAGGACTATAAGCTGCAGATCGGTTCTAAAATAAGATATTTACACGGAAAGAATTTGTAAATGTTTATTTACATACCTTAATTGTTTTCCAAACAGTGTCTGGAACAGGGCAGTAAAACGGCTGATAAAACAAAACAGAAGTCATCGCCATGGACCCACTAGCTACAGAAGCTAGCCCTTCAATCCCCAAGTTAAAAAAAGTTTTTAAAAAAGTTTCACAAATTCCTCAGTAAATTCACCAAAACATCACTGTGAAGAAAATGGATTAGAAAGGACATATTTAAAATAATAATAATAAAAATGAAATAAAAAATAAATTATATATATATATATATATATATATATATATTTGTTTTTTAAAATTATTATTATTATTTTAAATTAAAAAAAGAAAAAGAAAAATATATATATTTTTTTTTTTTCCTCAGTAAATTCACCAAAACATCACCATTTATAGAACAAAAAGAAAAGAAAAAATTATATATATATATATATATATATATATATATATATCAGAATCACAATCAGAATCAGAATCAGCTTTATTGTCATTACGCAAGGTAACGAGATTGAGGCCATTCCATACAGTGCGATGTGTGCATGCTAGAAAAACAATGTGCAAATATATAAAAATATAAAAAATGTAGAAGTGCAATGAATATGGTGTGAAATGAATATATACATGAAAAAAACAAAAACAAAAACAGGGTGGTTGGTGGAATGGGTTATTGCACCGAAGAGAAGGCATATATATATATATATATATATATATATATATATATATATATATATATATATATATATATATATATATATATATATATATATATATTTGTTTTGATTTTAATTTTAATTTTAAGTTAATTTAATTTAATTAAATTTTTTTTTTTATTATTATTTTAAACATGCCCTTTCTAATCCATTTTCTTCACGGTGATGTTTTGGTGAATTTACCGAGGAATTTGTGAAACTGAAACAATACAAAAAGAATATGGTGGTAAGTTAATAAAACTGACACCGACACTTGTAATCTTGTTAGCATACTAGCTAATGCTAAGGACGCTAGCCTGATTACGTTACGATAGCACGTTAAAAATACACGGGAAAACTATTATCAAACGTGGCGGTTTACTAAATAAAAATAGTTTTAGTTAAATTGTAAACCTTACAAACGTTGCTTGGAGTGATGAATGAAGAAACCATGAAAGTAGAAACGCTATGGACAACTAGTGGACGGAACGTCATGTGTACCTCCGGTTCAAGGCACGAAGCAGACGGAAAATACTGTAGAGTGTAGACTTTCAACCCTCAGCACTTGCAGTGAGTGAAACCGTCCAAAAGATGGCGCCATAGCAGAAACAACACACCTATTCAGTCTGTGTGTTGTGTTATCAATAACAAGGCAAATTCTATGTAATTCTTCCATAAATTAAGCATTTTCAAACAAAATGGCTCAATGAAGTAAAAATATTAACATTAATACCACTAGACCACACCAAAACAGTCAGCCCGCTCAGGTCAGTATCGTGGCCTCTGATTCGCTCAGCCTCAGGGAGCATTACTAACCGTTAGCATGCCAACTTTTGTGACCAATTTCCCAGCCTAACGCTTAGTCATCTTACTTTGTACTTGACACGTGCTAATTGTTAGCATGCTAACTTGTTTAGCCAATTTTTCAGCTGAATGCTTCAGAGTCATATTATTTTGTACTTGACACATGCTAACTGTTAGCATGCTAACTTTTAGCATGCTAACATTTTAGCCAATCTTGCAGCCGAACGCCTCAGAGTCATATTACTTTGTACTTGACACACGCTAACTGTTAGCATGTTAACTTTTAGCATGCAAACTGTTAACATGCTAACTATTTGAATACCGTATTTTCGGAGTATAAGTCGCACCTGTCGAAAATGCATAATAAAGAAGGAAAAAAACATATATATGTTGCACTGGAGCCCGGCCAAACTATGAAAAAAACTGCGACTTATAGTCCGAAAAATACGGTACTAACTTTTTTAGCCAATTTTGCAGCCAAATGCCTCAGAGTCATATTACTTTTTACTTGACACATGCTAACTGTGAGCAATGCCAATTTTTGGCATGTTAACTGTTAGCATGCTAACTTTTCTAGCCAATCTTGTAGCCGAACGCCTCACTCATATTACTTTGTACTTGACACATGCTGACGTTGCCATATTAACTTTTTTAGCCAATTTTGCAGCTGCATGCCTCAGTCATATTACTTTGTACTTGACACATGCTAACTTTTAGCATGCTAACATTTTAGCCAATCTTGCAGCCGAACGCCTCAGAGTCATTTTACTTTGTACTTGACACAGGTTAACAGATAGCATGTTAACTTTTAGCATGCAAACTGTTAACATGCTAACTATTTGAATACTAACTTTTTTAGACAATTTTGCAGCCAAACGCCTCAGTCATATTACTTTGTAGTTGACACACGCTAACTGTGAGCATGCTAACTTTTGGCATGTTAATTGTTAGTATGCTAACATTTTAGCCAATTTTGCAGCCAAACACCTCAGAGTCATATTACTTTGTACTTGACACATGCTAACTGTGAGCATGGCTAAATTTTGGCATGTTAACTGTTAGCATGCTAACTTTTTTAAGCCACTTTTGTAGCCTGACGCCTCACTCACATTACTTTGTACTTGACACATGCTAACGTTGCCATATTAACTTTTTTAGCCAATTTTGCAGCCGAACGCCTCAGTCATATTACTTTGTACTTGACGCACGCTAACTGTTAGCATGTTAACTTTTAGCATGCAAACTGTTAACATGCTGACTATTTGGATACTAACTTTTTTAGCATGCCAATATTTTTAGCCAATCTTGCAGCCAAACACCTCAGAGTCATATTACTTTGTACTTGACACACGCTAACTGTTAGCATGTTAACTTTTAGCACGTTAACTTTTAGCATGCTAACCATTGGCATGCTAACTATTTGAATACTAGCTCTTTTTTTGCCAATTTTGTTGCCAAACGCCTCAGAGTCATACTACTTTGTACTTGACACATGCTAACTGTGAGCATGGCAAATTTTTTGGCATGTTAACTGTTAGCATGCTAACTTTTTTAGCCAATTTTGTAGCCGAACGCCTCACTTTGTACTTGACGCATGCTAACGTTGCCATATTAACTTTGTTTTGCCAATTTTGCAGACAAATTCATATACCTTAATACTTGAAACATGCAAACTATTTGAATACAAACTTTTTTAGCCAATTTTGCAGCCATTGCAGCCCAAATTTTGCATTCTTGCATTTTGTGACATAACTTAGTACTTAACCCTTCCTAACTGTTAGCGTGCTTCCGCATTTCAGCATCCACATGGGAAATTGCATATTCTATTTTTATTGTGCAGGCTTCTAATCCGGGATGTGTTTATTTTGCCTTTAAAATGTGTCACACGGGCCATTAAAAAGCAGGCTGGGGGCCGCACTTTGAACACCCCTTGGTTTATATCATTCAATATTTGGAATAGTGAACGTTAAAAAGGTGTTGATTGGTCCTTCCAAAGGTTCAAATAAGTCTTGTGTCATAGGACCTTCACTTCCCTCCACAGGACTTTCACAAGACCTCTGGCCCAGTTCACCCGGGGCAACCTAGGCTCCTCCTTTGTGTGTGTGTGTGTGCGTGTGTGTGTGTGTGTGTGTGTGTGTGTGTGTGTGTGTGTGTGTGTGTGTGTGTGTGTGTGTGTGTGTGTGTGTGTGTGTGTGTGTGTGTGTATGTGCTGTCTCCTTACTGCAGAGAGACCGTTGAAGGTCAAAGGGCAGGAAGTTGGCCACCTGCCTCTGTCACGCTCGTCTGAGAGGAGCGAGGAAGTGCTTGACTGTTAGGGACTCGGAGAATGAACCAGGGTCCTGGATAAGACTTTACAGCAGAGTCCTTTGAGGACTGTTCTGCATCGCAAAAGAATGTATCTTCCAAAACGAGATTTTGCTGTAGGAAGGAAAGGAAATACCGTATTTTTCGGACTATAAGTCGCAGTTTTTGTCATAGTTTGGCCGGGGGGTGCGACTTATACTCAGGAGCGACTTATGTGGGAAATTATTAACACATTAGCGTAAAATATCAAATTATATTATTTAGCTCATTCACGTAAGAGACTAGACCAGGGGTCGGCAACCCAAAATGTTGAAAGAGCCATATTGGACCAAAAATACAAAAACAAATCTTTCTGGAGCCGCAAAAAATTAAAAGCCATATTACATACAGATAGTGTGTCATGAGATATAAATTGAATTAAGAGGACTTAAAAGAAACTAAATGACCTCAAATATAGCTACAAATGAGGCATTATGGTGCAATATGTACATATAGCATGTTAGCATCGATTAGCTTGCAGTCATGCAGTGACCAAATATGTCTGATTAGCACTCCAACAAGTCAATAACATCAACAAAACTCACATTTCATGCACAACCTTAAAAGTTTGGTGGACAAAATGAGACAGAAAAAGAAGTGGCATAAAACACGTCCTAGAAAGTCGGAGAAAGTTATACATGTAAACAAACTACGGTGAGTTCAAGAACCACCAAAATTAGTAGGACAAAACGGCGCTCGCCAAATACTCGAATCAGTGAAGCATGTTTAATATAAACAGTGTGCTTTGTAACAATTAGGGAGGTTTGTGTCATGTTTGTCCTACAGAAACCATATTAAAACAAAAAATTGATTTTTTTTTTTTCCCCTCATTTTTTTCCATTTTTCATACATTTTTGAAAAAGCTCCAGAGAGCCACTAGGGCGGCGCTATAGAGCCACATGCGGCTCTAGAGCCGCGGGTTGCCGACCCCTGCCTGGACTAGACGTATAAGATTTCATGGGATTTAGCGATTAGGAGTGACAGATTGTTTGGTAAACGTATAGCATGTTCTATATGTTATAGTTATTTGAATGACTCTTACCATAATATGTTACGTTAACATACCAGTTGCTTATTTATGCCTCATATAACGTACACTTATTCAGCCTGTTGTTCACTATTCTTTATTTGTTTTAAATTGCCTTTCAAATGTCTATTCTTGGTGTTGGCTTTTATCAAATACATTTCCCCCCAAAAAATGCGACTTATACTCCAGTGCGACTTATATATGTTTTTTTCCTTCTTTATTATGCATTTTCGGCCGGAGCGACTTATACTCCGGAGCGACTTATACTCCGAAAAATACGGTAGTCAGTTCCAGGGTCAAAGCCGTCATTTTCTTTTTTTTTTGGTACTTTTTTCAACTTTGTTTAAAATGGAGAGGTAGGGTTTCAAAGTTAAATTTTTAACAAGCATGACTGTCATACAAGTGTAAAAATAATAATAATAATAATAATAATAATAATAATGAATTGCATTTGTAACGCACTTTACATTTGTTAAAATCTCAAAGTGCTACAAAGTATAAAAATAGAAAGTAAGAATATATAATAAAAAATTAAAATAGAAATGAAATCATGACACACAAACAGAAACATAGATAAAAATAGAAATAAAAAGCATCAAAGCACTGGATAAAAAACAGATAAGCAAGCAGTGCATTTAAAAACAAGAAGTCGCCGTATTTTTCGTACTACAAGGCACACTTAAAATCCTTTCATTTTCTCAAAACTCGACAGTGCGCCTTATAACTGTTACAATAATTGTTTGTAAGTTATCACAAAAAACTTTGTTTTGAAATGAGTTCCAGGCAAGAAGACAAAAAGCTGTCTTTGAAACCTACCAAGAGTAAGGCTCGTAAAACTCCACTGTGTGTGGGGTGGGGGGGAAGCAAGATGAAGGTGTTCCTGTGTTCTTTCATGTTTGGTAAGGATGTTGTTCTGGCCCAAGGACTTCAGAGCGGAGAGATAACAGGATCTGCCCAATTTCCAGACGAACTCTTTTTGAAGTATTTTACGAACTCTTTTTTTAAACTATTTTATGGAACTCTTTTTGAACTATTTTGCGAACACTTTTTGAACTGACCTTTCCTGTGAATTGTTTACGACCTTTTCTGTGAACTTTTTGCGACCTTTGTCCTTTGGAAACAAAGGTGGCCATGTGATCGGGGAAGGTCCAAAATAAAGGAAAGAGGCAAGCAATCTTTTGGCAGAGCGTGCTGAGATACTGTGCAAGAGTGTGTCCAGGCGTGTCTCCTCAATTTGAGTCCAAATTGAATTCTGTCTCTGTTTAATTCTTTGCCTCTTGTCTTGTTTAATAGATGTCATCTGTGTTTGAACCTGACAATAACCAGGTGCGCCTAATGAACGGCATAATTCTGGTTGTGCTTACCGACCTCAAAGCTATTTTATTTGGTACATGGTGAAATGATAAGTGTGACCAGTCGATGGCAGTCACACATAAGAGATACGTGTAGACTGCAATAGGACTCAAGTAAGCAACACCAACATTTTATATGTTCCATTGAGAATATAGAACATTACACACGGCGCTCAAAAATCTATCAAAATGTTTTAGTAGGATTTTGGTAAACTATGAAGCCGCACCGCTTGATGGATTGGACGGTGCTTCAACATACCGTGGGAGTATTATTATGGTGTGTGTATAAGGTAAGACATTATCTGGCGTTTTGTTTCGCAATATTATGCAAAAGCAACTTTTCTTACCTTCTGGTACCTGCTGATCTGTATTTGGAATCTGCATAAGTCCTGAAAAATGTGCGCGTGTCTGCCATTGCCCACACCATAGTCGATAAGCTTCTTATCTTCTTGTTATGGGACATTCATCCTCCGCTGTTGCCATTTCTAATATAAAGTAGTGTAAAGTTCTTACTTATATCTGTCAGTAAACTAGCTATGGAAACGCTAAAAACTACCGGTGTAGTGAGTTTACATTATTCACCCAAGGAACTTTAGTTATTAGAGGGTTCCGGTCGGGCGGTTTTCATAATCATAATAATAATAATAACATGACTCCTTTAATGCGCCTTATAATCCGGTGCGCCCTATGGTCCGAAAAATATGGTGACTACCAGTGTCTCGCGTAAGTGTAAGAAATGAACTTGGAAAAATAATTCTATAGTTAACAAAAAAAGTTGAAGGTTGAATCTTTATTCTATACATGATGGTCGTACAAATTAGAATTCAACCACATTTTGCAGGAAAACCACCTTTTTCGTACCTATTGATTGATTGATTGACTGAAACTTTTATTAGTAGATTGCACAGTACAGTACATATTCCGTACAATTGACCACTAAATGGTAACACCCCAATAAGTTGTTCAACTTGTTTAAGTCGGGGTCCACGTTAATCAATTCATGGTACCTACCTTTTTGTATTTTGGATCTGCATAAGTCCTGAAAATGGGAAGGCATGGCGGAGATATTTATAAAACAATCTTGCTTTCCTTCCATACTTCCGGGAAGCGAGCCGTTTGGAATTTGCCCAATTGGTGACATGTTTCATCCATATATGGAAGAAATGTACCCAAAGCACCTTGTGTGAATCTGCCATTGTAGTCCCGCCCTTCTTTTTCACTATCCTCTTGTTGTTGTCATGATATGTGGTCTGGATCATGTTTTTTGTTATTTTCTGTTTAAGACTGCATTGGTTCCTGTTTGCGTTCCCTTGTTTGTTTTAGTTTCCATGACGACTGATTAGTTTCACCTGTCTCATGTGTTCGGATCAACGCCTGTTTTGCCAGTTAGTCGTCCTGGCGACATTGCTCTGTTTTGACTTTCCTTGCCATAGTTCATGCTGTTCGATTCATGCCGTGTCCAGTAAGTCTTTTTGTTTCATGTCCATAGTTCTTGCTATTTGTTTCAAGACACAGTTTAGTGAGTTTTTCAGGTTTTTAGTTTCATGCATCATGTCCATAGTTTATGCTAAGTCTTAGCTTTTGTTCCCTGCGTTAAGCTGTGCCTCCGCCTTGAGCGCTTTTTGTAGTACTTTGAGTTTGAATAATTAAATAATGTTCCTTCCTTCAAGCCTTGTCCAGTATAGTCCGTTTGCTTCCTGGGAGAACAATCCTCGCAGTAAGCTGCGAAAAAAAACCCGTCATGACAGTTGTGGGGCAGACTGGCTTGTACGTGCATGTGCATCCTCAGCTGTTGCCATAATACAAAGTAGTTCTAACTTATATCTGCCAGTAGACTGGCTACGGAAGCGCTAAAAACTACAACATGGCCGACGGGGCGAAGGCACAGTCGAAGTGGAGGCACGTAATCAAGACCGCCCACAAAACGGTGCATCCTGTAGAGACTGAAGATGATGTGTAAAACATCATCTATGCAACGTCAAAGAACCGCCATGACATGTTATGTAGACCACAAGGAAGTGTTTTAAATGTAGAAAAAAATCAAGGCAACCAAATTTTGCAGACATGTTACTAAAAGTCATTAAAAAAACGAAAAAGGGGACAAATATGCTGTAAAAGCAGAGAAACGAGGCTGATGAGCCACAATCATGTGTGAAGTCAAACGAAATAACGTCTTAAGATTCACACAATAACTTTTAACGGTTGAATGGTGGTCATGTATGATGTCAGTAGTCTGCTGTGGAATTACACCGATATTTAGAAATAAATAATAATAATAATCAGTTTTTGTACAATTTGAATTTGAACAATAGTTCATGAAACAAACTTTCCTGAAAGCTGCGCAAACCTTGGTTGTTCTAACCATATTCATGCATTATACAAGTGTTTTGGTTGAGGTTTTTTAACTGAATGCCACCCACATTTGAGTGAAACCGTGCCCTCTACACAACAACATGGCGGTTGAACAGTCAGTGTTTGTCAGCAATTTGGAATTCAACCAACTTTTAGGGGGAAAAAATCTGCTTTAAAAGTCGCACAAAACTTAACGTTCTATCTAAAATAATGCATGATGCGAATTTTTTTTTTAATTATTATTTTGGCACAAATTTTTATGTAATATGCAAAGACATGCACCTGGGGATAGGTTGAT
>NC_084574.2:10042500-10115000 GCF_033978685.3 Nerophis lumbriciformis | reverse complement strand
ATATCACATCGCTTTGATATCTCTTTGATATCACTTTATATATCTTTGATCTTGCTTTGATATCCTTTGATATCATGCTGATATCAGTTTGATATCGCTTTGATATTGCTTTGATATCACTTTATTATCTATTTGATCTTGCTTTGATATCCCTCTGGTATCACTGTGTTAATGCTTTGACATCGTTTGATATTGCTTTGATATCACTTTGATATCAAAGTGATATCACTTTTATATCAAAGTGATATCGCTTTGATATCACTTTATTATCTATTTGATCTTGCTTTGATATCCTTTGATATCACTTTGGTAATCGCTTTGACATCGTTTGATATTGCTTTGATTTCAAAGTGATATCGCTTTGATATCACTTTATTAATTATTTGATCTTGCATTGATATCCCTCTGGTATCACTTCGGTAATCGCTTTGACATTATTTGATATCAAATTGATATCACTTTGAAATCTCTTTGATATCACTTTAATATTATTTTGACCTTGCTTTGATATCGCTTTGATATCACTGATATCGCTTTAATATCCTCTGATATCACATCGCTTTGATATCAAAGTGATATTGCTTTGATATCACTTTGATATGGCATTGATATCAAAGACTTTTTCACAGCTGCCATTTTTTGGTTTTTTTTTTAGTGCATGCATAACTTATTTTTACACATGAGAATGCAAAATAAAAACCTTATCTGATTACTCAACGTCATCAGTAAATATTCATACAGTATGGCCTTGATATCGCTTTGATATCACTTCGATATGGCTTTGATAGCAAAGGCTTTTTCCCAGCTGCCATTTATTGTTTTTTTTTAGTGCATGCATAACGGAGTTTTCAGAATGCAAAATAAAAACCTTATCTGATAATTCAACGTCCTCAGTAAAATAGTCATACAGTATGGCTTTGATATCAAAGGCTTTTTCACCGCCGCCATTTATTGGGTTTCACTCGTTTCTTTGTTTACTAATTGTGCGTGCATAACTTATTTTGACACACGAGAATGCGAAATAAAAACCTTATCTGATTATTCAACATCATCAGTAAATATTCATACAGTAAAATGTCCTTTTTCAAAATACATTTTGGAGTTTACAGAGCTCAACTTTTGACACTTTCTACGGCAGAATGTTCAATGTCCCTCGTTGATGACGCAGCAGCTATCTTCATTTTACACCTGTGTGGTTCTTCATATTAAAAAAAGTACTTCAAGCCGTTTTAATGCAGGTTTTATGATGGCCACAGCTTGACACTGGAACAGACCAATTCGCTGTCAACTGTTTTCTAACACAAACTGCAGATGGAGGTTTAATTGCAATCATTTAACATCATCAGTGAATATTAATATAGTACTCACAAGTCCCCTTTTAAAATAAATGTTGCATTTTAAAGTGATTAACTTATTTTTACACTTGAGAATGTTAAATTAAAAAAAACATGGCTGAAGTGTGTTCCTCGTGGATAATACAGCATAATATTGTAATAATATTAATAATTGAGCTTCTTTTTACACTGCAAAAACAGAAATCTAAGTAAGATTAAATATCTCAAATAAGGGTGATATTTGCTTATTTTCTGTCTGATAAGATAATTCTTCTCACTAAGCAGATTTTATGTTAGAGTGTTTTACTTGTTTTAAGGGTTTTGGTCCTAAATGATCTCAGTAAGATATTACAGCTTGTTGCTGAGATTTGATGAGCTATATTGAGTAAAACATGCTTGAAACTAGAATATCAACTGTTGCAAAGCTGCGTCATCAACACTCACAAGTATAAAACTACTTTTTTAAAGTAATCATTTCTTACTTCAAGCATGAACAAAAAAAATCATGACTTTGACACAATTGTGTTTCATAATTAAAACAGATGACAGCCAAATGGACTTTGCTGTTTTATTTTCAATGAAACAATAGAAAACACGTACTCATATAGTAGTACAGTTGTTATTAGTGAGAATATACTTACAAACCTCGTTTCCATATGAGTTGGGAAATTGTGTTAGATGTAAATATAAACAGAATACAATGATTTGCAAATCATTTTCAACCCACATTCAGTTGAATATGCTACAAAGACAACATATTTGATGTTCAAACTGATAAACGTTTTTTTTTTTTTGCAAATAATCATTAACTTTAGAATTTGATGCCAGCAACACGTGACAAAGAAGTTGGGAAAGGTGGCAATAAATACTGATAAAGTTGAGGAATGCTCATCAAACACTTATTTGGAACATCCCACAGGTGAACAGGCTAATTGGGAACAGGTGGGTGCCCTGATTGGGTATAAAAGTAGATTCCATGAAATGCTCAGTCATTCACAAACAAGGATGGGGCGAGGGTCACCACTTGCGTGAGCAAATTGTTGAACAGTTTAAGAAAAACCTTTCTCAACCAGCTATTGCAAGGAATTTAGGGATTTCACCATCTACGGTCCGTAATATCATCAAAGGGTTCAGAGAATCTGGAGAAATCACTGCACGTAAGCAGCTAAACCTGTGACCTTCGATCCCTCAGGCTGTACTGCATCAACAAGCGACATCAGTGTGTAAAGGATATCACCACATGGGCTCAGGAACACTTCAGAAACCCACTGTCAGTAACTACAGTTGGTCGCTACATCTGTAAGTGCAAGTTAAAACTCTCCTATGCAAGGCGAAAACCGTTTATCAACAACACCCAGAAACACTGTCGGCTTCGCTGGGCCTGAGCTCATCTAAGATGGACTGATGCAAAGTGAAAAAGTGTTCTGTGGTCTGACGAGTCCACATTTCAAATTGTTTTTGGAAACTGTGGACGTCGTGTCCTCCGGACCAAAGAGGAAAAGAACCATCTGGATTGTTATAGGCGCAAAGTTGAAAAGCAAGCATCTGTGATGGTATGGGGGTGTATTAGTGCCCAAGACATGGGTAACTTACACATCTGTGAAGGCGCCATTAATGCTGAAAGGTACATACAGGTTTTGGAGCAACATATGTTGCCATCCAAGCAACGTTACCATGGTCGCCCCTGCTTATTTCAGCAAGACAATGCCAAGCCACGTGTTACATCAACGTGGCTTCATAGTAAAAGAGTGCAGGTACTAGACTGGCCTGCCTGTAGTCCAGACCTGTCTCCCATTGAAAATGTGAAGCCTAAAATACCACAATGGAGACCCCCGGACTGTTGAACAACTTAAGCTGTACATCAAGCAAGAATGGGAAAGAATTCCACCTGAGAAGCTTAAAAAATGTGTCTCCTCAGTTCCCAAACGTTTACTGAGTGTTGTTAAAAGGAAAGGCCATGTAACACAGTGGTGAACATGCCCTTTCCCAACTACTTTGGCACGTGTTGCAGCCATGAAATTCTAAGTTAATTATTATTTGCAAAAAAAAATTAAGTTTATGAGTTTGAACATCAAATATGTTGTCTTTGTAGTGCATTCAACTGAATATGGGTTGAAAAGGATTTGCAAATCATTGTATTCCGTTTATATTTACATCTAGCACAATTTATGGTCATCTAATTAGTTACTATGGTCATCTAAGTCACAGCAGCTCAGACGAGGCACCAAGCAGTGTGGGTGGGGAGCGTTTCCACAGAGTGTTTCCAGAGCCTGAAATGTGGGTGTCAGGGACAGACGCGGAAAAAGGTGATTTGTACAAGAAAGTTCTAAAGCTTAGTGATATATCAGCAGTGTTGGGACTACTACTGTAACGCCATTACAAAGCTTAGTGATATATCAGCAGTGTTGGGACTACTACTGTAACGCCGTTAGTTTCGGCGGTAACTAGTAATCTAACGCGTTATTTTGTATATTCAGTAACTCAGTTACCGTTACGACATGATGCGTAACTGTGTTATTTCACGTTATTTTTTATGTAGTATCGGCTAGAAACAGAAGTACTGAGTGTGTTTTATTGAAGCGCTGCGGTGTCGTCCTTCTGTGTCACAAGGAAAAGAAGAGGCGTGCTTTCCGTAGTTGAGGGGCGCAGGGGAGACGTTCCTCCAGGGCCTATGTACTTCGGGGCTAACAACCTTCACTTTACCCGGAAGTGGGTCTTTACAGCTGAGGGTGAATGACGAGGCCGGCGGTTTGTTGCAACTTTGTGACTTTATTGGACGCAGCCATCCTCCAAGCTAGAGCACCTGCACGCACTCACTGTCGCCGCTCCCTCACCTCTCTCGCCCACTCACTCACTGACGTCACTCACCTCACATGCTGTCACATCTTAAAGGGCCACACACACACACACATACGCAACTCTCATAACAACTAACAAGATATAATGGCGAAGCCAGAAGTCGAGTTTCTTAACATGGAGACATTCTCAATACTTTTCCCGCAAAGAAAATAACATTTTAGTTAAATGTAAGTTGTGTCTTGGATCAAAGATCCTATCTACTTAAAGTTAAAGTGCCATTATGTTGCAGCTATTTAAAATAGTTTTGTCAATTTGTTCTGGCCCAAAATAAATTGGCCCTTTGAAACATATCTTTGTCTTTGTGTGTTGTATGTAGAGCACATTGCTTTCTGAGTTCAGTGATGCAAATGCATGTCAAGTTGATCAACAGATTGTATTCTCCAGTGCAATAACAGTACTGAAATGAAGGCTAAAAGGGCATTAATGGGAGCCTTAAAAAAAAAAGGGGAAAAAAAGAAGTAAGTAAATAGTTACTTTTCACAGTAACGCATTACTTTTTGGTGTAAGTAACCGAGTTAGTAACTGAGTTACGTTTGAAATAAAATAACTAGTAACTGTAACTAGTTACTGGTTTTCAGTAATTAACCCAACACTGTATATCAGATGTATCAGATCGTAGTTGTGGTTTTTTTACCCTTCGCGCCTGTGTTTACACTGTGTTTGTTGCTGAGATAGGCTCCAGCACCCCCTCGCGACCCCGATAGGGACAAGCGGTAGAAAATGGATGAATGAATGGATGGATGTTGCCTTTTTGTTGCGTTTTGCTTGATTG
This sequence comes from Nerophis lumbriciformis, assembly GCF_033978685.3. Taxonomy (NCBI): domain Eukaryota; kingdom Metazoa; phylum Chordata; class Actinopteri; order Syngnathiformes; family Syngnathidae; genus Nerophis; species Nerophis lumbriciformis. The sequence continues at coordinate 10,110,035 of NC_084574.2, read as the reverse complement.
TAAAATATGTCGATCGAGAGGGTATGACGTTCATATGTTGTCAATATTCAGTGTTTTATCCTTCATAGTTAATATTGTAAATCACACATTCTTTATTTTCATGTCTCATTCAGTAACAAAATTTTAAAAATTCCATTCCGTTCTTAAAAGGCGTTCTGTCATAACGTTTTTAACATTCAATCAGACGTTATTGTGAGGTTTTGTATTAGTGTTCCTAAAAATAGATATACCGGCCCCCAGACACATTTTTTTCTCAAAATTTGGCCCCTGGGTCAAAATAATTGCCCTGGCCTGCTTTATATAGTGAGTCATACAGTCATGCATAACTCCCTACTCCTTTTTTTTCTAATTGATTTTGCATTTCACAGCGCTTAACTCCCAATGTTTCATAGCAGCGATATATAATAAGTCTATATAATATCATGTTGTTCATGTTTCCTCATTAGCAGAAATACAAAGTGTCTTTGTCACCTACGGGGAGCCAAGAGGGCTAATTTGAGCTCTTTTTTTCCCACTAATTGCCACGGTAACGAGCCTCCTGCGCCTCCACTCAGTGTGTGTGTGTGTGTGTGTGTGTGTGTGTGTGTGTGTGTGTGTGTGTGTGTGTGTGTGTGTGTGTGTGTGTGTGTGTGTGTGTGTGTGTGTGAGAGAGGACTAGGAGAGGATGGAGGGATGAAGACACAGTCCTCCTCACACGCGTCCAAGGTGTGAAAGAACGCGGCAGGCCAAGAGGAGGCAGCCCGGAGGAGTCCAACGGCGAGGAGCAGCCTGAGCTGTGAAAAAAAAAAAAAAAAAAAAAAGGCTGCGAGGAGGGGTAGGAGGATTCATCTCAGACCACTTTTTTTTTTTTTCCCTCTTTTTTTTTTGGTCTCCTAACTTTGATTAGAGGATGAGACGAAGGACGGGATAATTGCTGGACGTTATTCTGACACCTTTTATTGTAGTCATGTGATTTATTTCCACTACCTTATTACCACTCTTTTTAAAAGACACTTTTTTTTTTTTGCTACAACTCTGCAGGCAGTCGTTAAATGAGGAGGTCTGACGTGGTAACACCACCCTCATATTAATATGCTACTCTTTTAAATGATTATTATCACCAGCAAATATTATTATAGTGTTGAGTGAACTTTTAACCTCTGTATTAGTTACTGGTAGTTCATTCTAATGACATCATTCCAAGATGTACTGTAGTAGGGATATGATTTATGAACAAAAACAATGTAGAAAAAATATTACAAAAATATGAAATATATGTAATTCTTTTTTCTTTTCTTTTTTACTGTAAGTCATAGTCCTACAGCTGCTTCATGAGATGACCCTCATATAGCTGAAAACATATTACAAACAAACATTAGTGCTATGCCGAAAAACATGAATAAATCAAATTAAAATAATAAATAAATACAAATATATATTTTTTCAACTACAATAAAAATATTTAAATATTAAATATGCTTCTTTATGACAACCCTTTCATGTAGCTAAACATTTTTTTAAATTAGAAACAGACATTAGTATTATGTCGCAAAAAATGAAAAAAATTATAAATAAAAGTAAAAAAATATATAAAGAAAACTACAGTAAAAAATATGAAATGTGGACCACCACTTTAATCTAATTGGAGCCTGTCCCATCTTTTTAATGTGGCCCGTCCCATCATTCTAAAGTGGACCATCACTTAATTTTTAAAGTGGCCCGTCCCATCATTCAAATGTTGACTGTCCCATCATTCTAATGTGGACCACCACTTCCTTTTTTAACATGGCCCGTCCCATCATTGTAATGTTGACCCATTCTAATGTGGACCACCACTTCATTTTAATGTGACCCGTCCCATCATTCAAATGTGGACCACCACTTTTTTTAAGGTGGCCCTTCCCATCATTCTAATGTTGACCACTATTTCATTTTTAATGTGGCCCGTCCCATCAATCTAATGTGGACCACCACTTCATTTTTAATGTGGCCCGCCCCATCATTCAAATGTTGACCGTCCCATCATTCTAATGTGGACCACCACTTCATTTTTAATGTGGCCCGCCCCATCATTCAAATGTTGACCGTCCCATCATTCTAATGTGGACCACCACTTCATTTTTTAATGTGGCCGGTCCCATCATTCTAATGTTGACCGTCCCATCATTCTAATGTGGACCACCACTTCATTTTAACATGACCCGCCCCATCATTCAAATGTGGACTACCACTCATTTTAAGGTGGTCCGTCCCATCATTCTAATGTGGACCACCACTTCATTTTTAACTTGGCCTGTCCCATCATTCTAATGTTGACCGTCCCATCATTCTAATGTGGACCACCACTTCATTTTAACATGACCCGTCCCATCATTCAAATGTGGACCACCACTTCATTTTTAATGTGGCCGGTCCCATCATTCTAATGTTGACCGTCCCATCATTCTAATGTGGACCACCACTTCATTTTAACATGACCCGCCCCATCATTCAAATGTGGACTACCACTCATTTTAAGGTGGCCCGTCCCATCATTCAAATGTTGACCGTCCCATCATTCTAATGTGGACCACCACTTCATTTTAACGTGACCCGCCCCATCATTCAAATGTGGACTACCACTCATTTTAAGGTGGCCCGTCCCATCATTCTAATGTGGACCACCACTTCATTTTTAAATTGGCCTGTCCCATCATTCTAATGTTGACCGTCCCATCATTCTAATGTGGACCACCACTTCATTTTAACATGACCCGTCCCATCATTCAAATGTGGACCACCACTTCATTTTTAAAGTGGCCTGTCCCATCATTCTAATGTTGACCGTCCCATCATTGTAATGTTGACCACCACTTCATTTTTAATGTGCCCTTGTCCCATCATTCTAATGTGGAACACCACTTGATTTTTAATGTGGCCTGTCCCATCATTCTAATGTTGACCGTCCCATCATTCTAATGTGGACCACCACTTCATTTTAACGTGACCCGTCCCATCATTCAAATGTGGACCACCACTTCATTTTTAATTTGGCCTGTCCCATCATTCTAATGTTGACCGTCCCATCATTCTAATGTGGACCACCACTTCATTTTAACATGACCCGCCCCATCATTCAAATGTGGACTACCACTCATTTTAAGGTGGCCCGTCCCATCATTCAAATGTTGACCGTCCCATCATTCTAATGTGGACCACCACTTCATTTTAACGTGACCCGCCCCATCATTCAAATGTGGACTACCACTCATTTTAAGGTGGCCCGTCCCATCATTCTAATGTGGACCACCACTTCATTTTTAAATTGGCCTGTCCCATCATTCTAATGTTGACCGTCCCATCATTCTAATGTGGACCACCACTTCATTTTAACATGACCCGTCCCATCATTCAAATGTGGACCACCACTTCATTTTTAATGTGGCCTGTCCCATCATTCTAATGTTGACCGTCCCATCATTCTAATGTTGACCACCACTTCATTTTTAATGTGCCCCTGTCCCATCATTCTAATGTGGAACACCACTTGATTTTTAATGTGGCCTGTCCCATCATTCTAATGTTGACCGTCCCATCATTCTAATGTGGACCACCACTTCATTTTAACGTGACCCGTCCCATCATTCTAATGTGGACCACCACTTCATTTTAACGTGACCCGTCCCATCATTCAAATGTGGACCACCACATCAGTTTTAATTTGGCCTGTTCCATCATTCTAATGTTGACCGTACCATCATTCAAATGTGGACCACCACTTCATTTTTAATTTGGCCTGTCCCATCATTCTAATGTTGACCGTACCATCATTCTAATGTGGACCACCACTTAATTTTAACATGACCCGTCCCATCATTCAAATGTGGACCACCACTTTTTTTAATGTGGCCCATCCCATCATTCTAATGTGGACCGTCCAATCTTTCAAATGTGGACCACCACTTTTATTAAATTGGCCCGTCCCATCATTCTAATGTGGACCGTCCAATATTTTTAACGTAGCCTGTCTCATCATTTTAATGTGGACCACCACATCATTTTGATGTAGCTCGTCCCATCATTTTAATGTGGCCCTCTATGACATTTTAATGTGACCTGTCCCATTGTTTTTAAGTTGGCCCTCTGTCATTTTAAAATGGCCTGGCCCGTCCCATCATTTCAAATTGGCCCTCCATGTCATTTTAATGTGGACTGTCCCGTCATTTTAAAGTCGCCCCCCATGCCATTTTAATGTGGACCGTCCAATCATTTTAAATTGACCTTCCATGTAATTTTAATGTGGACCGTCCCATTGTTTTAAAGTGTCCCTCTGTCATTTTAAGGCAGCCCATCCCATCATTTTAAAGTGGCCCTCCATGTCATTTTAAGGCAGCCATCCCATCATTTTAAAGTGGCCCTCCATGTCATTTTACTGTGGACCGTCCCATCATTTTAAAGTGGCCCTCCACGCCATATATGTGCCCTGCGAAAAGCTGGAAATCAAAAAGCGCCGTGTAGCTAAATGTATTTGTTCTTTCAATGTTGACAGAAACACGTTCCACATGTTTTACACTTGAATATTATCTGATTACAAGATGTTCCAAGCATTTTTTTAAATACTAGTACTTAAATATCTGCTTGCAAATTCAGTAACAAGGCTATTTTATGTTTATATTTATGTATAGCCACTGCACTGCAAAAAGTGAAATCTAAGTAAGATGAAATATCTCAAATAAGGGTGATATTTGCTTATTTTCTGTCTGATAAGATCATTCTTCTCACTAAGCAGATTTTATGTTAGAGTGTTTTACTTGTTTTAAGTGTTTTGCTCCTAAATGATCTCAGTAAGATATTACAGCTTGTTGCTGAGATTTGATGAGCTATATTGAGTAAAACATGCTTGGAACTAGAATATCAACTGTTGCAAAGCTGTGTCATCAACACTCACAAGTATAAAACTACTTTTTTTAAATAATAATTTCTTATTTCAAGCATGAAAAAAAAATCATGATTTTGACACAATTGTGTCTCATAATTAAAACAGATGACAGCCAAATGGACTTTGCTGTTTTATTTTCAATGAAACAATAGAAAATAGGTACTCATATAGTAGTACAGTTGGCACAGTACAGTAAACTGACAGTTAATATTTAAACATTTAACATGTGACATTTCTAACAATTTTGAACAGAAATAGTTCATGCACATTCAGATAAATTCTTAAAAATTGCAATTGAAAAAAATTTGTCCGCGGGCCGGGCTGTATATATGCACACTAATTGACTGAAAGAGCACGCACTTGGCGCGATGATGTCATGTTATCCATGGAAAAATGCATTTTTAGACAATATGATTTGCCTGAGCGGCTAGGAGACCCCGAGAGTAACAAGCGGTTGCCTTGTTGCCTTTCCATTAAGAACAATCAATTAGTTTTAGTGTAAGTTTGCTGGTTTCAAGAAATGTAATGCCGAGCGCATATCATTATGTCAAGATAATGACACTAATTCAAGAATATTTTTCAACATATTGAGAAAAAAAGGTCTCTTTTTTTTTCTACCAAGAAAAGTGCACATGTGAGAAAATACTTATTTGAAGGTATTTTTGGGTTCATTGAGGTTAGCTAATTTTACTTGTTTTGGAAAGTCTTGACAAGCCAAATGTTCTTGTTCTATTGGCAGATAATTTTGCTTAGTTCAAATAAAATACCCCTCATTTTTGTATTTTTTGTTTTTTGTTTTTGAACACTTAACTTTTTGCAGTGTGTTACATGTGGCCTTCTGAGGGCCCTCCATTAAAATGAGTTTGACATCGCTGACCTATAAGAAATAAAATGCTTGTTCAGTTAAAAAACGTTTTTATAATGGCCACAGTTTGATTCAGGAACAGATCATTTCACTGATTGCTCGGAGGAAAAAAACGAACAGTTTTAGGCAACCTTTTTTGGGGGGGGGGTACATTACATAAAGTGCAAGTGTGCCTAATAAGGCAGGCAGGAAGTACATACATTGGTCTAAGTGAGGTACACATACTTGCCAACCCTCCCGAATTTTCCGGGAGACTCCGGAATTTCAGTGCTTCTCCCGAAAATCTCCCGGGACAACCATTCTCCCGAATTTCTCCCAATTTCCAGCCGGACTTAAGGCACGCCCCCTCCAGGTCCGTGTGGACCTATTGTCACGTCCGCTTGGCCAACCAAAAAGTAACCACAGAACACTATACCGTAAAGTGTTCTGTGGTTACTTTTTGGTTGGCCAACGGTTTACGTTGTATTGACTGTAAGTGTGGGAGTCTTTTTTTTTTTTTTTTTTTCAAAACCTTTATTTATAACATTCAACATTTACATACAATCCAAAATAATAATAATAATCAAAACAAGTACAGAAACAGTACAAAACAGCACCAGGGAGTTTGTAAACTCAATAAAACAACTAAAGAAGAATGCAAAAAAAAAATATATATATATATATATATATATAACAAAATGTAAAGCCATAGGCTCACACAAGTTCCGTAAATAATCCAAATTTGGAGCACAGCATCATCGTTTTCACAGCTTTTTGGTTGTTAGACGTAGAGAGTGTTTTAATGTCGAGTTCTAAATCTTTTTTAAAGGCACAAAAAACAGGTCGGGTATTGAGAAACTTACATTTATGAATATAAATCTTAGCCAATAGTATACTGAGGTTGCTCAAATTTTTTTCATATAGTGTAAATCCAAATATCACATCTTTAAAACAAAGCACAAATTTGTCATGGGCGAGTGTGGGAGTCGGTTCTGAAGTATGAAGTGAAGAGACGTAACTTCATCACCTCGCCTGGTTATTGACTCCAACCTAAAATATTACACTGCACATACCTACGCTCCTTCAAAGGCTGTGCTACTGGCTGCAAAGCATTGCACTTTCAAATACAACAATGAGTAGAGGAGTGTTATGTGTGTATATGTGTAAAAAAATGAAATTCAAGTATTTATTTTATTTATATGGATATATATATATATATATATATATATATATATATATATATATATATATATATATATATATATATATATATATGTATATATGTCTTAATAAGGTTATCCAAAAAATAGTGCTCGATACCGTAGTAGAGCGCAATATATGTATGTGTGGGGAAAAAAATCACAAGACTACTTCATCTCTACAGGCCTGTTTCATGAGGGGTTCCCTCAATCATCTCCTGATGATTGAGGGAACTCCTGATGATTCCCTCAATCATCAGGAGATGATTGAGGGAACCCCTCATGAAACAGGCCTGTAGAGATGAAGTAGTCTTGTGATTTTTTTTCCCCACACATACATATATATATATATATATATATATATATATATATATATATATATATATATATATATACATATATATATATATAGCTAGATTTCACTGAAAGTCAAGTATTTATTTTATAAGAAATACTTGAATTTCAGTGAATTCTAGCTATAAATATACTCCTCCCCCTTAACCTCGGCCCTGCCCCCCAGGCCCCGCCTACATCAACCCCCCCCCAATTTTTTTTTTTTTTTAAATCTCCCGAATTTGGAGGTCTCAAGGTTGACAAGCAGGGGCGCCGCTAGGGATTTTGGGCCCCATGAAAATAATCTTTACAGGGCCCCCAACACAGTGTCATTATTTTTTCTGTATTATAATTTCATCATCATTAGGGGCCTCTCTGGGTCCCCCTCCATCATGGGCCCCTAGAATCCGTCTCCTTTACCCCCCCTTTTCGGCGCCCCTGTTGGCAAGTATGGAGGTACGTGTAATTAAAAATGACCTTTATTTGAATAACATCACTTAGGGATTCAAAATCCACTGTTTTGATACATTTATTTCAATAATATCACATAGGAATTAAAAATCCACAGTTTTGACACATAACACGTTCGCATAAGTGTCCATTCCTCACTGTCATGTCCATAGAAAACACGTGACGTGACCGCTCCAACATGGTGGCCGATACTGTACGTGTAACGTTGCCCTTCCGGTAGTAGCAGCTCGAGCGCTTTGGGGGCACCTTGTCCGTACGCCGCTGTCGGGGGCGAGCACGTGCGTGAGCGAGCGAGCGAGTGAGTGAGCGCGTGAGCGCGCCCGCCCGCGTCTGCTCTGCTGTTGCTGCCCTTTGATCCCCGCATTAGTGCGAGTTAGTCGGGGGCTCCGAGGAGACGCAAGGCGGGCGATAGTGCGAGTTAGTCGGGGGGGGCTCCGAGGAGACGCAAGGCGGGCGTTAAGTGTGAGTTAGTCGGGGTGGCTCCGAGGAGACGCAAGGCGGACGTTAAGTGTGAGATAGTCGGGGGGGCTCCGAGGAGACACAAGGCGGGTGTTAGTGTGAGTTAGTCGGGGGCTCCGAGGACACACAAGGCGGGCAAAGCACGGCGAGCAAGCGGCGCTGGTGCCTCCTCCTCCCGCCTGCCCGGGCTCCCCTTTATCCCCCCTCCTCCTCCTCGCCCGACGCTCCACTTTGAAGACAACCGGCAGCCAGGTGCACGACCGCCGCCGCCGCCGCTTTCGAGATCCTAGCGGCCGCCGTCCAGCTCCCGGGGTCTCCTGAGATGGGGAGCGAGCCTCCTGCCTTGGTCGGCCCGCAGCAGGACGAGGAGAGAATGTGATTAAAAACAACAAGGAGGAGGAAAATGCCCAGGAGGAAGCAGGAGCAACCCAAGCGTCTGCCTGCACGTAAGTCGTCTTTTCCTCCGCCATTCCCGCTCTACTTGTGGAGGTGAAAGAGGTGAAAGAGACAAAAGGCTGCTGCCTTTTTTTTTGTTTTTTTTTTTTTGTTTTGCGGGTCGGAGCGAGGCAGCCATGTTGTTAGCATAGCGTCGTATTATTAGGCTGTTACTCCAAAAAAAAAAAGAAAGAAGCTTTCTCAAAAAGGTTGTCTACTTGGCAACAATGTGTGTCGTCGCCGCCGCCGGGGGTGTTGTTTTTTTTTCTCCCCCTCCGCTAACATGTCCGCCACCGCTGCCTCTTGTCGGGGAGGAGCTGGTGAAGTGTGGCCGGAATACAGCGAGGGGTCAGCCGGATCAGAGAAGCCAGAGTGGGGCTGCCCTGCTGCTCCAGTGCGCCCTGTTAGCATTAGCATTAGCTCAACTTCGCTCCTCGCCACTCTTTTGACCAGGCATCTTTTTTTTTTGCTACTTTTCCGTGTTTTTTTTTTTTTTTAGCCCTTCCGAGTGCTGGCTGTGAAGAAATGTGGCCGTGGTGGTCACCTGAAGTTCAGGTTCTCCCCTCCTCCTCCTCCTCCTCCTCCTCTGCTTGCCTTTGCAGCCATTCATTGCAGACAGACTGCGATCAATACGGCGGTCAGACCAACGTGCTGCAGTACCTACCTTTTTGGTTTTTTTTAAAAAAACATCTCCTTTTTTTGCTGCCAGCTGGCTTTTTAAAAAAAAATAAAAAATGTTGACCCTCCAGAATAAACGGACGTTTGAAACCTTTCATCGGTGCAGGGAATTGAGGGGGCAAAGCTGCAGTACCACCCTCTGGCCGCTAGGGGATTGCTGGTGTTTGCAATGATAAGTGAAGGAATGATTGTCTTTCATGTTCCCTTAGTCATGTCTCTATGCAAATGTGTGGGATCGTTGAGTGATGCATCCGCCATTACGCCTCGGTGTTCTGCTCGAATCGCCACATAAGCGATCTGCCATTAGAACCAATGTTGTAATGCTGCTGATGTGTCAACACCAACATTTGAATGCTTATGCAGATATATAAAGCTGCAGTCTGACGCATGATGTCAATGTTTTTTTTGAAACCCCATCCATCCGTTTTCTACTGCTTGTCCCTTTCGGGGTTGCGGGGGGTGCTGGGGCCTATCTCGGCTGCATTCGGACGGACAAGTCTCCACCTTATCGCAGGGCCAACACAGATAGACAGACAACATTCACACACTAGAGTAGGGCTGGGCGATATGACCTTTTTTTATTATATCGATATTTTTAGGCCATGTCACGATACAAGATATATATATCCATATTTTGCCTTAGCCTTGAATGAACACTTGATGCATATAATCACAGCAGTATGATGATTCTATGTGTCTACATTAAAACATTCTTGTTCATCCTGCATTAATATATGCTACTTTTAAACTTTCATGCAGAGAGGGAAATCACAATTAAGTCAATTTAGCAAAAGTGTATTTATTAAACAGTTATTAAGCAGTGGCACAAACATTCATGTCTCCAAAACAGAAAGTGCAAGATTGTCAGAGACATTTTAAAACAAGCTATTAGTGCATGATGTCACTAAGATGACAAATCAAAACAACACTAAATTAAAGTGCACTTTTTGTACAGAACGCCACTACAATAGTTTAAAACAAATAGAGTGCACTTTTGTGCATGATGTCACACAAGATATTTCAATAACTGTCAAATAAAAATGAGCGGCATAAAAGGAAATCAAATAGTGTATGTCCTTCGCTATGTGGTAGGTTCCGGCGGACGTTATCTCCTTATGTCGTGGATTATTTTTTTCATATGGTGTTGATCTGGAAATGGTTGCCTCCGCATTTTGTTGGTGTGGCACTGAACGGAGATGTTGACATGCCGAGTAAGCACTCTTCATTCTCTAGCAGGTGACTTTTCAAATGATGCTACATATTGGCAGTAATAAATAATGATAAATGGGTTATACTTGTATAGCGCTTTTCTACCTTCAAGGTACTCAAAGCGCTTTGACAGTATTTCCACATTCACCCATTCACACACACATTCACACACTGATGGCGGGAGCTACCATGCAAGGCGCTAACCAGCAGCCATCAGGAGCAAGGGTGAAGTGTCTTGCCCAAGGACACAACGGACGTGACTAGGATGGTAGAAGGTGGGGATTGAACCCCAGTAACCAGCAACACTCCGATTGCTGGCACGGCCACTCTACCAACTTCGCCACGCCGTCCCCAAATGCTACTTTTTGTAGCAATGTTTTTGCCCCACACTTGACAAATTATGGTTGTCTGTTCGACATATTCCCACTTGAAGCCAAACCACCACCAGACAATGTTTTTTCTTGGGAATTAATTCTTCTTTCATTTGTTACCAGATTCGCACCTTCTTTCTCTCGTATTACCACTCGCACCACAGCTAACGTTACCCATGCTGCTACCTCGGTGCTCCGCGAGGGCGTATATGTATGTGACGTATGTAAGAAGGTGCGCTTGTTTTACGTCTCTGTGAGAAGCAGAGACTAGAAAGAGTGAGAAGAGCCTGTAGTGTAATACCCGCAGCTTAAAGTAACTGCGTGAGAACGTATACTCGAATATCACGATATAGTCATTCTCTATATCGCACAGAGACAAACCCGCGATATATCCAGTATATCGATATGTCGCCCATCCCTACACTAGAGCCGATTCAGTAAACCCCCATGGTAATTTGCTTTCGTCGACCACCCATACAGTGAAACCTCGATTTACAAACGTAATTGGTTCGTAAATCGAAACGTTTGTATAGTGAAACATAGTTCCCCATAAGAAACAATGTAAACATGTCTAATTGGTTCTCACCTCGACCATAGTCTTTGTTTTAGTAAAATAATGTACACTTCAAAGACACTATATTGTGTATGTCCATCCATTCATTTTCTACCACTTGTCCCTTTCGGGGTCGCGAAGGGTGCTGGAGCCTATCTCAGCTGCATTCGGGCGAAAGGCGGGGTACACCCTGGACAAGTCGCCACCTCATCACAGGGGCCAACACAGATAGACAGACAACATTCACACACTAGGGCCAATTTAGTAAACCCCTGTGGTAATTTGCTTCCGTCGTCCACCCATACAGTGAAACCTCGATTTACAAACGTAATTGGTTCTTAAATCGAAACGTTTGTATAGTGAAACATAGTTCCCCATAAGAGACAATGTAAACATGTCTAATTGGTTCTCGCCTCGACAAAAGTCCCTATTTTAGTAAAATAATGTACACTTCGGAGACACTATATTGTGTATGTCCATCCATCCATTTTCTACCACTTGTCCCTTTCGGAGTGGATGGTGAGATCGACAGGCGGATCGGTGCGGCGTCTTCAGTAATGCGGACGCTGTATCGATCCGTTGTGGTGAAGAAGGAGCTGAGCCGGAAGGCAAAGCTCTCAATTTACCGGTCGATCTACGTTGCCATCCTCACCTATGGTCATGAGCTTTGGGTTATGACCGAAAGGACAAGATCACGGGTACAAGCGGCCGAAATGAGTTTCCTCCGCCGGGTGGCTGTGCTCTCCCTTAGAGATAGGGTGAGAAGCTCTGTCATCCGGGGGGAGCTCAAAGTAAAGCCGCTGCTCCTCCACATGGAGAGGAGCCAGATGAGGTGGTTCGGGCATCTGGTCAGGATGCCACCCGAACGCCTCCCTAGGGAGGTGTTTAGGGCACGTCCAACCGGTAGGAGGCCACGGGGAAGACGCAGGACACGTTGGGAAGACTATGTCTCCCGGCTAGACTGGGAACGCCTCGGGATCCCCGGGAAGAGCTGGACGAAGTGGCTGGGGAGAGGGAAGTCTGGGCTTCCCTGCTTAGGCTGCTGCCCCCGCGACCTGACCTCGGATAAGCGGAAGAAGATGGATGGATGGATGAATCTTTTTCTTGTCTCTCTTTCCCCCCTCCACACGTGATATTAGTCATGTTGGTAGCAGGTTGAGTGATTCATCCGCCATTATGTCTCAAAGCAAGCATCTTTCTTAAATGTCACATGATGCCAGCTGTTCCGCTAGCGTCATCGCCGTTTTTATTTTTTACCTTCTCGGGTTGTTGCTGCTGTCACACAAGCGTAAAAATAAGCTAACCCCTATTAATCGCAGACAGGAAGGTAGGATGCAGGCCGCTCCGCATGAAGACTAAAAGCAGCTCAGCTCAGGGTGTACATGTCACTCTTCCTCTTCTGTTATTGCTGACTTAGCCATGTTGTACTGAGCAGCCAGGACAGACACCTGACCGACGGTGTGGCTAATATGCACAAGGGACCACCGTTAAAACACCGGTGGTCGTCCCTGGAAGACAGAAACAGCTTTTACCTTGTGTACATTCTGTCGTAATTCTTTAAAAAAAAATACTTGTACTGAGCAGCCAGGACATGTTTCATCACTTTGTCATTCAATTTCTGGTTCGATGATTTTTCACTGGTAGAGCTGTGTGGGGACTAGGATTGTACGGTATACCGGTACTAGTATGGTACTGCGATACTAATGAATCATATTACATGTACCGTATTTTCCGCACTGTAAGGCGCACCTAAAAACCTCCAATTTTCTCAAAAGCTGACAGTGCGCCTTATAATCCGGTGCGCCTTATATATGGACCAATATTGAGCCACAACAGGTCTCGCAGCCCCAGCCTCTACTGTAGCGTCTATTCTATGTGCCTTATATGTAGTGTCTATTCTATGCGCCTTATATATGAACTAAGTTCTAAAATAGGCCATTCATTGAAGGTGCACCTTATATATGAACTAAGTTTTAAAATAGGCCATTCATTGAAGGTGCGCCTTATATATGAACTAAGTTTTAAAATAGGCCATTCATTGAAGGTGCGCCTCATATATGAACTAAGTTTTAAAATAGGCCATTCATTGAAGGTGCGCCTTATATATGAACTAAGTTCCAAAATAGGCCATTCATTGAAGGTGCGCCTTATATATGAACTAAGTTTTAAAATAGGCCATTCATTGAAGGTGCGCCTTATATATGAACTAAGTTTTAAAATAGGCCATTCATTGAAGGTGCGCCTTATATATGAACTAAGTTTTAAAATAGGCCATTCATTGAAGGTGCGCCTTATATATGAACTAAGTTTTAAAATAGGCCATTCATTGAAGGTGCGCCTTATAGTGCGGAAAATACGGTAAGTACTATGACGCCTCTAAAGAGTATCCCCCGCCCCCTTTTTTTTTTTTTACGGGCATGACGGCACGTCGTCGTGACATTGCTGGCTTTACGAGCAGAAGAGCATGTTCGGCAGTGCACAATCACTGAGTACTTACAAGCAGACACAATGTGTAGACAGAAAAAGTAGAATGGACGCATTTTGGCTTAAAAAGTAAAGATAAAGGTGAAGTTATAACACTGAAACACCCTCAGGAAGAGGTGCTTTAAGACATGGCTAGCTAGCTCGCGGCTAATGTCCAGCCGCAGTCGGCAGTGTTTTAGCTACTGTACTTCTAAATCACTAATCCTCGCCTCCATGGCGACACATACAGTAAGTTTTTTACAAGTATCATTATCACTGCAGGACGAGAAATAGTTAAACATGTTTCACTACACACCGTAGCTCACCGGCGTCACAATGTAAACAAACGCCATTGGTGGATCTAAACCTGACATCCATTGTAATGATACCAAGTACAATAGCGTATCTAGTCGATACTACTATGATTATATCTATATTTTTTGGCATCACACAATCTTTTTTTGGTTTAAAAAAAGTTTATAGTATGTTTATAAACTCAGTAAATATGTCCCTGGGCACATGAGGACTTAAATTATGACCATTGTATGATCCTGTAACTACTTGGTATCGGAGCGATACCCAAATTTGTGGTATCGTCCAAAACTAATATAAAGTATCAAACAACAGAATAATAATAAGATATTATTACATTATAACAGAAGTGTAGATAGAACATGTTGAAACAGAAAACAAGCAGATATTAACAGTAAATGAACAAGTAGATTAATAATGAATTTTTACAGCTTGTCCTTTATAATTTTGACAAAATAATAAAATGATAATTGACAGAATATGTTACTGCATACGTCAGCAGACTAATTAGGAGCCTTTGTTTGTTTACTTACTACTAAAAGACAAACTGTCTAGTATGTTCACTATTTTATTTAAGGACACAATTGCAATAATAAACATATGTTTCATGTACCCTAAGATTTTTTTTGTTAAAATAAGGCCATAAATGCCATTTTTTGTGGTCCCCTTTATTAAGAAAATTATCAAAGCATTGAAATATATTTTATAAGAACCCTAGTGGGGACTCACATGCGATATCATCCTTTCAATGCGCACTGGGCTAAAGTCACACGGTGTATCCTAAAGATGCATCCTTGTTTTTGCCATAAATACTTGATGTATGATCTGGAGGATCCCCCTGTTTAGTTTCAACACGCCGCTCAGGTGCGTCACCTCAGCTTGAACTTGCAGACAGGCTGCTGTCGTTGGACGTGAAGGCGCCACACGGGTGCAACTGAGATATTTGGCCAGTGAGCTGATGTGCAGCTAAAAGAGCAAAGTAAGGCCTGTTTCCACACACTGTGTTGTCATTTCACACGTGCTGCAGACAACGCTAGGTTGTCCTTGTCTGACTAGTTCTCACCTACTGAATAATAACAACAAAAAAGAAAAGGGAAGGGGGTTAGGGGGGATGCCTGGGTATGACAACAGCACAAAACAGCTGTCATACAGATGTTTGTTACTACATAGTGTTTCATTTTTGTTGAGACGTGGACCATTATCCACCCATTTTTGTAGTTCAACATTAATATTGCTGCCCTAATGAGCCGTGTTTTTGTGTGTAGTGTTGTTACAAAAACAACCGACCTGCAACATGTTCATTTATAGACTAGGATGTTATGGCAAATCTTTTTTTTTTAAAGTTTTTATTCATTTTGTAGTGTATTGATATAATTTCACCAACTCTGTTAAAGGAACTGCCCTTTTTGGAGGAGTTTTGTCTATTCGCAGTCTTTATGTTAGACAAGACACATGTTTATCTTTTTTTTAGTGCACTTTTACTCTTAAATAGACATGAGCTAACAATGGAACCAATGGGAGTGCCTCTAATCCGCCTATAAAGTGCTCCGAAGAACATGAAAAAAACCTCATCAACATTTTATTTACCGTATTTTTCGGACTATAAGTCGCAGTTTTTTTTTCATAGTTTGGCCGGGCTCCAGTCCGACTTATATGTTTTTTTCCTTCTTTATTATGCATTTTCGGCAGGTGCGACTTATACTCCGGTGCGACTTATACTCCGAAAAATACGGTACATGCTGTATAGGGACGGCGTGGCGCAGTGGAAGAGTGGCCGTGTGCGACCCGAGGGTCCGTGGTTCAATCCCCACCTAGTACCAACCTCGTCATGTCCGTTGTGTCCTGAGCAAGACACTTCACCCTTGCTCCTGATGGGTGCTGGTAGCGCCTTGCATGGCAGCTCCCTCCATCAGTGTGTGAATGTGTGTGTGAATGGGTAAATGTGGAAGTAGTGTCAAAGCGCTTTGAGTACCTTGAAGGTAGAAAAGCGCTATACAAGTACAACCCATTTATTTATCATTTATACAAAATATGTGTAATGTAGGGGTGTAACGGTACACAAAAATTTCGGTTCGGTACGTACCTCGGTTTAGAGGTCACGGTTCGGTTCATTTTTGGTACAGTAAGAAAACAACAAAATATTAATTTTTGGGTTATTTATTTACCAAATTTGCAAAATCTTCCACCAAAAATATTTTTCTTAGTGGAATATTTGATGTGAAATAATGGGAACCTTGGATAGATCAATAATTCATAATAACATTGATTTTGATTCAATATTATGTTTTGAGCAATGACAGTTTGAAAGAAAAAAAACAGCTTTGTTTTATTAGTCAACATTGCAACTTTTTCTAAATTACATTTCACCTTTAAGCTTTTTTATTTCACTTTTGTTATGTTTTTGTTTATTTTAATAGTATTTTTAGAATGTGCCGTGGGCCTTTAAAACATTAGCTGTGGGCCGCAAATGGCCTCCGGGGCACACTTTTGACACCTCTGCTATAGATAATAAAAAATTAAATGTGATAAATCTTTGGATAAAAAGCAGAGCCTGGCGATGCATGCGCGTTTATCATAACTCTCTCTCTCTCTCTGTCTCTGCCCCTCCCTCACCAATGCTGCTGCGCGCACAATTTGTTTTGTTTTTAACCCCTTCTTAACCCTGAACGTACATTGAAAATACACGCAACCCTAACTCAAAATGCCGGACATTTGAGGCATTTAAGAAACTCCACCTGACAGTTCCGCAAAAGAGGACATGTCCGGTGAAAAGAGGATGTATGGTCAGTCTATCGTAGCCCGTTAGCCCGTGTGTGCATTGTTTACACAACGTGCGTTACACTACTTAATATGTCCGTGTAGAAACTCGTTCGGTACACCTCCGAACCTAACCGGAACCCCGCTACCGAAACGGTTCAATACAAATACACGTACCGTTACGCCCCTAGTGTAATGTAATAACAGGCATATTCAGAATAAAATGTAATATTTACGTATTTTGCTCATTTTAAGCATACGGCGGCCGTATTAATTTCACGTTTGCTTTTCCCTTTAACAAGAACACTACTACTAATCACAGTAGACTTCATGAGAAACAACAAATACTACTTTGGGACAAATCATGACCCAGAACCTCAATATAAGGAGGATGAGCTACAAGTTTTAGAAGCTGTGTGCCAACAGATCCAGCTTTAGTGAAACAAAAATCCTCATGTAGCAGTATTGCAAAGTGCTAAACAAGACATACAAACCATGGACATAATAAAACAATCACTTACTGTACAATGCCTGCTCTCACGAGGATGCCGACTGATGGGATGTTTATAGCTTTCTGTTTAGATGAAGAGTTAATCATCATCCTCATGCAGGTTTAAAAAAGGTTTGTGTCTTTCTACGGATCTAAGTTTGATGTCAAAGTTAACCAACTTCTTGGTTTATGGCAACAGGCTTCTACTATATAAGTGAGAAGCATGATTTACAATGTAGAATCCACTTTTACCAGCTCAGAGGCGATGCAGCAGCTCAGTATGTCAATATATCAGCATAAGCTGAGTAAGTCTCTTGTGATCACAGCGCCATTAAAATAGTTTGTCTGTGTGCGTGCTTATAATAACAAAATTGGTAATACTTGGTTAATATTTAGGTCACATCATGTAAATAGAGTAATGCTGGCTCTTTTTGGATGTTTTTTTTTAAAGGGAATTATGGGCGGAACAGTGTAGTGCATTTTGGCCACCTTGTACTTGCCGTATTTTACGACTTGGAATGCATAAAAGAAGAAAAACATGTGGTCTTGTCTTACATGGGGATTGTGAATGATAGGCAATATTCCACAAAGAGTGCAGTTCCCCTTTAAATCAGGATTTAGTTTGGCTGTTCTATGGAATTTTTTTGTCATTTCTTTTTTTACAATCGATGAAGTTAGTATCTAAAAGGTTTGCTTTCCTGTATTTCACTGATTGACATGCATCCAACTACGCCATGTTTATATGACGCACACACTTTTAAACCGCAGTTCAAGGTGAACTGCACTTTTTTTTGTAATTGTGCCTATCATTCACAATCCCTGTGTAAAACAAGAACATGTGTCTCCTTTTTTATACATTCTAAATGGTAAATAAACACCAGCAAGAGGTTGCTAACAATGCGGGTAATGGGATTTGATCTATTCAGTCCATAAAAGTGCTCTAAAAAATCTCCAACAATGTTTAATATACGGTACATGCTGTAAGTATATATGTAATGTCGTAACAGGCACATGTAATATTTACCGTATTTTGGTCGTCTTAAGCAATACCAGAACACGCTTTAGGCCCATTCATTACACAGAGTGCATCACAATGTTCGCTATTTCCTTCCACAATAACTACTACTAACCATGGCAAACTTCACGAGAGCCAACAACGACAACATTGGAGTAAATGATGATCCGTAAAATTATATTTTGGAGCCTGAATATAAGAAGGATGATCTACAAGTTTTAGAAGCTGAGTGATTAAAGGCCTACTGAAATGCGATTTTCTTATTTAAACGGGGATAGCAGGTCCATTCTATGTGTCATACTTGATCATTTTGCGATATTGCCATATTTTTGCTGAAAGGATTTAGTAGAGAACATCGACGATAAAGTTCGCAACTTTTGGTCGCTGATAAAAAAGCCTTGCCTGTACCGGAAGTAGCAGACGAGTAGCGTGACGTCACAGGTTGTGGAGCTCCTCACATCCGCACATTGTTTACAATCATGGCCACCAGCAGCGAGAGCGATTCGGACCGAGAAAGCGACGATTTCCCCATTAATTTGAGCGAGGATGAAAGATTCGTGGATGAGGAAAGTGGGAGTGAAGGACTAGAGGGCAGTGGGAGCGATTCAGATAGGGAAGATGCTGTGAGAGGCGGGTGGGACCTGATATTCAGCTTGGAATGACTAAAACAGTAAATAAACACACGACATATTAGCCACAACACAACCAGGCTTATATTTAATATGCCACAAATTAATACCGCATAACAAACACCTCCCGTCCATATAACCCGCCAATACAACTCAAACACCTGCACAACACACTCGATCCCACAGCCCAAAGTACCGTTCACCTCCCCAAAGTTCACACAGCACATATATTTCCCCAAAGTTACGTACGTGACATGCACATAGCGGCACGCACGTACGGGCAAGCGATCAAATGTTTGGAAGCGTACTCACGGTACCGTGTCTGCGTATCCAACTCAAAGTCCTCCTGGTAAGAGTCTCTGTTGTCCCAGTTCTCCACAGGCCAATGGTAAAGATTGACTGTCATCTTTCGGGAATGTAAACAATGAAATACGGCCGTGTTTGTGTTGCTGAAGTCGGCCGCAATACACCGCTTCCCTCCTACAGCTTTCTTCTTTGCTGTCTCCATTGTTCATTGAACAAATTGCAAAAGATTCACCAACACAGATGTCCAGAATACTGTGGAATTTTGCGATGAAAACAGACGACTTAATAGCTGGCCACCATGCTGTCTCAAAATGTCCTCTACAATCCGCGACGTCAGGCGCTGACGTCATCATACCGAGACGTTTTCGGCAGGATATGTCGCGCGAAATTTAAAATTGCACTTTAGTAAACTAACCCGGCCGTATTGGCATGTGTTGCAATGTTAAGATTTCATCATTGATATATAAACTATCAGACTGCGTGGTCGGTAGTAGTGGGTTTCAGTAGGCCTTTAACAGATCCAGCAAAAGAAAGCACTAATGCTAAGTGCTAAACTACGAACATAAAAAACAATCACTTACTGTACAATGACCACTCTCACCAAGATGCCGACTGATGGGATGTTTGCAGTGCCTTTCTCTTCATGGCTAAATTCAATGTCAAAGTTAAGCAACCTCTCGGTTTTTGGCCACAATCTTCTAGTAGGCAAGATTTAGAATCCAGCACACACCTTTCCCTACTCAAAGGCGGTGCAGCACCTCAGTATGTCAATAGCTACAGTAGCTAGTTACCTCTCTGCGATCAAGGCACCATGTACTAAAAGTAGTTCCTCTGCATTCTCTCTTATAATAACAGTGTCGCTAATACTTGGTTAATGTGCATGTCACGGCATGTAAATAGAGCATTTCTGGCGGTTTTTGGATGTTTTTAGTGGATTTTATAGCGGAATGGATGACTCCCATTCACTTCATTGTTAGCTGACTAATACCAGGCATGTGATTTTTCCGTCTAAAGTCGGAATTCCGTCTTTTTTAATCTCGGGGAAAAAAAATAATTATCTCCCGTTTTTCCGTTTTTTTTTCCGACCCTAAATCAAGATTCGAGATGTAGTTTATATTACGCCGTAGTTGATTGGTCGATATGTTCCTTGTGACCAATCAGGACATCCGTTATGAATGATGACGTTAATAACGTCATCATTCATAATGGTTATTACTGCCATTTTCCATATGTAAACGATGTCGGTTCTCGAGAGAAAGGACGCTTTACGAGTAAAAGAAATTGATAAACATGTCAAAAATAAGTTTCGATGGGACTGGATGGAAAGGGAAATCACTGATACTGTTGGGAAGAAGGAAGTTACGACTTTGTTCGGTGATTTTATTCGGAAAATCGATCGTCCCGGAAAGGTTTTGTGCACGTGGTGTCATGATAATATTGACTATGGATCACGAGGTTTCAAGGCTTTGGAAGTACATGCGAAATGCCAAAAACATATGAAACAACTTGAAGCAGGGTATGTTCTATTAATGATGTTTTCATGTCTTTAAACACTAAAATATGTTCTTCAAATGGTGCTGTCTTTGTTAATTTTAGCATGTTAAATTGGTGAAAAACCAGGAGCTTCGGGGGGCGTCGCTCCCCTTGTCCCCCCACCAGGGCCCCAGACCCCCAGAAATGTTTTCAGTCTTTTTCATTGTGGTCAAATCACATGCCTGTAATACGAGATGTAGTTTACAATTTAGAATACACAAAAAAGAGAAACGTATTTGACAAAATTGAAAAATAAAGTACAGTTTCCCTTTTAAGTGGGCCTGGCTCATGTCGATAACCTGTCCATGGAGACCAACTCTCGCTCCCAATAGAACTGGTGGGCGTACCATCCTTCCTATTTTTATTTTTTTTGAATGCGCTTAAAAAGACAAAATCAAGCTTGTAGCACTCAAAAGTTGCAGCCTTGTTGTTCAATAAAAAGCATTTTCCTCTTCAGTCAACAAACTGTCAGTGAAAAAAAACCTGTCAATAGTTGGAAGTGTCCTCCCCCCATGTCATTTGTGTGTGTTGTCATTATTCAGCCAACACTCTCGTGAAGTCTTCATCTGTGGTGATGGGGAAGAAAAGGCCATCTTTGCACAGAAATGTATTCATACAAGCTTTGCCCGGTTTGTGCTGTTCTTTTGTCTGTGGTACAGCTTGTGAGGAGAGACTATTGTTTATATGTGGCATGTGTGTGTGTTTATGGGTGTGTGTGTGTGACTGCTTAAGCCAGCAATGGAGGTCACAGTACAGTATGGCGCCTTCACTCTTGACAAGCAAACATGACCTTTGGTGCCTTGATCA
Organism: Nerophis lumbriciformis; assembly: GCF_033978685.3. NCBI lineage: Eukaryota > Metazoa > Chordata > Actinopteri > Syngnathiformes > Syngnathidae > Nerophis > Nerophis lumbriciformis. The sequence goes on along the minus strand of NC_084574.2, from coordinate 10,088,274 downwards.
AAACTGCTCTTCTTCTTTTCGGTGACCTTGCCTTGTGTTTTTGTATTTGTAGAATTTTACTTCCTCCGTCAATATATTCCACCAGGAATGCACGAGGATGTTTCTACTGTGTATTGTAATACACAACACACCACTGTAAAGGTCACTGCTTCCCTGTCTGCAGGCCTTATAAGGCATGGCCACAGTTCTAAACTATCAAGAGGTGATGCCCCACTAAGGCATCAAAGGCAGACGTCTAGCTTTCAATTAGACTGCTTTCATTTCAGGGGGCTGTCACACAGTTTGTGTTGCATTGGAGGTGCCTTAAGTAGCTGTCACGCCAAAGTCGTGTCGCGACTGACTTGCATTACGCTGTGAAAAGGAAACTTGGAAACTCTGAGTTAGAGTGCTGAGTTAAGAGGGGCGATTGAGGCCTCTGTGTTAGTTCTACAAAAATTCTAAAATGTTTGGCCACAATTGTATGTACACCAAAGAGCAACAACATTAGGAAAGATACAACACAGGATAGGGAGATGTTTGTTAAGAAATTATCGAATCCTCTTATCGAACCGATTCCTTATCAATTCTCTTATCGAATCCAGATAGGTTGTTGTAGATGGAAAATACACACAATTCTTGGATTAACAAAAGCTCACTTTTATTTTTTAAGAAAAAAAAAATATATATATTGATTGTACTCCCATATCTTAATTATTGTGTTGAAATCTGGGGTAACAATTACAAATCAAACATCAATTCTATTTTCTTACTTCAAAAGAAAGCGATTAGAATTGTAAATTATGCGGATTATCATGACCATACTAGGGATGTCCCGATCCGATATTTGGATCGGATCGGCCGCCGATATTTGCCAAAAAATGCGTATCGGCAAGGCATGGGAAAATGCCAATCCAGATCCAGTTTTAAAAAAAACTCCGGTCCGTGTTTTCCAACGCACCTATCTAAATAATACATTCCACTTTTCTGCTGCTCCCTAATTTACGTTCCGCATTTTCCAGCACACCTTCAACACATCCACAGGTCTGTGGATTCTCACGCAGTTGCTTTTAGCTGCTGGCATTACACGACAGGCTCTTCTCACTCTTTCCTGTGTCTTCCTCTCACAGACAGCAAGCGCACCTTCTTACACACGTCATACGTCACATACGTATACGCCCTCCCCGAGCAGAGAGGTAGCAGCATGGCTAACGTTAGCTGTGATGCTAGCGCAGCCGTGCTAGCAACGCTCACTCTAAGGTGCGCGCCTGTGCAATTGCGCACGACAAATCTATGCCACGCACAAAATCAAATAAAAAAATAAGCGCATAACAATTTTCGACACACGGACACGACAGAGAAAACAGTTTTCGTCATCATTGTTCAAATATTGTAACGTCTGTCGAGACGCTTATCTCCGTTCGGTGCCACACGTCCACACCATCAAAATGCCGAGGCAAACATTTCCAGATCAACACCGTATGAAAAAAATAGTGATTTTTTTTAGTTGTGATTTCCTTCTCTGCATGAAAGTTCAAAAGTAGCATATATTAATGCAGTATGAAGAAGAATGTTTTAATGTAGACACATAGAATCATCATACTGCTGTGATTATATGCATCAAGTGTTCATTCAAGGCTAAGGCAAAATATCCACATATATATGGTGTATCGCAATATGGCCTTAAAATATCGCAATATTAAAAAAAGGCCATATCGCCCAGCCCTAGTTCAATGATGCCATTTCTGTTTGTCATGTATAATTTTGTCTATTTTGTGTTTATCCTTGAATAAACAGGTCAGTTTCTTGTTACCAACCATTGTGTATTATTCAAACTCCCCTAATTCAGCTGGCTAGTTGTTATCAAGAGTACTAAAACCCTTTTCAACATGATTCTGACAACTAAGTAGGCTAAATAACTTTAAACTTTAATACATGCTCGGATAGGCCAGTATCGGTATCAGTCAGTATCGGTATCGGATCGGAAGTGCAAAATCCTGGATCGGGACATCCCTAGACCATACCAATGCTCTGTTTATTAAATTAAAAACATTAAAACTGCACAATCTTGTTGACCTAAACACTGCTCTTGTGACGTACAAAGCTCATAACCACATGCTGCCTCGGTGTCTACAGGAGAGGTTCAAACCTAGGGAGAGTCCCTATGACCTCAGAGATTCAGCTGTTTTTCAGAAAGCAAACATAAGAATGAGCTTAAAAAGTAGATGTGTTTCTGTCAGGGGGTTTCAACTGTGGAACAGCTTGGATGATTCCTTAAAATGTTCCAGTTCCATTCACACATTAAAAAAAAACTTTAAGACCAATGTTTTGGAAAAATATATCACTCTTGAACCAACACAGTAGTTAATACTATGATCTATGTTAATTAAAAACTTAATGTGGGATATAAATATAATGGAAGTATAATTGTTTGTATATAGTATATAATTGGTGCAAAGGTTTAACATGTGTACAAGGACATTTCACATGCCTTTACTGTGTATATAATTGAACAGTATTTATATTGTGTACAATGTGTATTTATAATATGTTGTGAAAAGGAAATTTGATATTTTTTGGAAGCTCATCTCGTACTTGACTTTGTTTATAGGGTTAGGCGCAATAAGTGTTCAACTTCAGCCTAAACCTTTTCGGTCTGCAGCATATTTTTTTAAATTTATGAATGTACATCTGTTTGTTTATTTTGTTGACCAGTGACCGAAGAAATAATAAACTAAAAAAATAAACTAAGCAGTTGTTACCTCAATTTTTTTTTTAATAAAATAAATAAATATTGACTTAGGTGGCCCTTTAAGTGGGCCACCTAAGAAAAATACATGCAGGGAAAATCCTGCATTCATTTGTATTGTACAGCACTTTACATTTGTAACAAATCTCAGAGTAATGGTGTTGTTTACTTTTTGCTCCGTTACATGTCAGCAAAATACAATTATTAACCTACTTGTAATCGTCTGTGTTCACCAAGTTGAAGGGGAGGAGATTTTTCACCATAATTCTCGTTAGCTTGAGAGTAATGTTGTTACTCTCCTCCTCACTCATCTCGCTGCGCTCTGTGTTATACCTCGCTATGGTAAATGGGTTAACAAACACTGCCCTGGTCACTCTGGCTGTCATGAATGTCGTCATCTGAAATAGGATAACATTAACATGATCTTAAATCACATCTTGCAAGCACTAGTTTATTAGGCAGACCTGCAAACTCTGGAGTGGTGTAGGCTACAAGATAACGTTAACGTTATCAGACATACAAAAAGTCTAACGTTAACGTTACCGTTAGCCACTGACTATGCTTAGGTAACGTTAGTCTAGCTAACATTACTGCAGTCTTGGTTGACATAAGAAGTAACGTTACTTTAGCCTAAAGGCTACAAGTGAGCATTTATGGAAATTAACCGGCAACAGTTAACGTTAGTCACTCACCGGCACTATCACTGGGACTGCAGGTTGAAGCAGAGGAAGAGGGGTGTGCTTCGTCATCTCTGTCGCTGCTTCTCCATAACACCTTTCTCTAACATTCAGGTTATGTACGGCCTGAACATGTTTCAACTTGTTTGTTGTACTGCTCCCCTTACAGGAAAGCGAAGCCTGGCAATAATTGCATATAGCCGTTTCCTCCTCGTATTTCTTAGTAAAGTGAAGCCATGCCTTGGAGCGTTTTTTTCCGGTCCGTTGTTGTTGCTGCTTCCGTATCTGCCGCCGAATGACTGAGCTACGTCATTTCCTGTGACACAGGATTCGTTCCCCGGGGATTCTAATAAAGAACCAAATGTTTTTCTTTACTATAGTGGCTTCGATAACAGGAACCGTTTCTCAAAAAGGGATTTGAATCCATGGAATCGGTTCTTTTCTTACCGAACAATTGGGAGAACTGTTTTTCGAACATCATCCCTAACACAGGAACTGGATAAAAATCATCATAGGGTTTCATCGTAATTCCAGTCAATGCAGGTCATCAGAATCAGGTAATACACCAACTTATATTCTTGTCTTCATGAAAGAAAGGAATCTATATGCTTGTATTAACATTAAACACCTTTAACTTGTTAACAAAAACCTCTCTTTCATAAATAAATAAATATAAATTATATATGAATGAGATGGATCCCGGGCAGCACGGTGGAAGAGGGGTTAGTGCATCTGCCTCACAATACGGAGGTCCTGAGTAGTCTGGGGTTCAATCACGGGCTCGGGATCTTTCTGTGTGGAGTTTGCATGTTCTCCCCGTGACTGCGTGGGTTCCCTCCGGGTACTCCGGCTTCCTCCCCGCCCTGTGATGAGGTGGCGACTTGTCCAGGGTGTACCCCGCCTTCCGCCCGATTGTAGCTGAGATAGGCTCCAGCGCCCCGCGACCCCGAAGGGAATAAGCGGTAGAAAATGGATGGATGGGATGGAGATGGATCCTCTCCACTTGGTCAATTGAAAAGTAGCTCACCTGCAGAAAAAGTGTGGGCACCCCTGGTCTAGAATTTTTTTAAATTGGAAAGTGTGCAAAATAGAGGCATGTAAATTGAGGTTCTACTCTACTTCAGATGCAGATATTACCATCTTTGAAAGTAATAAAACAGCTGGAGGTTGCCTACAGCCGCAGCTGGTAATGGCAAACATTTTTTGCCCCAGCACTAATTAGATTTGGACCAGCAGTTGTTTGCTTTGCAACGATAGGTAACTGCTGAGCCGTTGGAAATATTTCCCATTTTTAACATTGCCACTCACCAGTTCTTCTGCTCTCCACTGTCAGCCAACAGCTGATGGCTGCTTGTCGTCTACCTTACTGCGATGGCGGCTCTCTGGCTGCCTTCCACTAGCTATGATTATAATGACCTTGGTGGGGCCCGGACTTGAAACCACTGGATTAAGAGGAAAGGAAAATGAGAGGAGGTTTCCATTTCGCCCTTGGCATAAAATTTAAGGGAAATTTTCTGGCAAGAATCCCCCTACCTTTCCCCTCACACACACCCTGCCTGCTCAGATGGATGGTCATTGGGGTCTCTGGTCTATGTCGTTCGATCGCAGCTCAAGCGAATAATGATACACAAGCTTGAACTGGGACATGAATCCACACGGCGAGCTGTCACAGGGAGCACAGACACCGGCTTTTAAGGCATCCCTTCTCATCGGCAGCGCCGTGCTGTGTTTTATTTGATAGTAGCTGAAATCATTGCGGCTGATGAGGATTAACAGTCGGCGGGGTAAGGTTTAATAGGCCCGGTTTCACCAATGTAGCAAGGACCCTAAGTTTGGATCAATACTGACACATAAATGTTAACCTTATTTGCTGCTGGAGACAAATGACAGAGCACACGCAGACATCCCAGTGATAACTTTTGGGGCTTTGTTACTCCAACTTGGAATGCACGTCTCTATTATGTTAGGTGTGGGCTGATATTCCATAAGTTAATTAACAGACGATAAATGCATATATATTATATACACTCATGCATATAATCAGGTTTCATCAAACATATTTTAACATTGTTCCCCTAGGGCAGACCTGGGCTAATTAAGGCCCGGGGGCCACATGCAGCCCGTTAAAGGGGAACATTATCACAATTTCAGAAGGGTTAAAACCATTAAAAATCAGTTCCCAGTGGCTTATTTTATTTTCCGAAGTTTTTTTCAAAATTTTACCCATCACGCAATATCCCTAAAAAAAAGCTTCAAAGTGCCTGATTTTAACCATCGTTATATACACCCGTCCATTTTCCTGTGACGTCACACAGTGATGCCAATACAAACAAACAGCAAGGTATAGCGACATTAGCTCGGATTCAGACTCGGATTTCAGCGGCTTAAGCGATTCAACAGATTACGCATGTATTGAAACGGATGGTTGTAGTGTGGAGGCAGGTAGCGAAAACGAAATTGAAGAAGAAACTGAAGCTATTGAGCCATATCGGTTTGAACCGTATGCAAGCGAAACCGACGAAAATGACACGACAGCCAGCGAATTCGGCGATCACCTTCTAACCAACGATTGGTATGTGTTTGTTTGGAATTAAAGGAAACTAACAACTATGAACTAGGTTTACAGCATATGAAATACATTTGGCAACAACATACACTTTGAGAGTGCAGACAGCCTATTTCAGGCGCGCTAAGAACATATATTTTTCCACGATTTCAGCACTCAGGTTAACCATACCTAAATAGACACAAAATACTGCATTACACAAGACTACTCGAATGTACTCGAATGATTGAAAAAAATAAATGTTTTTAAGCTAAATTATTGGTAAACACAGTTTATTATAATAATTTACGTAAAACCGTGAGTAATGAATAAAGTTTTCATCAATTAATATATTCTGTAGACATACCCTCATCCGCTCTCTTTTCCTGAAAGCTGATCTGCCCAGTTTTGGAGTTGATGTCAGCATCTGCTTTGAGTGTCGCAGGATATCCACAAATTCTTGCCATCTCTGTCGTAGCATAGCTTTCGTCGGTAAAGTGTGCGGAACAAACGACTGACCATTTCGTCGGCTTTCCCCACAGCCTCGTATTTTGAACAAATTTCGTCCAATTTCTTGCCACTTTCGCATCTTTGGGCCACTGGTGCAACTTGAATCCGTCCCTGTTCGTGTTGTTACACCCTCCGACAACACACCGACGAAAGTGAGAAAATGGCGGATTGCTTCCCGATGTGCATCGCTCCGAGAGCAAATAATAGAAAGGCGTTTAATTCGCCAAAATTCACCCATTTAGAGTTCGGAAATCGTTTTAAAAAAAATATGGTCTTTTTTCTGCAACATCAAGGTATATATTGACGCTTACATAGGTCTGGTGATAATGTTCCTCTTTAAGCTTTTCAATTTGGCCCACCGGACATTCCCAAATATTTTTTTTAGATCTTTAAGATGGAAAGTGTAGCTGCCATTATGATGTGCAGTGATGTTTTCTAATGACCCTAAGTCTTGAACTATACTAATTCAGTTAGTTTAGTTTATTATTTCTTCAGTCACTGGTCAACAAGATAAACAAACAGTTTTACATAAACAAACAGATGTACATTCATAAACAAACAGTTGTACATTCATAAATTTAAAAAAAAATGTTGCAGACCGAAAGGGTTTAGGCTGAAGTTGAACACTTATTGCGCCTAACCCTATTAACAAAGTCAAGTACGAGATGAGCTTCCAAAAAATATGAAATTTCCTTTTCACTACATATTATAAACACACATTGTACACAATATAAATACTGTTCAATTATATACACAGTAAAGGCATGTGAAATATCATTGTACACATGTTAAACCTTTGCACCAATTATATACTATATACAAACAATTATACTTCCATTATATTTATATCCCACTTTAAGTTTTTCATTAACATTGATCATAGTATTAACTACTGTGTTGGTTCAAGAGTGATTTATTTTTCCAAGACATTGGTCTTAAAGTGTTTTTTAAATGTGTGAATGGAACTGGACCATTTTAAGGAATCATCCAAGCTGTTCCACAGTTGAACCCCCAAACAGAAACACATCTACTTTTTAAGCTCGTTCTTATGTTTGCTTTCTGAAAGACAGCTGAATCTCTTGAGGCCATAGGGACTCTCCCTAGGTTAGAACCTCTCCTGTAGACACCGAGGCAGCATGTGGTTATGAGCTTTGTACGTCACAAGAGCAGTGTTGAGGTCAACAAGATCGTGCAGTTTTAATGTTTTTAATTTAATAAACAGAGCATTGGTATGGTCATGATAATCCGCATAATTTACAATTCTAATCGCTTTCTTTTGAAATAAGAACATAGAATTGATGTTTGATTTGTAATTGTTACCCCAGATTTCAACACAATAATTAAGATATGATAGTACAGTCAATATATATATATTTTTTTTAATTAAAAAATAAAAGTGAGTTTTTGTTAATCCAAGAATTGTGTGTTTTTTCCATCTACAACAACCTATCTGGATTCGATAAGAGAATTGATAAGGAATCGGTTCGATAATGGCATCGACATCGATAATTTCTTAACAAACATCATCCCTATCCTGTGTTGTATCTTTTCTAATGTTGTTGCTCTTTGGTGTACATACAATTGTGGCCTCACGTTTTAGAATTTTTGTAGAACTAACACAGAGGCCTCAATCGCCCCTCTTAACTCAGCACTCTAACTCAGAGTTTCCAAGTTTCCTTTTCACAGCGTAATGCAAGTCAGTCGCGACACGACTTTGGCGTGACAGCTACTTAAGGCACCTCCAATGCAACACAAACTGTGTGACAGCCTCCTGAAATGAAAGCAGTCTAATTGAAAGCTAGACGTCTGCCTTTGATGCCTTAGTGGGGTATGGGAGTACGAATGAATTATATAACATGTTAAGAGCCTTTTGATTTACAGAGTTTTTAATTTGATGTAACATAGCAATGATTTTTGCCATCTTTGTCTTGAGTGTATTTATGTACAGTTTCCAATTTAATTTATCATCTATATTGATTCGCAAAAGTAATTATTCCCCAAAAATACTAGGTATTTCAATGGTTGGAATATGTGCTTTTCCATGATATACTAGTTACGAAGGTAATGAATTAGTTAATATGGTCATCTAATTAGTTAGTTACTATGGTAATCTAAGTCACAGCAGCTCAGACGAGGCACCAAGCAGTGTGGGTGGGGAGCGTTTCCACAGAGTGTTTCCAGAGCCTGAAATGTGGGTGTCAGGGACAGACGCGGAAGGAGATTTTTACAACAAAGTTCTAAAGCTTAGTGATACATCACATATATCAGATTGTAGGTGGGGGTTTTTTCTACCCTTAGCGTTCATATTTCGCTATTTTTGTTGTGTTTCACTTGATTGTGAAATATGTTGTTCGAGAGGGGGTGTTGACGTTCATATGTTGTCAATATTCAGTGTTTTATCCTTCATAGTTAATATTGAAAATCCCACATTCTTTATTTTCATGTACATTCTGAGTGTCTCATTCAGTAAAAACATTTAAAATTCCATTCTGTTTTTTAAGGCGGTCTGTCATAACGTTTTTAGCATTCAATCAGACAATATTGTGAGGTTTTGTATTAGTGTTCCTAAAAATCAGATAATACCGGCCCCCAGACACATTTGTTTCCCAAAATTTGGCCCCCCGAGTCAAAATAATTGCCCAGGCCTGCCGTAGGGGAAACTGGGTAACACACGGCACACTAACAAAGCTTAACCTATTGTTACAATAACAATCTACAAGGTTAATACAGTTCGCTTCTCTATCTTCTCCTCCATTTATCTGCTTTCTTTTGTATTTGAAGTTATCACTACATATATGTATTGTTGCATTTGAAACAATTGTATTGTTGATAATAGAGGTAATTGTTATTTGTTATCAATAGTGTTATTTCTATTGGTATTTGTATTGCTCCATTTGTAGTGTAATAATGTTCATTGTCATTTCTGTTAATATTTACTTCACTAACTGCTTCTTTGCTACCAATTTTTGTATCATATTTGTACATATCTTTAAGTTGTTATAAACATTATTTAATAGAAAACGTCGGCCCAGTAGCGACATGTTTTATGTGGCGCTAATGTTGTGGTTGTTAAAGCATTATTACAACTTGATTACGTGTGTTGCATACTGCGGGTCAGAGGAGCATCAACATTTGCTTCTTCTTTTTTTTAAATAAGGACAAGTTTCTGGGAAAGTTGTTTAAAATATGGGTTTTCTCTACATAACTGGACATCTACTAAATGTATTTATTGCAGTTTATGGATTTAATACACTGTATTGTTTCCTTATGAGGAACCCTTTTAATATTACGAACATTTGAATAAAACCAATTCTGGGCTCCTTCACGTAGCCTGTAGTTGAAACATGTTTCAAGCATTTTTTAATATTTTTTTTCCTGGATGTTACAGAAAGTATGAGAATGTGTGAGCTGCTGCCTGCACGTCTTTACTTATATAATATGTCTCATTTGTCAATATATTTACACAAAATTAGGATTTTCGTCTTCGCGTCCATTCAGCTCTGTCATGTTGTTTGACTGCTGCGAGTGTTGCGGATGGAGGCTTGTTGAGCGACTCCATCGCTGCAGTAGCAAAAACAAACAGGACCAGGAAGACGCCGGGAAAGAATGACAAAAACTGGATTTCTTGGTAAAAAAAACCAAAACGTTTTGACAGTTAAGCAGAAAAGATGTTTTTTGTTTTGTTTTGTTTACCAGCGACGAGCACTGCAAAAGGAAGAACGCAGCTGACCAGAATTCTCACAAGAATTCAAATAAATGCCCTGTCAGATATCAAAACATGTTTGGGGAGAATTATTGACAATGAGAGTAATTTGTATTTGAAAATAGTTTTATTTAAAAAAAAAAAAAAAAAAAAGGGAACTTTTCTAATGCAGGTGAAGCCTGGCCGATAATCAGTCGTTCTCTACAGCAGTGGTTTTCAACCTATTCTGAGCCGAGGCACATTTTTTTCTATTGAAAAAGTTTCATTAAAAAATTTAACTCAGCAGCCGATATTGACAATAAAAAGCCGTTCTCGCAATTGTTTGATATAAATTCAAACCATAACCAAGCATGCATCACTATTTTTATTTTCCTGAGGGAACTCTCCTGAAGGAATCAATAAAGTACTATCTATAGCTCGTCTCAAAGTAGGTGTACTGTCACATCACGTTGTGACTTATTTTGAGTTTTTTTATGTTTTCCTGTGTGTAGTGTGTTAGTTCTTGTCTTACGCTGCTTTTTTGTTGTTGATTGTCATGTCATTTACGGATGTACTTTGTGGACGCCGTCTGCTGCTCCACACGCTGTAAGTCTTTGCTGTCGTCCAGCATTCTGTTTTTGTTTACTTTGCAGCCAGTTCAGTTTTAGTTTTGCATAGCCTTCCCTAAGCTTCAATGCCTTTTCTTAGCGGCACTTTCCTTTTGTTAATTTTTGGTTTAAGCATTAATACCTTTTTACCTGCAAACCATTGTCGTCGTTTGGGACATCTACAAAGCAATTAGCTACCTGCTGCCACCTACTGATATGGAAGAGTATTACACGGTTACTCTGCCGAGCTCTAGGCCGCACAGACACTCAACAACGGCACATTTATGGATTATAATTACTGGTTTGCAAAAAATATTTTTAACCTAATTAGGTGAAATTACATAAGCTCCCACGGCACACCAAACAGTATCTCACGGTACACCATACTTGCCAACCTTGAGACCTCCGATTTCGGGAGGTGGGGGGGTGGGGGTGGGAGGAGTGGTGGGGGTGGGGCGGGGCGTGTTTAAGAGGGGAGGAGTATATTGACAGCTAGAATTCACCAAGTCAAGTATTTCATACATATATATATATATATATATATATATATATATATATATATATATATATATATATATATATATATGTATATATATATATATATATATATATGTATATATATATCCTGAAAATATGCAAACAAAACTGTGTTTAGATAATTGATACTTCAAACTTGCATAAATAAATATTAAGGAATATAACATAACTTGGCTTCTGATAGCTTCAAAATGTAATGAATAAAATGCTAAAGTTGTTGATAAACAAGCAATTATTTTAATAATTAAATATGGTCATTTTAAATGAATTATTATGATCATTTAAAATTAATTATATCAAATATGTTTATTTTGATGTATAATTATATGGCTGGATGTAATAAGGAATCAGAAAAAATACAAATAAGAATACAATTCATTTTGATGTTTTTAGCAAAATATAGTAAAAATGTATTTAGTTTTTTTTATTTTTAATTAATAAATAATATTTATTTTTAGGTAAGATAAACATAATAATACAATGTATCTCTAGTCTGGATGATTTAGTTCTTGTCACCCTGTTGTCCTCCCGTCGTGAAAAAAGGCTGTCCTCACTCAGGTGCGCATGGAGCTGGAGGGGGCGTGGCCTCCAGCTCCGGCTGAAAATCGGGAGATTTTCGGGAGAATATTTGTCCCGGGAGGTTTTCGGGAGAGGCGCTGAATTTCGGGAGTCTCCCGGAAAATTCGGGAGGGTTGGCAAGTATGCGGTACACTAGTGTGCCGCGGCACAGTGGTTGAAAAACACTGCTCTACAGACTGTCAGAGCGCCATAGATTACATGATGCCAATGTTGCGCCTCATTTTGGCTTTGGGTGTGTAACAAAGCAGCACGCAGCATATCATGCACTCTCCAGAACAAAGAAGCTTTTTTGTTGGCCTGACTTTTTCCTCCTCCAAACAAAGTATGGCCTCTAATCCAGATGTGGGGGTCAACATTAGTCAGTGATTAGTTGTGAAAAATATGACTATAGCAGTAAAAGGGATGTTTTTAGCAACACCTGGAGACATGCTCGCCGCAGGAAGGTGAAAAAGCCTGGCAGCCAGGTGGAGGGAATATTGATTTGATAGGCTCCATTAGGTGTTAGTTGTATTTCTTGTTTACAGTTAATCACTACAGTAACTCTGGTTGTTTGATTTAAATCCCCTCCCTAAATACAATATATCGATGACATCGTTCATCTGTATGAAAACCAATTCTAATCTTTGAAGTCAAATGTCCCATTTGCCATGCCAAGCGTTGACTTTTTAGTTGTAACCGGATGCCAGGTGTAAGTTCCCCCCTCTTAGATGTCACACAGTCAACTTTCAAAGCAGTGTTGGTGTCACAAGACGGATGTTGTGCGGTGCGAACCACAGCAGCTCGGCCACATAGCTGCAGTCATAACTGCGTCAAGTGACAAGAGGCGGTTCACGGTTGGCCGAGGCGCATGAAAGTCGCCAACGCTGTGCTGACTCAATAACTGCACGGTTCCTAACTTCCTCCTGCATTGACCGCAGGCCAGACACCGCACACCTGTGATTGATGACATGGCTTGCTATCAGCGACCATGCCTTATGTAGGTAGGATGGACTAGTGCGGGGTTCAGCAACCCGCGGCTCTTCAGCACCGCCCTAGTGGCTCCATGGATCTTTTCCAAAAATGGAAAAAGATGAAGGGAAAATATATTTGTTGTTTTAATAATGTTTCTGTAGGAGGACACACATGACACAAACCTTAATTGTTAGAAAGCCCACTGTTTAATATGTTTGTGTTTATGCTTCACTAATGACAGTATTTGGCCAGCGTCGTTTTGTCCTACTAATTTTGGTGGTCCTAGAACCATACTTGCCAACCTTGAGACCTCCAATTTCGGGAGGTGGTGGGTGGGTGTGGGGGGCGTGGTTGGGGCGGGTGCATGGTTAAGAGGGGAGGAGTATATTTACAGCTAGAATTCACCAAGTCAAGTATTTCATACATATATATATATATATATATATATATATATATATATATATATATATATATATCCCCGCGACCCCGAAGGGAATAAGCGGTAGAAAATGGATGGATGGATATGTGTATATATATATATATATATATATATATATATATATATATATATATATATATAAAAGAAATACTTGAATTTCAGTGTTCATTTATTTACACATATACACACACATAACACTCATCTACTCATTGTTGAGTTAAGGGTTGAATCGTCCATCCTTGTTCTATTCTCTGTCACTATCTTTCTAACCATGCTGAACACCCTCTCTGATTATGCATTGATGTGTGGCACGCACAAAAGTGCTTTCATCAAATGCACTAGATGGCAGTATTGTCCTGTTTAAGAGTGTCACAACATTTCTGTTTACGGCAGACGGACTGCTTTACTGTAGACGTTCTTTATATTGTGGGAAAGCGGACTCAGGTCCGCATGGAGCTGGAGGGGGCGTGGCCTCCAGCTCCGCCTGAATTTCGGGAGATTTTCAGGACAAAATTTGTCCCGGGAGGTTTTCGGGAGAGGCGCTGAATTTCGGGAGTCTCTCGGAAAATCCGGGAGTGTTGGCAAGTATGCCTAGAACTCACCGTAGTTGGTTTACGTGTACAACTTTCTCCGTCGCTGCCACAGAAAGACGTGTTTTATACCACTCCTTTTTGTCTCATTTTGTCCACCAAACATTTTATGCTGTGCGTGAATGCACAAAGGTGAGCTTTGTTGATGTTATTGACTTTCGCGGAGTGCTAATAATCCATGCTTACATGCTATTTAGGCTCGCTGTGTGTACATGTTGCATCATTATGCCTCGTTTGTAGGTATAATTGAGTTCATTTAATTTCCTTTACTTTTGTCCTGTATTTAATTTATATTTGCATGTCTCATGACACATTATATGTATGTGATATTGGCAGCATTTCTGATTGTGTGCCATGTTGTTCCAGACCACAGCAAACGTTACCCAGCTTGTAAAGTCTGTAATAAATCCATTAGAAGAAGACAGCATGTCCCGTCATGTCTTAAATAATGATTGTGAACGATAGGCAAAATTAAAAAAAAAGAAGTGCAGTTCCTCTTTAAATATGTTTATCTCTTTACATTTTTAATTTGTAAATGTTTTGGATTTTTTTTTAAATTAAAGCAAGTTCTTTCACTTAAGGTTTATGTGACCTCCTGTTGAAGACAGGGGAAAAGAAAAGTTAATCTGAGGCTGAGTTGACTTGAAACTGTTTAATGTTGCACTTTTTGTATGTAGAAGAAAAGTTTTGTCATTTTATTTAATCTGAGCAACAACTTGAGGCAGTTTAATGTTGATTAACGTGGACCCCGACTTAAACAAGTTGAAAAATGTATTGGGGTGTTACCATTTAGTGGTCAATTGTACGGAATATGTACTTCACTGTGCAATCTACTAATAAAAGTCTCAATCAATCAATCAATCAAAAAAAGCACTTTATATGTCGAAAAGTTTTGTTAAGAAACCATTCTGAGCCTTATCTTAATTAGTTTTTATTTTATATATGTTGACCACATTAACCCTGGCAATGGACCCTGTGTGTATATGTATGTTATGCCATTGTTTACACATTTGGTAAATACATAACCAAAAAATTTATATTTTGTTGTTTTCATACTGTACCGAAAATGAACCGTACCGTGACCTCTAAACCGAGGTACGTACCGAACCAACATTTTTGTGTACCGTTACACCTCTAGTTAATGTAATTTGTTGTCATGTTAGCATTTAAGTTAGCTAGCCAGCTAACAGTAGACAGTGTATCATAGTGTGGTTATCAATCACGGTTTTACAATAATTTTATTTTAATACATTAATATGAACCGTCGGAAGTTTTATCGCGTTTATCGTTACTTCCCTGCTGCGATGAGGTGGCGACTTGTCCAGGGTGTACGCCATCTTCCGTCCGATTGTAGCTGAAATAGGCTCCAGCACCCCCCGCGACCCCGAAAGGGATAAGCGGTAGAAAATGGATGGATGGATGGGTTACTTCCCTACAAGAGTGACATATCTTAATGTCAACCTTTTAGATTGACGTTTGAGACACAAAACCAACTGTAGTTATTTTTGTATCCTGAGCTCTTACGCAAAGCTGGACCACAAAAACGGTTCCTGACTTTGGTTGACGCCATGCTGTTAAACCCATAACTTCACCCCTAATTTGTCAATAAATTGCATAATGCGTTCATCAGGAAGACATTTATCGGACTTTGAACAAAACGCAAACTAAGCTACATACAAAAAGCGAGTCATTTTTGATAGATAAGTCTGACTTTTGAGCATCAGAAATTGGGATGTGTAACGTTTAGTTTACTTTGAATTAGGGATGTCCCGATCCAATATTTGGATCGGATCGGCCGCCGATATTTGCAAAAAAATGCGTATCGGCAAGGCATGGGAAAATGCCGATCCAGATCCAGTTAAAAAAACAAACTCCGCTCTGTTTTCCAACGCACCGATTTAAATAGTACATTCCACTTTTCTGCTGCTCCCTAATTTCCGTTCCGCATTTTCCAGCACACCTTCAACACATCCACAGGTCTGTGGATTCTCACGCAGTTGCTTTTAGCTCCTGGCATACACGACAGGCTCATCTCACTCTTTCCTGTGTCTGTGCTTCTCACAGACAGCAAGCGCACCTTCTTACACACGTCACATACTGTCACGTCATACGTCACATAATGTCACGTCATACGTCACACGTCACATACGTATACGTCCTCCCCGAGCAGAGCGGTAGCACCATGGCTAACGTTAGCTGTGATGCTAGCGCAGCCGTGTGACCAGCGTTCTCTCTAAGGTGCGCGCTTGTGCAATTGCGCACTGTTTAAACGTCCTCTGCGCATAGCAAATCTATGCAACGCACAAAATCAAATAAAAAAATAAGCGCATAACAATTTTCGACACACGGACACGACAGAGAAAACAGTTTTCGTCATCATTGTTCAAATATTATAACGTATGTCGAGACGCTTATCTCCGTTCGGTGCCACACGTCCACACCATCAAAATGCCGAGGCAAAGATTTCCAGATCAACACCGTATGAAAAAATTTGTGATTTTTTTTTTAGTTGTGATTTCCTTCTCTGCATGAAAGTTTAAAAGTAGCATATATTAATGCAGTATGAAGAAGAATGTTTTAATGGAGACATGCAAGCCTTGAAAGAAAATGTTGAAAATCAAGACTACATTTCCTGCAAATGGATGCATTTCTACCCTATATTTTAACTTTAGATTTATTCTCATATCAAACTCTTTTGGCTGTCTTTTTGACACTTACATCTGGCGCCCCCCTCCACACCCTGGATTATAAATAATGTAAATAATTCAATGTGATTATCTTGTGTGATGACTGTATTATGATGATAGTATATATCTGATAGTATATATCTGTATCATGAATCAATTTAAGTGGACCCCGACTTAAACAAGTTGAAAAACTTATTCGGGTGTTAACATTTAGTGGTCAATTGTACGGAATATGTACTTCACTGTGCAACCTACTAATAAAAGTCTCAATCAATCAATCAAAACACATAGAATCATCATACTGCTGTGATTATATGCATCAAGTGTTCATTCAAGGCTAAGGCAAAATATCGAGATATATATCGTGTATCGCAATATGGCCTTAAAATATCGCAATATTAAAAAAAGGCCATATCGCCCAGCCCTAGTTCAATGATGCCATTTATGTTTGTCATGTATAATTTTGTCTATTTTGTGTTTATCCTTGAATAAACAGGTCAGTTTCTTGTTACCAACCATTGTGTATTATTCAAACTCCCCTAATTCAGCTGGCTAGTTGTTATCAAGAGTACTAAAACCCTTTTCAACATGATTCTGACAACTAAGTAGGCTAAATAACTTTAAACTTTAATACATGCTCGGATAGGCCAATATCGGTCAGTATCGGTATCGGATCGGAAGTGCAAAAACAATATCAGATCGGAAGTGCAAAAACCTGGATCGGGACATCCCTACTTTGAATTCTTATTTTTTCTTAGTTTATTTGCAAATTTATTGACTTGATTTTGACCTAAGTGAATCAGACTTTGATGTGAACGAATAGAACTTAAATCGACCTTCACCGTCCCGCTCGTCTCTTCTCATCTTGAAAACACACGTGTGAGCTCTGGTCGCGTTTTTCTTCCGGTGGGTAATGGAAATGCTTGTTGTTATTGGTTGTTTAGCTACTTATTTTCAACAGTACCTCTGGGAGAACATTTTTCATTTTGTGCTCTCCCATTTTTCACATTGTCATGAGGTGGAGAAACAGGGTTTTCATTGGACAAGGACAATATTTTGATTCCATATCAGTGTTTGCCCCAGAACGGCTTTTATTTGTGGCAGTGGGGTCATGTCAGGCCGTGTCATTATGACGGCATCATATAATTTGCATTATTGGCTTTTACCGCATGTTATTTTTAAAGCCTAAAACATTTGTATTTATACTGTATATTTAATGAAAAATATTTCAATTGTATGCCTTATGAATAGAAATTGCGAAACATTAAAAGAAAATTGTCTATTTTACCCAGCCTTAATCATTTTGAGTAGATGGCGAGTTATAGTGATGTTGAGAAATGCAATATTTTTACCAATTTTCCCAGGCCATTTTCTATGTTTTGAAATGCAAAATAATAATAAAGGTGTTTGTAAAATTCCCTGATGTTTTTTGCTGCTAAATTAAACACAAAATGTCGCTACTGGTCCGACATTTCCAATTTAAAACAAAACAACTAAAAGCCTTGTCCAGCTGTTTACTGACATAACACTCAACTTCTAGTGCAAATAAATATCGGTTATCGGCTTCCTTGACAGCTAATAATTGGTATCGACTAGAGGTGTAACAGTACACAAAAATGTTGGTTCGGTACGTACCTCGGTTTAGAGGTCACGGTTCGGTTCATTTTCGGTACAGTAAGAAAACAACAAAATATAAATTTTTTGGTTATTTATTTACCAAATTTGTAAACAATGGCATAACATACATATACCGGTACACACAGGGTCCATTGCCAGGGTTAATGTGGTCAACATATATAAAATAAAAACTAAATAAGATAAGGCTCAGAATGGTTTCTTAACAAAACCTTTCTACATATAAAGTGCTTTTTTTGATTGATTGATTGAGACTTTTATTAGTAGATTGCACAGTACAGTACATATTCCATACAATTGACTACTAAATGGTAACACCCCAATAAGTTTTTCAACTTGTTTAAGTTTAAGTCGGGGTCCACGTTAATCAACACTAAACTGCCTCAAGTTGTTGCTCAGATTAAATAAAATGACATAACTTTTCTTCTACCGTATTTTTCGGAGTATAAGTCGCACCGGAGTATAAGTCGCACCTGCCGAAAATGCATAATAAAGAAGGAAAAAAAACATATATAAATCGCACTGGAGCCCGGCCAAACTATAAAAAAAACTGCGACTTCTAGTCCGAAAAATATGGTACATATAAAAAGTGCAACATTAAACAGTTTCAAGTCAACTCAGCCTCAGATTAACTTCCCCCCCCCAGCCTGGCTAACTTGGCAGTAAGAGGATATATGGGCTCATTGTTCTTCCACCATAGAAGTGGGTCAAAATCTAGTTTCTAATGCAATATGGACTTATATCTGCTGCTATAAAAACATTTGTTATTGCTTTAGCCCTGCCTGACTCGCCGAGGAGAGGCTGCTTGAATGCGGTGGTGACGCTTCAAATGGGTTAGCATGTGTTATGAGAGTAGCGTATGTGTGTGTGTGGCCCTTTAATATGTGACAGCATGTGAGGTGAGGGAGCGGTAGTGTGAGTGCGGGGAGTGGCTAGTGTTTTGTTGGATTGGCTGTGTGCAAGACCTCAATAAAGCCACGATTTGCAACTAATCGCCGGACTCGTCATTTACCCTGGAGTCCGGAGCTGTGGAGACCCACTGCCGGGTAGAGTGAAGGGTGTTTCCCCCGAGAATGCATCGGCCCTGGAGGAGTGTCTCCCCTGTGCCCCTCGACTACGGTCTGGGAGCCGGAAGCAGGAAAGGTGCAACACATGTTTGACGTGTTGTCAGAAGAAGCTGCTGAACAATGTCGGCAAACGTCCGTCCTCCATTGTTGTATCGCGCAGCCAAAGTGTTCCCAAACTGTAGATCTTAACGAGGCAGGAGGGTCTTCCAGCTCTGGCTTTTACATGTTGTCCTAGCCCGGTCGCTGCTAGCATACCGTGTGTTGTGCCTCGGCGTGCATTGTTTACACAACGTTTGTTACGCTACTTAATATGTCCGTGTGGAAACTTGTTCGGTACACCTCCGAACGGAACCGAAACCCCCGTACCGAAACGGTTCAATACAAATACACGTACCGTTACACCCCTATTGACTGCTAATAATTGGTATCGACCCTGAAAAAACAATATTAGTCGATGTCTAGTCTAAAAAAGGTAAATATCTGTGATTGGCTCGACTGGTCTCAACATTCTGTCCCAGCAACAGATCTTTACGCCCATATCTCTGTCATCATCTGAGAGATCTCTTATAGAACATAAAAGTTTTCCTAAACGGCTCCAGCTCTGTCTGGTATCAATCAGAACCCCCGGCGCCCTCCCTCCGTGCGGAATGGAAGTGCCTGAGTCTTGCTAACGATTTTTTTCTCTCCCCGTGTTGACAAGTCACAACATGGAGATCTACAGCTCGGAGAGCAGCCCTTTGGCTAAGCAGAGCCCCGCTCGCACTGAGTAATAGCAATCTCACAGGAGTAGCGAGCTTTCAGCTGGCAGCGTTTCATACGGAACAGCTCGCCGGTGCAGCTGGGAAAGACGGAGCAGAGAGCGATAGAGCGAGCTGGTGGTGGTGACGGCAAGGAGAGAGAGAGAGAGAGAAGCAGGGAGGAAGTGGAGAGGAAGAGCTGTTAAGAGCTTTGGGCGGTTTCTCTGTTGTTGTACCACACAAGTGCATCCAGGCCCTGCAGGACAAGCCTTTAACAGGCATGAGGGATGGAGAGCATGAGAGAGGCGGAGGAGGCGGCGGAAGTGGAGGTGGTGGTGATAGTGGTCTTTTGGAGCCCAGGCTGGCCGGTCGTGCCAGACGGCCGCAATAAACAATCTTGTGATTTATTGCTGCACGTTCACGTTTCGCTCCTAGAAAGCCACTAAATTACTTTGTAGTGAAATAAAGGACAGCTTAAATCATCTAAGCGGAAAGAGTGGTTGGCCGGTGGGTTCTGATTCGTCTAGAACGGGGGTCAGCAACCCACGGCTCTAGAGCTACATGCGGCCCTTTAGCGGCGCCCTGATGGCTCCATGGAGCTTTTTCAAAAATGTATGGAAATGGGAAAAAAAATAGCGTGAAAAATATGTTTTTTGTTGTAATATGATTTCTGTAGGAGGATAAACATGACACAAACCTTCCTAATTGTTAGAAAGCCCACTGTTTAATAGGTTTGTGTTTATGCTTTACTGATGACAGTATTTGGCGAGCGCCGTTTTGTCCTACTAATTTCCGCGGCCCTTGAACTCACCGTTATGTGGACTGTGACTCAACAGTTTGTTTATATGTACAACTTTCTCCGACGCTGCCACAGAAAGACATGTTTTATGCCACTCCTTCTTCGTCTTATTTTGTCCACCAAACGTTTTATACTGTGCATGAATGCATCTGTATGTAATATTAGCTGCATTTCTGATAGTTGTTTGTGTGCCATGTTGTTCCAGACCACAGCAAACGTTACACAGCTTGCAAATATGGTAATAAATCCATTAGAAGAAGACAGCCTGCTGTTTCCTTCAACTTGAACACACACATCTTTACATTTCCAGAAGTTATCTCACCCTCAAATTTTACTAATGTTTTCCAATGTTGTAAAAATGCGTAGAATAAATATTACATTTCGACATTTCCGTCAACGAAGATTTGCGTCAGCCTGCGACATTTTGATAGTAGGCTAATATAGCTAATGAGCAGCTTACATCATGTGTTGCCATCATTATAACACTTTATAAGTCTTTAAATTTTTCGCGGCTCCAGACGGATTACTTTTTTGTATTTGTGGTCCAATATGGCTCTTTCAACATTTTGGGTTGCCGACCCCTGGTCTAGAACATAGGTGTCAAACTCAAGGCCCGGGGGCCCTATCTGGCCCGTCACATCATTTTGTATGGCCTGCAAACGCCTAGGAAAATATGCATCAATTAAGTACCTAAGGTTGTACGGTATACCGGTATTGGTATATTACCGCGATACTAATGAATCATATTCGGTAGGGATGACAAATTTTCATGAATTACTAGTTTCTATGTAACTGTTTTTACATTGTTTTACTTTCTTTTTTATTCAAGAAAATGTTTTTAATTTATGTGTCTTATTTTATTAATTTTTTTAAAAAGTACCTTATCTTCACCATACCTGGTTGTCCAAATTAGGCATAATAATGTGTTAATTCCACGACTGCATATATCGGTTGATATCGGTATCGGTTGATATCGGTATCGGTAATTAAAGAATTGGGGAATATCGGATATCGGCAAAAAGCCATTATCGGACATCCCTAATATTCGGTACTATACCGCCTCTAAAAAGTACCGGTCCAAACAGAAGAATAAGTGATTATTACATTTTAACGAAGTGTAAAGTATGATCCTGTAACTACTTGGTATCGGATCGATAACCCAAATTTGTGGTATCATCCAAAACTATAATGTAAAGTATCAAACAGAAGAATAAGTGATTATTACATTTTAACAGAAGTGTAGATACATGTTGAAAGAGAAGGTAAACAGATATTAACAGTAAATGAACAAGTAGATTAGTAATCTATTTTCCACCATTTGTCCTTAATAATGTAGACAAAATAATAGGTAGATAAATGACACAATATGTTACTGCATACGTCAGCAGACTAATTAGGAGCCTTTGTTTGTTTGTTTACTACTAAAAGACAAGTTCTCTAGTATGTTCACTATTTTATTTAAGGACAAACTTGCAATAAGGAACATATGTTTAATGTACCAGAAGATTTTTTGTTATAATAAAACCAATAATGCCATTTGTTGTGGTCCCCTTTATTTAGAAAAGTATCAAAGTACCAAAAAGTATCGAAATACATTTTGGTACCGGTACCAAAATATTGGTATCAGGACAACACTAGAAGTACCTTATCTTTTTGTACTAAATGTATGTTATTTCCATTTTGAAAAAAAAAAAAAAAAATATATATATATATATATATACAGTATATGCACTGCATGAAGTTGCATACCTTTTAAATGTTAATATTATGCAATATTGCAACAAATAATATATTACCATAGTTTACACACATTTTTTTTGTTAAAATAAAAATAAATACTTCAATATCTGCTTGGACTTATGGTTTCAAAGCAAGTTATCCATCAAATCGTACACTGTAAAAAGGACAATAGATATTACCTTAAAATTACGATGTTTGTTACAGCATATTCAATTGAAAACTGTAAATTGGAAAAAAAAACTCCCACTGTTTTTACTATAAAATGTTGCCGACCATTGGCGTTGTTAGGCCTATTTTAGGGGGGCTCAAGCCCCCCTAAAATATTCTTAAGCCCCCCTAAATAATTTGGTGTTTTTTGTTGTTTTTTTTTTTTACAAATAAATTCCGACATATTCATTACAAAGTGGCCCAAATATGAGTTTAGATAAATAATCATATAACCTGTTATTATTCACTCAGTTTCCCCTCACTTAGTAGCGTAAGGTAGAGAGCCCCTTTAGTGCGTCGGTATCCAATCCATTCCACTTGTTCATATAGAAAATGCCCACATCACTCAAATTCCAGTCTGCATTTTCTCTGCGACCTTGCTTGCGGTCCTGCAGATGTATGAAGCACATTATCTTCCTTTACAATGAGTTAAGCTGCACAAAACCTTGTGTGTGCAATTGTAAATAATTTATTTTTTAAGTTTTGTGTTTCTTGTAGAATCTATATAAAGTAATATACATTAGCCTATTGTTAAAATAATGAAAACAACATCATTAAATATATTTGTTTTATTGTATTGTTACATTAATAGCTGTTTTATTATTATAGGATGGCTTGTTAAACATTTCATAGGATTTTCAGAGGGAGGAAAAACCAAGACATTTAATATAAAATGTAAAATTAATAAATACATATAAAGAAAAAGAAAAAAAATGGTTAAAAGCCATCGTCCCGGGGAGCATTTCATTTCGTCCCGTGCATTTAAAAAAAATAAAAAAAATAACAATGAATAATTTCTAAGTCTTTGTTAGCCGTTTGTGAACTTTTGTGCTCGTGCGTAACATTCGCTCGCATCCTGTGCATCTCCTGGGGGAAAAGCTCCCCCTGTCCTTAAAAGCTAGTGACGCCCCTGTTGCCGACTATGCTGCCTTTTTTTTTTTAACTGTAATATCTACGGTTGTTGTAACTGTAAATGAAAAAATAGTACCACAGTTATTTTACGGTACCAAACTGGCAGCTCAGTTGCCAGAATAAAAACAATAACAGTGGTACTGTTTTTCTATTTACCGTATTTTTCGGAGTATAAGTCGCACCGGCCGAAAATGCATAATAAAGAAGGAAAAAAACATATAAAAGTCGCACTGGAGTATAAGTCGCATTTTTTGGGGACATTTATTTGATAAAAGCCAACACCAAGAATAGACATTTGAAAGGCAATTTAAAATAAATAAAGAATAGTGAACAACAGGCTGAATAAGTGTACGTTATATGAGGCATAAATAACCCAACTGGTATGTTAACGTAACATATTATGGTAAGAGTCATTCAAATAACTATAACATATAGAACATGCTATACGTTTACCAAACAATCTGTCACTCTTAATCGCTAAATCCCATGAAATCGTATACGTCTAGTCTCTTACGTGAATGAGCTAAATAATATTATTTGATATTTTACGCTAATGTGTTAATAATTTCACACATAAGTCGCTCCTGAGTATAAATCCAAACTATGAAAAAAAAAATACGGTAATATGTTGAACAAACTACCTTACATTTTACAGTAAGATTCTGGCAACTAAGCTTCCAGTTTTTTACCGTAAAATAACTGTGGTACCATTTTAAAATGGTATACAAACATTGGGTACTGTTTTCCGTCTACTGTAATATGTTTTTTAAAAATCTGTAGGTTTTGCATTAAAAAAAATGGAGACCAGAATTTTGATGTGAAATATACAGATTTTTTTTTTTTACAGTGTACATAAGAAAATATATTTAATAATACAATGCATAGGCAAATTCATAAAATGATTCACTGTTAAAAACGGCCCTCTGATGGCAGCCATAACTGCGATGTGGCCCTCAATGAAAATGAGTTTGACACCCCTGGTCTAGAACATGCAGAGCATATCTAACCAATGTGTGAAATTGGAAAGTTTTTGGCACCTTTTTAATTTCCGAAACTTGTCACATGTTCACACATACTACACAGTAACTGTGCACAGAGCTGCTTGCTGAACACTGTCAGAGCACTGTTAATCAACAATGTATACATTTGCAGCCTGCTAAAAAATGGCTGCCGGCCAACATGTTGATCTTTGTCCCCCTTCGCTAAATGCACTCTGCTTGGCGTAGTGCTATAAGATGACCTCACTTCCTGTGTGGGTAGGCGAGGGCAGGAGGCATCTTGTGCACTCTCTCGTGCACAGCCTGCCTCTATTTAGCCTTTAATGCGCTAGCCAGGCTAACCCCCCCCGCTCCCCTCCATCTCCTCTCCTCCGAGTGTGTTTTTACATTGGCCAAGTCAAGAGGAAGCCATAGGCTAATGTCTTTATCTAACATCTGTGCGCCTCCCGTAGTTAAACGGGTACAATGTGTAGGTTTTTTTTAATTGACGTGGATTGGTAGCTATTCAGGGAAACACTATATCACATCTAAAAAAGAGTGAAAGTGTTTGGCGGCCGGACAAGAAAAATCCCGGAAAATTATCGACGTGATGTCATCTCCCCGAGAAAGCCTTTGTCGGTGAGGCGGGAGCGTTATTTATGAGGTTGCAAATGTAGTTGGAATCTTTCGGGGATAGCTAGGGAAGTCCAAGTGCATTTCAAGTTAAATTACATTGTGTGGTGTTTTAGTTCTTGTCTTGTGCTCCTATTTTGGTGGCTTTTCCTCTTTTGTTGGTATTTTCCTGTAGCAGTTTCATGTCTTCCTCGAATGCTATTACAGTGGATGATTTTTTTGTTTACATTCAGGCGCTCGCTTTTGTTAGCGGTGACGCCGGTGAGCTATTGTATCCTCCTACGGTGTGTAGTGAAGCATGTTTAGCTATTCCTCATCCTGCAGTGATAATGATACTTGGAAAAAACGTACTTTATTTGTCGCCATGGAGGCGAGGATTAGTGATTTAGAAGTAGCTAAAACACTGCCGACTGACTACTTCACCTTTATCGTTAGTTTTTAGGCCAAAATGCGTCCGTTCTCCCTTTTCTGTCTACACACTGTGTCTGCTTGTAAGTACTCTGTGCGTGTGCGCTGCCGAACATGTTCCTCTGCTCGTAAAACCAGCAATGTCACGACGTGACGACGACGCACCGTCATGCCCGTTAAAATAAATAAATAAATGGGGAACCGGTACTTTTCAAACAGAGTATAGTATCGTTTTTGATTCATTAGTACCGCGATACTATACCAGTACCGGTATACCGTACAACCCTACACTGCAAAAAGTCAGTGTTCAAAAACAAGAGAAAAAAAATACAAAAATGAGGGGTATTTTATTTGAACTAAGCAAAATTATCTGCCAATAGAAGAAGAAAATTTGGCTTGTCAAGATTTTCCAAAACAAGTAAAATTAGCTAACTTCAATGAACCCAAAAATACCTTAAAATAAGTATATTCTCACTAATAACAAGTGCACTTTTCTTGATAGAAAAAAAAAAAGAGACCTTTTTGCTCAATATGTTGAAAAATATTCTTAAATGAAGTAAATGCTAGTGCCATTATCTTGACATAACAACATTTCTTGAAACCAGCAAACTTATACTAAAAACAAATTTATTGTTCTTAATGGAAAGGCAACAAGGCAAGCGCTTGTTACTCTCGTGGTCTATTAGCCACTCAAGCATATCATATTGTCTAAAAATGCATTTTTCCATGGATAACATGACATCATCGCGCCAAGTGCGTGCTCTTTCAGTCAATTACTGCGCATACATACAGCCCGGCCCTGGGCCAAAAAATTTTTAATTGTAATTTGGAAGAATTTATCTGAATGTGAACTATTTCTGTTCAAAATTGTTTGAATTGTCAAATGTTAAATGTTTGAATATTAACTGTCAGTTTACTGTACTGTGCCAACTGTACTACTATATGAGTACCTATTTTCTATTGTTTCATTGAAAATAAAACAGCAAAGTCCATTTGGCTGTCATCTGTTTTAATTATGAGACACAATTGTGTCAAAGTCATGATTTTTTTTCATGCTTGAAATAAGAAATTATTACTTTAAAAAAGTCGTTTTATACTCGTGAGTGTTGATGACACAGCTTTGCAACAGTTGATATTCTAGTTTCAAGCATGTTTTACTCAATATAGCTCATCAAAT
Organism: Nerophis lumbriciformis; assembly: GCF_033978685.3. Lineage (NCBI taxonomy): Eukaryota > Metazoa > Chordata > Actinopteri > Syngnathiformes > Syngnathidae > Nerophis > Nerophis lumbriciformis. The sequence continues at coordinate 10,061,452 of NC_084574.2, read as the reverse complement.
CTCAGCAACAAGCTGTAATATCTTACTGAGATCATTTAGGACCAAAACCCTTAAAACAAGTAAAACACTCTAACATAAAATCTGCTTAGTGAGAAGAATGATCTTATCAGACAGAAAATAAGCAAATATCACCCTTATTTGAGATATTTAATCTTATTTAGATTTCAGTTTTTGCAGTGCACCTGCTTTGTTTTCGCAATCAAGACTATTTAAGTTGTGCGGACGCAATCCCTCTTTGTGGGGATATTGTTGATTGTCATGTCATGTACGAATGTACTTTGTGGACGCCGTCTGCTCTACACGCTGTAAGTCTTTGCTGTCGTCCAGCATTCTGTTTTTGTTTAATTTACAGCCAGTTCAGTTTTAGTTCCATTTTGCTTCAATGCCTTTTTTTAGCGGCTTTCGCCTTTTGTTTATTTTTGGTTTAAGTGTTAGATACCTGGGGCAACACGGGGGAAGAGGGGTTAGTGCATCTGCCTCACAATACGAAGGTCCTGAGTAGTCTTGGGTTCAATCCCGGGCTCGGGATCTTTCTGTGTGGAGTTTGCATGTCCTCCCCGTGACTGCGTGGGTTCCCTCCGGGTACTCCGGCTTCCTCCCACTTCCAAAGACATGCACCTGGGGATAAGTTGATTGGCAACACTAAATTGGCCCTAGTGTGTGAATGTGAGTGTGAATGTTGTCTGTCTATCTGTGTTGGCCCTGCGATGAGGTGGCGACTTGTCTAGGGTGTACCCCGCCTTCCGCCCGATTGTAGCTGAGATAGGCTCCAGCGCCCCCCGCGACCCCAAAAGGGAATAAGCGGTAGAAAATGGATGGATGGATGGATGTTAGATACCTTTTTACCTATACCAGGGGTCGGCAACCCGCGGCTCCGGAGCCGCATGCGGCTCTTTGATCACTCTGATGCAGCTCAGCTGCATACTTTCCGACCCCCCCAATTTTCCCGGGAGACTTCCGGATTTCAGTGCCTCTCGCAGAAAACTCCCGGGATTAATATTCTCCGATTTTCACCCTTACAATAATAATAAGGGCGTGCCATATGGTATAGAATTTAGCGCCCTCTACAATCTGTATAAGCAGCGTGCCAGCCCCGCCTCTTGTTATATGTATCTTCTGCTTGCACACGTAAGTGACAGCAAGGCATACTTGGTCAACAGCCATACAGGTTACACTGACGATGGCCATATAAAACAACTTTAACACTCTTACTAATAATGCACCACACTTTGAACCAAAACCAAACAAGAATGATAAACACATTTCGGTAGAACATCTGCACCTTAACACAACAGATCAAATACCCAGAATCCCATGCAGCCCTGACTCTTCCGGGCTACATTATACACCCCTGCTACCACCAAACCCCGTTCTGAACAAAAAGTGCACTTTAATTTAGTGTTGTTTTGATATGTCATCTTAGTGACATCATGCACAAAAGTGCACTAATAGCTTGTTTTAAAATGTCTCTGACAATCTTGCACTTTCTGTTTTGGAATTACATGAATGTTTGTGCCACTGCTTAATAACTGTTTAATAAATACACTTTTGCTAAATTGACTTAGTTGTGATTTCCCTCTCTGCATGAAAGTTTAAAAGTAGCATATATTAATGCAGTATGAAGAAGAATATTTTAATGTAGACACATAGAATCATCATACTGCTGTGATTATATGCATCAAGTGTTCATTCAAGGCTAAGGCAAAATATCGTAATATATATCGTGTATCGTGATATGGCCTAAAAAATATCGAGATATTAAAAAAGGCCATATCACCCAGCCCTAGCTGCACAATAGGAAATCAAATAGTGTATGTCCTTCGCTATGTGGTAGGTTCTTGCAGGCGTTATCTCCTTCCGTTTTAGACTCTTTTTTTTTTTTATACAGTGTTGATGTGGAAATGGTTGCTTGGGCATTTTGTGGGTTTGCCGCATACTTGTAAAACATCTTCCCACTTGAAGCCAAACCACCGCTGTTTTTCTTGGGCATTAATTCTTCCTTCATTTGTTACCAGATTCGCACCTTCTTTCTTTCGTATTACCACCCGCACCACAGCTAACGTTACCCATGCTGCTACCTCTGTGCTCGGCGAGGACGTGTGACGTTGCGCGCGCGTCAGTATGTGACGTATGTAAGAAAGTGCGCTTGTTTTAAGTCTCTGTGATAAGCAGAGACAAGTAAGAGTGAGAAACGCCTGTAGTGTAATGCCCGCAGCTAAAAGCAACTGTGTGAGGACGTGTACTCGAATATCACGATTAGGGATGTCCCGATCCAGGTTTTTGCACTTCCGATCCGATACCGATATTGTTTTTGCATTTCCGATCTGATACCGATACTGACCGATACCGATACTGGCCTATCCGAGCATGTATTAAAGTTTAAAGTTATTTAGCCTACTTAGTTGTCAGAATCATGTTGAAAAGGGTTTTAGTACTCTTGATAACAACTAGCCAGCTGAATTAGGGGAGTTTGAATAATACATAATGGTTGGTAACAAGAAACTGACCTGTTTATTCAAGGATAAACACAAAATAGACAAAATTATACATGACAAACAGAAATGGCATCATTGAAACTAGGGCTGGGCGATATGGCCTTTTTTTAATATTGCGATATTTTAAGGCCATATTGCGATACACGATATATGTATCTCGATATTTTGCCTTAGCCTTGAATGAACACTTGATGCATATAATCACAGCAGTATGATGATTCTATGTGTTTTGATTGATTGATTGAGACTTTTATTAGTAGGTTGGACAGTGAAGTACATATTCCGTACAATTGAATAAATCTAAAGTTAAAATATAGGGTAGAAATGCACCCATTTGCAGGAAATGTAGTCTTGATTTTCAAAATTTTCTTTCAAGGCTTGCATGTCTACATTAAAACATTCTTCTTCATACTGCATTAATATATGCTACTTTTAAACTTCCATGCAGAGAAGGAAATCACAACTAAAAAAATCGCTAATTTTTTCATACGGTGTTGATGTGGACATTTTTGCCTCTGCATTTTGATGGTGTGGACGTGTGGCACCAAATGGAGATAAGCGTCTCGACAGACGTCACAATATTTGAACAATGATGACGAAAACTGTTTTCTCTGTCGTGTCCGTGTGTCGAAAATTGTTATGCGCTTATTTTTTTATTTGATTTTGTGCGTGGCATAGATTTGCTATGCGCAGAGGACGCTTAAACAGTGCGCAATTGCACAGGCGAGCACCTTAGAGGGAGCGTTGCTCGCACGGCTGCGCTAGCATCACAGCTAACGTTAGCCATGCTGCTACCTCTCTGCTCGGGGAGGACGTATACGTATGTGACGTATGACGTGACAGTATGTGACGTATGTCGTGACAGTATGTGACGTGTGTAAGAAGGTGCGCTTGCTGTCTGTGAGAGGGAGACACAGGTAAGAGTGAGAAGAGCCTGTCATGTAATGCCAGCAGCTAAAAGCAACTGCGTGAGAATTCACAGACCTGTGGATGTGTTGACGGTGTGCTGGAAAATGCGGTACGGAAATTACGGAGCAGCAGAAAAGTGGAATGTATTATTTAAATAGGTGCGTTGGAGGTTTTTTTTTAACTGGATCTGGATCGGCATTTTCCCATGCCTTGCCGATACGCAATTTTTGGCAAATATCGGCAGCCGATCCGATCCAAATATTGGATCGGGACATCCCTAATCACGATATAGTCATTCTCTATATCGCACGGAGACAAAGCCGTGATATATCGAGTATATTCGATATATCGCCCAGCCCTAGGTTCACAGCTATTGCGTCAGAAGGGACGGCATGGTGACTAGGCAGAAACATACACCATACTTTGGTTGTCATTCTTTACCAGGGACACAGGAAGCATGCTAAAAGGTGTCACCAGAGTGACTCACAAGAACGTACGGTCTTCCAGGGTTTCAGCAGGGATTGTGCACCCAACCCCAATGCAGAAACCATTCTCTATGATGTTTTAAATGGGGGCCATGTTGGTTCAGACTGCCATGTCATTAATCCCCCTACTCGGCAGGGGAGTAGTCTGTGGCAGACGTATTTGCGCTTCCTCCAGGTTTTGTAGATTAGCAGAAATCTTCCTTAAAAAACACTCTGTGTCGCTAGCTAAAGACGACCATCACTTCCAGTCTGGCCGTGTATAATTGTTTGAAAAGTCTGTTCTCGTCCTGTCGCGAGCGGCCCACCTTCAGCGTGCTTTGACCTTGTTGCATCCAGCAGCTCGCAAATGAGATCATCAAGAGCGGAGACGAGAAGCTGACACGTCTCCTCCACCTACCTGCGGCTTTAAGTGATGGTTGTCATAGCAATCATTATGCCACGGAGGCGACTCGGCGGGTGAAGGATGGCTTTGAATGCGGCAGCCTCGGGTCGCAACCTGGTTATGGCAGGAAAGACTGAGCGGTTTGCTTTTTCAGTATGCACGGAGTAAACAAGAACATACTGTATATGGCAGTGTCTTTTTACTCTGGAAGAAAGCCAGGCAGGTATCGGTGTAACGCAGAGGGAAAGAGCAGCCTAACAACGCCATTCTCATCAGCTGCTCTGGCCAGCATTTAACATGGAGATTGGAAACAGAATAAGCTCTCACTACCTCACCACCCACCTCCCTCCATCCTCCATGGACCTGCATGTAAATGAGCCCAACAGTTAGCATTTCCTGCTGTGCCACGGCAATTTCTTTCTCTCTCTCTGTTTGGCCTGCTTTTTTTTCCCCCCTCCCTTTTTTGGCTATTCTAAAAGTGCTAGGTAGCCTTTCCTTGGGGTAGAGACCGGGACAAATGCTGATTAGTGTTCCCGTCCTGAGTGAAAGTCCTAGCGGACGCTGGCCAAAGAGATGTCAGAGCAATGGCACCGTTTCTAAAAGACACCCATTTTAGTTGAGCATGTGCATTAGGTGTACAATTACTACGGCCTGAAACCTTTCTCTTAAGTGCTTTTGCAAAAATTGTCAACAGAATCTTTATTTACATGTACCAGCAAAATGTCCATACCACACAACTAGGGCTGGGGGATATGACTGAGAACTAGATCACGACATAGGTTTTTTATATTGGTTGATATTGATCATTATTAATATTTTCTATGACTTATTGATAATAAGGACCAGGACCGTATATTCAATGTGAAAATTTTTATTTCAAATGTAACCTCCCTCTGATTGTAATCCCCTCATTTATCAAGGCCAAAAGGAAATGTCAACACAACCATTGAAAACACTCAATCGATGTACCGTATTTTTCGAATTATAAGTCGCTCCGGAGTATAAGTCGCACCGGCCGAAAATGCATAATAAAGAAGGAAAAAAACATATATACGTCGCACTGGAGTATAAGTCGCATTTTTGGGGGAAATGTATTTGATAAAAGCCAACCCCAAGAATAGACATTTGAAAGGCAATTTAAAATAAATAAAGAATAGTGAACAACAGGCTGAATAAGTGTACGTTATACATACTTGCCAACCCTCCCGAATTTTCCGGGAGACTCCCGAAATTCAGCGCCTCTCCCGAAAACCTCCCGGGACAAATATTCTCCCGAAAATCTCCCGATTTTCAGCCGGAGCTGGAGGCCACGCCCCCTCCAGCTCCATGCGGACCTGAGTGAGGACAGCCTTTTTTCACTACGAGAGGACAACAGGGTGACAAGAACTAAATCATCCAGACTAGAGATACATTGTATTATTATGTTTATCTTACCTAAAAATAAATAGATATTTATTAATTTAAAAAAAACAAAAACATTTTTACTTTATTTTGCTAAAAACATCAAAATTAATTGTATTTTTATTTTTTCTGACTCCTTATTACATCCAGCCATAGAATTTTACATTAAAATAAACATATTTGAAATAATTAATTTTAAATTATCATAATAATTCATTTAAAATGACCATATTTAATTATTAAAATAATTGCTTGTTTATCAACAACTTTAGCATTTTATTCATTACATTTTGAAGCTCTCAGAAGCCAAGTTATATTATATTCCTTAATATTTATTTATGCAAGTTTGAAGTATCAATTATCCAAACACAGTTTTGTTTGCAAATTTTCAGGATGTATATATATATATATATATATATATATATGTATGTGTGGGAAAAAATCACAAGACTATTTCATCTCTACAGGCCTGTTTCATGAGGGGGGGTACCCTCAATCGTCAGGAGATTTTAATGGGAGCATTCGCATACCATGGTTTATATAGGGCACAGAGTGGGTGGGTACAGGCTGGCCTAGGGGCGTGGTGATTGGCTCATGTGTTACCTAGGAGGTGTTTCCGTCTATGGCGGCATGCTGTTACAATTTCGCTGCGCTTGTTGAGGGATGACAGGTCTGGACGGTAAATAATAAACAGTTTCTCTTTCAAGCATAGGTTGCATCTTTTATTACCACTATTGTAAGGTGTGCTGGATGCAAGAATTTGCCATGTTATTGAATATTCAACATTATTGTCTTTGAGGTCCCAAATGTGTTTGCTGAGTTCTGTGGTATTTCGCAGGTTTTTGTTCCTGAAAGAAGCCTTGTGATTGTTCCATCTGGTTTTGAATTCTCCCTCGGTTAATCCTACATATGTGTCGGATGTGTTAATGTCCTTGCGTATTACCTTAGATTGGTAGACAACTGATGTTTGTAAGCACCCCCCGTTGAGAGGGCAATCAGGTTTCTTTCGACAATTACATCCTTTGTTGGTTTTGGAGTCGTTCTGTCTGAGGGACGACGGCTCATTTGCAATTGTTTTGTTGTGGTTTGAGATGATTTGTCGTATATTGTTCATGCAGCTGTAGCTCAATTTAATGTTGTTCTTGTTGAATACTTTTCTTAGGATGTTGTCTTTGGGAAAGTGTTTGTCAATCAGATTGAGGAATTTGTGTCCAATGTTCGTTGAGACGTTTTTGCTGTATGGGGGGTTGTACCAGATGATGTCGTTCCGTTTTCTGTTCTTTTTTGGCTGGTTTCCTGGCGTGGGTTCATAGGTGAGGGTGAAATTGTATCCGCTTTCATCAAGGGCTTTTTGGTACGGGGGGGTTGCTTGGTCAAATTCAGCTTTGCTAGATGACAGCATCGATAGCCTTTTATTGATTCCGGTAGGTATTCTTTTTGTGGTGGTGGGTGGGTGGTTGCTGTCATGGTGCACGTATTGGAGTGTTGTGTTGGGTTTCGTGAATGGTTGGTAGCTGTTATTTCTCAGGTTGAAAGTGACGTCAAGGAAGTTGACGGTTTGCTTGTTGGCTTCAATCGTGATCCGTAGGCCGTTCTCTTTGAAAATTTGGCATATGCGCTTCTTGGTATTCTCGCTGCTCCTTGGCGAGGCGCGACACACTGCCAGTCCGTCATCACGGTAAATACCAAGGTTCAGATTGAGGCTAGCGAGCTGGGAGAGGAGGAAACTCCCAACGAGTTCACACGTTTCTGCTCCGTCAAAACTTCCCATAGTGACGTCAAATGTTGCATTGTTCTTTTTTTGCCATGGTGTACTGTTGTGGATGAGAATGGAGTTTTTTGCGTGGATGATGATGTTTCTTTCGTTGCCTGTGATTGAGTCGTAGTCTGAGGCGAAGTCTAGTGCTTGAGTCAGTAGGTCTTGCGTGATGGAAGGGTAAAATTCCTCAATATCAAAGGAGATAAAGTTGTGCTGTTGTTTGTCTTGGATGTTGTTGAACCATTTGATTACTGCTGCTGTATTTCTCCATTGGTTGAGTGGTGTTTTGTCCTTGATTTTTGTGTTGACTCTGTCCAGGATTATTTTGCTGATTTTTCCTATTTCAGATTTAGTTGGGTTTATTATTCGGCATGTTGGGTTATTTGCGAAGTTGGGTTTGTGGTCCTTCAATGTAATGAAGGCTTCCTTGTTGGCTGTGGCGTCCACCCTGTCCTCAATGTCCAGTTCAGCCGCGATCCTTTTATTTTCCAGGTGGATGTTCTGTAAGGTGTTGGGTTGCGCTTTTTTGTATGATTTGGTGATGCTTCTGTCCAGTAAGGTGTGGTGTTCTGGTATGTCCATTCTGTAGAAGTTTGTGGTTTTATCGGCAGCTATGATGAGGTTGTTTACTTTCTTGATGCGCTCCTCGTCAATTTTCAGCTTGGTGAGGAGTGGGTTGCGGATTGGCTTGAATTTGACTGATTGTATCATTTATACATATATATATATATATGTATGAAATACTTGACTTGGTGAATTCTAGCTGTCATATACTCCTCCCCTCTTAACCACGCCCCCAACCACGCCCCGCGCCACCCCCGACTACGCCCCCACCCCCCACCTCCCGAAATCGGAGGTCTCAAGGTTGGCAAGTATGACGTTATATGAGGCATAAATAACCAACTGAGAACGTGCCTGGTATGTTAACGTAACATATTATGGTAAGAGTCATTCAAATAACTATAACAGTGGTTCTTAACCTTGTTGGAGGTACTGAACCTCACCAGTTTCATATGCGCATTCACCGAACCCTTCTTTAGTGAAAAATAAAATGTTTTTTTTTTTCAGATTCAAGGCAAAGTTATGTTTTTGGTAACACTTTAGTATGGGGAACATATTCTAAGTAACAAAGACTTAATTTAGAGTTATTCTGACACCAGGGGAACATATTCTAAGTAATAAAGACTTAATTTAGAGTTATTTGGTTAGGGTCAGGGTTAGAGGGTTAAGATTATAATAAGGCCATGCCGAATAAGGAATTAATAAGTACTTAGTAATGACTAGTTAAGAGCCAATATGTTACTAATTTGCATGTTAATAAGCAACTAATTAATGGTGAATATGTTCCTCATACTAAAGTGTTAACATGTTAACTTTGTAGCCAGTTCAATTTTAGCCTTCCCTAAGCTTCAATGCCTTTTCTTAGGGGCACTCACCTTATGTTTATTTTTGGCTTAAGCATTAGATACCTTTTTACCTTCACGCTGCCTCCCGCTGTTTCCGACATCTACAAAGCAATTAGCTACCGGCTGCCACCTACTGATATGGAAGAGTATTACACGGTTACTCTGCCGAGCTCTCGACAGCACCGACACTCAACAACAACACATCATTTGCAGACTATAATTACTGGTTTGCAAACAATATTTTTAACCAAAATAGGTGAAATTAGATAATCTCCCACGGCACAGCAGACTGTATCTCACAGCACACTAGTGTGCCGCTGCATAGTAGTTGAAAAACACTGCATTAGATGTCTGTTTCAAAAACCTATATTCTGTTGTCTGTTTGTTTGATTTCCACCTCAGAACGCTATCGTCATATCACAATTACACACTTTTTCTGTTTTTTGTTGACAAATTATAGTGAACAGTCTTTAGTTTCACTGTGCATCATAAAGATCTGCATGTCTTATATTTCATCTTATGGTTTTATCGTTTAATGGTAGCATCTTGCTGAGTTTTAAACAAAACATGTAGCTGAGATAGGCTCCAGCACCCCCCGCGACCCCGAAGGGAATAAGCGGTAGAAAATGGATGGATGGATGGATGGATGCTGTTTGGTTCTGAAGTTGTGAACTTTGACCATAGACATAAACAACAATACGAGCTATGATGTCACAGAAGCCTCTATAGTTTCTACGAAGGATGTCACACCTTTAAGCGCCCTTTTATTAGCCGCAACAGAACAGGATGGCACTAGAATCCGCTGTCTTTTGACCAGTTGACAGTAACACTGGATCGTAAAAAAGAAGTTGGTCTATTTACATAGCTGACTGGCCTACACACTGCCTGATCTGGATTTTGTCAGGTTCAAACACCGATGACATCTATTAAAGAGACAAGAAGCAAGGAATTAAACAGAGACAGGATTCAATTTAGCTCAATGCGGAGAGCGTGTACACCTGTACTCTCTTGTACAGTGTCGTCCCACACTCTGACAAGAGGATTGCACGCCTCCTCTTTTATTTGGACTTTCCCTGATTACATGGCAACAGCTGTTTCTAAGGGGAGAGGGGGTCGTAAACAGCCGTCGCCCTAGGTCACAAAACAGTTCAAAGAAAAGATGCCTGGAGCTTGCGTCAGGTCCTGCTTCCTCTCCGCTTTGTAGATCTCGGGTCAAGACAAGATCTTCCTGCGGACTATAATAGGTCAAAGAAACCGACACCTTCATGTCGCTTCCCATCCTACACAGTGGAGTTTTACAAGCCTTTTGCTTGGTAAGATCAAAGACAGCTTTTGTCTCCTCGCCGGGAACTCATGGAAACACAAGGTTTTGTGATAACTTCGATACAATTATTCTGACAGATTTACCAGGCAGAAACGCAGTGAACCCAATCGAACCGTACCACTTGCTAGAAACATGTTTGTATCGACGCTGTGTCCGTCATGTGGCCACACTATTCCCCTAAACATAAAGGAAGACATAGAGAATGACCTCACTATACCACGACATACGCTTCCTATCCCCTCGGGTGGACTGGCAGCTATAAGAGCCGACAGTCCCTTTACGCCAGTATAGCAATTTCCAAACAATACATGGACGCCTCACACACGCCCACCTTCCACCCTCCTACTCTCTCTCTCTCCTTCTCTCTCGGTCTTTCTTCTCTTCCACAGACACACAATCACCTCTGTGAGACGCTTCGGCATGCCAGAAAACTACACAGCAGGGTGATGGCCTGTTCTTTTCACACATTTTTTCCCCGTATTTCTCCAAAAGAATTGCAGCCTGTCCTCCGGAGATTGCTACTTTGACACCTGTGTGTCATCTGTGAATGAATTAGGATGCTTTTTCCAACGCCGTTTTGTGTATTTAATGGTCGTCTCTGCATGCAAAGTCGGCCTTTTTTTTTTCATCAGCGGAGATGAACAGAATCTGTTGTGTAGACAAAATCAATCATGGTTTGCATAAATGAGCGTAGTTTTATTTAAATGTCCGTTCAGATGTTTAAATGGCAGGATGTGACATGTAAACTTATTGTACTGGTCCAGACAGCATTTGATCTATGTTTTCTTCATGTGAAACTAGTACCAGTTTGATATGTCACTAAGATGACATATCAAAACAACACTAAATTAAAGTGTACTTTTTGTACAGAACGCCACTACAATAGTTTAAAACAAATAAAGTGCACTTTTGTGCATGATGTCGCACAAGATTTTTCAATAACTGTCAAATAAAAATGAGCTGCATAATAGGAAATCAAATAGTGTATATCCTTCGCTATGTGGTAGGTTCCAGCAGATGTTATCTCCTTCTGTTGTTGACTATTTGTTTCATGCGGTGTTGATCTGGAAATGGTTGCTTCTGCATTTTGTTGGTGTGGCACCGAACGGAGATGTTGACAGGCGGAGTTTCAAGCACTCTTCATTCTCTAGCGGGTGACTTTTCAAATGATGCCACATATTAGCAGCAATGCTACTTTTTGTAGCAACGCTTTTGCCCCACACTTGACAAATTCCGGTTGTCTGTTCGACATATTCCCGCTTGAAGCCAAACCACCACCGGCAATCAATTTGTGGAGGTCGGGCCGCGTCAAAACATCATTATATAAGCTGCATACCGTATTTTTTGGACTATAAGTCACAGTTTTTTTCATAGTTTGACCGGGGGTGCGACTTATACTCAGGAGCGACTTGTGTGAAATTATTAACACATTAGCGTAAAATATCAAATAATATTATTTAGCTCATTCACGTAAGAGACTAGACGTATAAGATTTCATGGGATTTAGCGATTAGGAGTGACAGATTGTTTGGTAAACGTATAGCATGTTCTATATGTTATAGTTATTTGAATGACTCTTACCATAATATGTTACGTTAACATACCAGGCACCTTCTCAGTTGGTTATTTATGCCTCATATAACGTACACTTATTCAGCCTGTTGTTCACTATTCCTTATTTATTTTAAATTCCATCCATCCATCCATTTTCTACCGCTTATTCCCTTTGGGGTCGCGGGGGGCGCTGGAGCCTTTCAAATGTCTATTCTTGGTGTTGGGTTTTATCAAATAAATTTTCCCCCCAAATTTTCTTTATTATGCATTTTTCGGCCGGTGCGACTTATACTCCGGAGCGACTTATACTCAGAAAAATACGGTAATTGGCTATGACGCGTTCGCGATTAATCACATTTTGTTCCGTTAACTCAAAATCAATGGCGATTAATTGCAAACATTTATTTTCATAGACAGATAATTCTCAGGGTGGCTTCATATTGCTGCATGACAATGTTTTAACCTTCCTTATTAATTAATTAAATGTAATATTGAGCCTGCTAATCATTCTGTAATTGAGGACTCTACCATAACATGTTATGAAATAATTTACACAATATTTCCGCCAGCCATATTCCAATACCCCGCCCCCCCACACACACACACACACACACACACATATTCCTAAACTGATGTACTAGCATTTCTTTAGGTGCAAATATGACAGAATAATAATGTCAGGGTTTCCCCTAAATTGCCAAACTACCTGTGGTGGTGTGCTGAGGGGCGTGGTCGATATGACATCATTGCATGGTTTGTGATGATGTCGTATATTCTTTAAAAAGGCAAAACAATTTGAATATACATTCAAAACAAATCTGTTATTGTTAAGTTACCGTATTTTTCGGAGTATAAGTCGCTCCAGAGTATAAATCGCACCTGCCGAAAATGCATAATAAAGAAGGAAAAAAACATATATAAGTCGCACTGGAGTATAAGTCGCATCTTTTGGGGAAATGTATTTGATAAAAGCCAACACCAAGAATAGATATTTGAAAGGCAATTTAAAATAAATAAAGAATAGTGAACAACAGGCTGAATAAGTGTACGTTATATGAGGCATAAATAACCAACTGAGAACGTGCCTGGTATGTTAACGTAACATATTATAGTAAGAGTCATTCAAATACCTATAACATATAGAACATGCTATACGTTTACCAAACAATCTGTCACTCCCAATCGCTAAATCCCATGAAATCGTATACGTCTAGTCTCTTACGTGAATGAGATAAATAATATTATTTGATATTTTACGCTAATGTGTTAATAATTTCACACATAAGTCGCACCCCCGGCCAAACTATGAAAAAAACTGCGACTTATAGTCCGAAAAATACGGTAAGTATTAACATATATATTTTTCTTACACAATATCGTTTTTTAAATTGTTGCTGCTAGAAGCGCACAGTTTATGGACAGGGACCCACAGTTCAAATATACATCATCATATAATATACAAAATACAGTACAATACAATTCCTATCAAAATCTACCCACCAAATACCCATTTACAATTTCATACCAACCTACCAACAGGTTGACATTTATGAAAAAGGAATCTTTAAATCCACCAAATCCGTCTCAATATCCTATTATTCAAATGTGATTAAAGGGCTGCATCTTGAATATGTGAGATAATCTCATCATACATACAGAGGTCAAGACCAAAATGATGCCACTAATGTGAATTCCTCAGCCATTAGGGGTGTGTGCTCAATATACTAAGCATAACGTCGCAATAAATTTAGCTTAAAACACTTTTTAAAAATGTTGAAGAATGTGATTCTTTTACAAAGCTATTAACCTCATTCCAGATCATCGGGCCTCTACAGGCTATACAATAGCTTGTACACTTTATATGACCCTTCCCTCTTAAAGGTTTACTTCTAGTGTTTTATCTATGAGAAGTAGTGGTCACTGGAATGAGCTGGCAGTCTTGAATTTAATCCGTATACTACGTTATACAGAATACAAGCACTGTGGAATCTGTTGCACTTAGTAAGCTTAAAGGGGAACATTATCACCAGACCTATGTAAGCGTCAATATATACCTTGATGTTGCAGAAAAAAGACCATATATTTTTTTAACCGATTTCCGAACTCTAAATGGGTGAATTTTGGCGAATTAAACGCCTTTCTAATATTCGCTCTCGGAGCGAATATTTTCAGAAGGGTTAAAACCATTAAAAATCAGATCCCAGTGGCTTATTTTATTTTTCGAAGTTTTTTTCCAAATTTTACCCATCACGCAATAACCCTAAAAAAAAAGCTTTAAAGTGCCTGATTTTAACCATCGTTATATACACCCGTCCATTTTCCTGTGACGTCACATAGTGATGCCAATACAAACAAACATGGCGCATAGAACAGCAAGGTATAGCGACATTAGCTCGGATTCAGACTCGGGTTTCAGCGGCTTAAGCGATTCAACATATTACGCATGTATTGAAACGGATGGTTGTAGTGTGGAGGCAGGTAGCGAAAACGAAATTGAAGAAGAAACTGAAGCTATTGAGCCATATCGGTTTGAACCGTATGCAAGCGAAACCGACGAAAACGACACGACAGCCAGCGACACGGGAGAAAGCGAGGACGAATTCGGCGATCGCCTTGTAACCAACGATTGGTATGTGTTTGTTTGGCATTAAAGGAAACTAACAACTATGAACTAGGTTTACATCATATGAAATACATTTGGCAACAACATGCACTTTGAGAGTGCAGACAGCCCAATTTTCATCAATGAATATATTCTCTAGACATACCCTCATCCGCGCTCTTTTCCTGAAAGCTGATCTGTCCAGTTTTGGAGTTGATGTCAGCAGGCCAGGGAAGCTAGGGTCGATAGGGGTTTAGCTCGCTCATCTGCGGGAACAAACTGCCACCATTGCTTGCCGTGCTAGCGAGGTCCTTTGTCCCTGAATTGCTCACACACTCCGGCAGATTCAATGGGGGTCTGGCGGCAGATTTCTTTGACTTTATCGTTGGAAATGCATCTGCTTTGAGTGTCGCAGGATATCCACACATTCTTGCCATCTCTGTCGTAGCATAGCTTTCGTCGGTAAAGTGTGCGGAACAAACGTCCAATTTCTTGCCACTTTCGCATCTTTGGGCCACTGGTGCAACTTGAATCCGTCCCTGTTCGTGTTGTTACACCCTCCGACAACACACCGACGAGGCATGATGTCTCCAAGGTACGGAAAACAGAGCAAATAATAGAAAGGCGTTTAATTCGCCAAAATTCACCCATTTAGAGTTCGGAAATCGGTTAAAAAAATATATGGTTTTTTTTCTGCATTATCAAGGTATATATTGACGCTTACATAGGTCTGGTGATAATGTTCCCCTTTAATGTTTGACTTGATGATTTTGTGACTGTATTATCAATTCGGTAAGGTAAAAATATGAAGATATGACGTAGTCCTGCTTTGTACTGTTGTACAATTTAAAATAATTGTCGTGTGAGAGGTCTGGCCCTCCTGGTCTTCAGCTTTCTGAAAACAATTGAGTTGAATGGCTCTGGTCTAAAGTTCCCCTTCTAGTGCTCACTCAGGTACAACCAAACTTGATGACTCAATACTAATTATTGATATATGCCTCACAGTGTACATGTGGATTCTATTACTGAGATCAGATGTAGGGCCAATGTGATTACTTGTGCGGAATGTTTGGTGAAGTCTATAATATTTATCTGTTTGTGTCATCTCGTGTTGAAAGACGTGACCTAGGACTTTTATCGTCTTTTGGATTTTAAGCCCGTTGACTCGACGACACATCTAAAGCCATATGAGCGAGAGTGTGTGTTTTCTTTTTACCCCTGTAATGTGAGATGCCAAAAATGGAGGAGAAAAAATAAACCATGGGGGTAAAGTGCACTTCATCTGCAATGAGGAATTTCAGAGGGCCAAGGGAGCTTTCAGTCGTCTCATTCTCCTCCAAGAACACTTCTCCTTCCTGTTTCACCTCTGGCACGCCGCCCAAAGAAAGCCACAAACCACCGAGGCCAAGGCCAAAAATACACAGATGGTAATTTGCACTACATTTCAATACAAGTCAACCACCATTATACACATAGACCCTGCTGAAGGTATCGCCTACCTGGGATTACAGCTGAGAGATGCACCCTTTAGGTCTGCTAATGCTGGTTGTTGAGTGAATGTTGTTGACTGATGATAGCAGCACTTGACAATGATGTTGTTGACAGTCACATGACATCAAGGTTAGCTAATGGCCATTCAATTGAAGGATTATTGGTGAAATAATACAACATAACATTATTTAGTGCAAGCGTCCGCTTATATAAAACCGATGGCACTTATGTAGTTTGCACACTTTTTCTGGATTTATTGTGTCCCACCTTTGTGCAACCTAGCTCTAGTTATCTGCTGCAAAACTGCAACCTTTTACGGCGTCCGACAAAAATAGAAGTTCCTACACATCAACTCCAGGCACATATACATAGCCCAGGGGTCGGCAACCCGCGGCTCCGGAGCCGCATGCGGCTCTTTGATCACTCTGATGCGGCTCAGCAGCTTACTTGCTGAACCCCCCGATTTTCCCGTGAGACTTCCGGATTTCAATTTCTCTCGCAGAAAACTCCCCCGGGATTAATATCCACCGATTTTCACCCTTACAGCTATGATAAGGGCGTACCATGATGGTACAACATTTGGCGCCTTCTACAATTTATATTAACAGCGTGCTAGCCCAACACTTGTTATACAATATACATTTTCCGCTTGCACACGTACGTGACAGCAAGGCATACTTGGTCAACAGCCACACAGGTTACACTGACGGTGACCATATAAAACAACTTTATTAACACTCTTACTAATAATGCGCCACGCTTTGAACCAAAACCAAACAAGAATGACAAACACATTTCGGGAGAACATCTGCACCTTAACACAACATAAACACAACAGAACAAACACCCAGAATCCCATGCAGCCCTGACTCTTCCGGGCTATATTTTTCCACCCCTGCTACCACCAAACCCCGCCCCCACCCCAACCCTGCTCCCTCACACATCAACCCGGTTGAGGTGGGGGGGGGTTTGGTAGCGGGGTTGTATAATGTATTCCGGAAGAGTTAGGGCTGCATGGGATTCTGGGTATTTGTCCTGTTGTGTTTATGTTTTGTTAAGGTGCAGATGTTCTCCCGAAATGTGTTTGTCATTCTTGTTTGGTGTGGGTTCACAGTGTGGCGCATTATTAGTAAGAGTGTTAAAAAAAAATGTATACCGCCACCGTCAGTGTAACCTGTGTGGTTGTTGACCAAGTATGCGTTGCTGTCACCTACGTGAGCAAGCAAAAGCCACATACAACGTGAGGCTGATCAGGCACGCTGTTTGACTCATGACGCTGACAAGCGCCATTCAGTTAAAACCCGTGTGCCGCACCAGCTTTCAAATCCCATATAAAGGTGTGGGCAGCGTGTCTGAGACCCCTGGTTTATACATAGCACAAAGCAAAAAAAAATCTTTGTATACAGTGTTATTTCATTTAAAATTTCATAAATTTTTTGCGGCTCCCATAGTTTTCTATAATTTGTGAAACTGGTCAAAATGGCTCTTTGACTGGTAAAGGTTGCCGACCCCTGACATAGCCCAACCACGCTAATGCTAGTCCAGGGGTGCCCGTTACGTCAATCGCGGAGGGTGTGTCAGTCGATCGCCAGCCAAGAATTGAAAAAAAAATTAGCGATCATAAATATTCACTATGACGTCACTTGATTGACATTCAAGGCACCCGAGGGACCAGTGAGATGACGCTGCCAGCTCAGTGTGAAGGAAAAAAAGACCGCCGGGAAGGCGAGAAACACTTTTTTATTTCAACCGTACCTGCCGTCAAAAGCCTAAAGACTGACCGCACAGTTCCTGTCTTCACAATAAAAGCGCTGCTCCATCCTGCCTATGTAACAAAATAAGAGTCTCCGAGAGCCAGCGCAAACAAACAAGCAAGCAAGCTACGGAGTTTGCCGTCAATGTATTTCTTGAAAAGTGTATAAAAAGGAGTACGGAAGCTGGACAAATAAGATGGCAGAAAAAAAAAAACACTTTCATGTGGTATTGGACAGAAAGGGGGACTTTTTTTCTCCTCCACAATGTAAAATCGAAAATGTGTACGTTATCAGCACAACTGTGACTCTTGTCTGATTCCAATCAATGCAAGAGTCAGGTAATACACCAACTTATATTGTCTTCATGAAAGAAGGGAATATATACTGTATGTGTTAAACATGCATGTATTTTGTACACCTTTAAACACGTGAACAAAAACGGCAAAATATATATATATATATGTATATATATCAGTGACGTGCGGTGAGGTTGATGGCTGGTGAGGCACTGACTTCATCACAGTCAGATTTACAAACATATGAACCCTAAAGAGTATCTTATTCACCATTTGATTGGCAGCAGTTAACGGGTTATGTTTAAAAGCTCATTCCAGCATTCTTCCCTGCTTGGCACTCAGCATCAAGGCTTGGAATTGGGGGTTATTAAATCACCAAAAATTATTCCCGGGCGCGGCGCCGCTGCTGCCCACTGCTCCCCTCACCTCCCAGGGGGTGATCAAGGGGATGGGTCAAATGCAGAGGACAAATTTCATTACACCTAGTTTGTGTGTGACAATCATTGGTACTTTAACTTTACACATACAAACTGTAGCACACAAAAAAGCACATTTAATAAAAAAACGTTATTATGGTCTTACCTTTACTTATAAAATAAATCCATGAGCCGCTATTGTGCTGGATTAATGCAATCCCTGACGAGAGTGTTATATCAACTAAAGCCCTCACTTAAACTTTCCACGTGCAAGATTGAATCTATTTAAAAAAGTGTAACCGAGGGTTTATAAATGTCGCCTATACTGTATGAAACTACAAAATAACAAACACAGAGGCTCCAGTTTACACGAGGACCACTTTATTTACCTTCTTTCAAAAACTTCCGCTCCACTCCAACGTGTCGTCACTTCCGCTCTTAGCGCCTTCAAAATAAGGCATATACTGTATAACAGCGCATAACAGGAACTTAACATCACAAAGAGGAAAGCCCATAAAAATAGGTTACAAAAGTTATTTCATAAGAAGCCAAAAAGTGCAAAAACAATAATGTTCGTGTTGGAGGAGTTGTGAATTAGGTACACCTGCAGTCTGCAGGTGTACCTAATGATGTGGCCCTGCAGTCATTCACAACTCCTCCAACACGAACATTATTGTT
>NC_084574.2:9970000-10037500 GCF_033978685.3 Nerophis lumbriciformis | reverse complement strand
ACGACCTACCAACCTTTAGTCCAATCTGTTTTCCCCTCCTTTTTCTCCCCACTTCAACTCTTCTTTGCTTCTGGAATGACAGTCACAAGACATAGTCATGTGTGTTATGGCCCAACATTTGTGTCCAGGTTGTAGTATAGACTAGTAGTGTATGCATTTTTACTATTTTAATCTATTGTAAATGCTTAAATCAGCAATTATTGTTCTAAATCACTGTTGTCAAACTCAAGATCCAGATATCAAATCAAGATTTCTTGATAAAGCGCTTTTCATTAGGGGTGTAACAGTACACAAAAATTTCGGTTCGGTACGTACCTCGGTTTAGAGGTCACGGTTCGGTTCATTTTCGGTACAGTAAGAAATAGGGATGTCCCGATCCGATATTTGGATCGGATCGGCTGCCGATATTTGCAAAAAAATGCGTATCGGCAAGGCATGGGAAAATGCCGATCCAGATCCAGTTTAAAAAAAAACTCTGGTCTCTGTTTTCCAACGCACCGATTTAAATAATACATTCCACTTTTCTGCTGCTCCCTAATTTCCGTTCCGCATTTTCCAGCACACCTTCAACACATCCACAGGTCTGTGAATTCTCACGCAGTTGCTTTTAGCTGCTGGCATTACACGACAGGCTCTTCTCACTCTTTCCTGTGTCTCCCTCTCACAGACAGCAAGCGCACCTTCTTACACACGTCACATACTGTCACGTCATATGTCACATACGTATACGCCCACTCCCAGCAGAGAGGTAGCAGCATGGCTAACGTTAGCTGTGATGCTAGCGCAGCCGTGTGACCAACGCTCCCTCTAAGGTGCGCGCCTGTGCAATTGCGCACTGTTTAAGCGTCCTCTGCGCATAGCAAATCTATGCCACGCACAAAATCAAATAAAAAAATAAGCGCATAACAATTTTCGACACACGGACACGACAGAGAAAACAGTTTTCGTCATCATTGTTCAAATATTGTAACGTCTGTCGAGACGCTTCTCTCCATTTGGTGCCACACGCCCACACCATAATTTCTACATGAACACCGTATGAAAAAATGCGTGATTTTTTTAGTTGTGATTTCCTTCTCTGCATGAAAGTTTAAAAGTAGCATATATTAATGCAGTATGAAGAAGAATGTTTTAATGTATACATGCAAGCCTTGAAAGAACATTTTGAAAATCAAGACTACATTTCCTGCAAATGGGTGCATTTCTACCCTATATTTTAACTTTAGATTTATTCTCATATCAAACTCTTTTGGCTGTATTTTTGACACTTACATCCGGCGCCCTCCCTCCACACCCCGGATTATAAATAATGTAAATAATTCAATGTGATTATCTTATGTGATGACTGTATTATGATGATAGTATATATCTGATAGTATATATCTGTATCATGAATCAATTTAAGTGGACCCCGACTTAAACAAGTTGAAAAACTTATTGGGGTGTTACCATTTAGTGGTCAATTGTACGGAATATGTACTTCACTGTCCAACCTACTAATAAAAGTCTCAATCAATCAATCAATCAAAACACATAGAATCATCATACTGCTGTGATTATATGCATCAAGTGTTCATTCAAGGCTAAGGCAAAATATCGAGATATATATATCGTGTATCGCAATATGGCCTTAAAATATCGCAATATTAAAAAAAGGCCATATCGCCCAGCCCTTGTTTCAATGATGCCATTTCTGTTTGTCATGTATAATTTTGTCTATTTTGTGTTTATCCTTGAATAAACAGGTCAGTTTCTTGTTACCAACCATTGTGTATTATTCAAACTCCCCTAATTCAGCTGGCTAGTTGTTATCAAGAGTACTAAAACCCTTTTCAACATGATTCTGACAACTAAGTAGGCTAAATACCTTTAAACTTTAATACATGCTCGGATAGGCCAGTATCGGTCAGTATCGGTATCGGTCAGTATCGGTATCGGATCGGAAATGCAAAAACAATATCGGTATCGGATCGGAAGTGCAAAAACCTGGATCGGGACATCCCTATTGTAAATGCTTAAATCAGCAATTATTGTTCTAAATCACTGTTGTCAAACTCAAGATCCAGATCTCAAATCAAATCAAGATTTCTTGATAAAGCGCTTTTCATTAGGGGTTTAACAGTACTCAAAAATGTTGGTTCGGTATATACCTCGGTTTAGAGGTCACGGTTCGGTTCATTTTCGGTACAGTAAGAAAACAACAAAATATAAATGTTTTGGTTATATATTTACCAAATTTGTAAACAATGGTGTGAATGTTGTCTGTCTATCTGTGTTGGCCCTGTGATGAGGTGGCGACTTGTCCAGGGTGTACCCCGCCTTCCGCCCGATTGTAGCTGAGATAGGCTCCAGCGCCCCTCGCCACCCCGAAGGGAATAAGCGGTAGAAAATGGATGGATGGATGGGCATAACATACATATACACACAGGGTCCATTGCTAGGGTTAATGTGGTCAACATATATAAACTAAAAACTAAGTAAGATAAGGCTCAGAATGGTTTCTTAACAAAACCTTTCTACATATAAAGTGCTTTTTTTGATTGATTGATTGAGACTTTTATTAGTAGATTGCACAGTACAGTACATATTCAGTACAATTGACCCCTAAATGGTAACACCCCAATAAGTTTTTCAACTTGTTTAAGTCACGTTAATCAACATTTAACTGCCTCAAGTTGTTGCTCAGATTAAATAAAATGACAAAACTTTTCTTCTACATATAAAAAGTGCAACATTAAACAGTTTCAAGTCAACTCCGCCTCAGATTAACTTTTCTTTTCTCCCCCAGCCTGGCTAACTTGGCAGTAAGAGAATATATGGGCTCATTGTTCTTCCACCATAGAAGTGGGTCAAAATCTAGTTTCTAATGCAATATGGACTTAAATCTGCTGCTATAAAAACATTTGTTATTGCTTTAGCCCTGCCTGACTCGCCGAGGAGAGGCTGCTTGAATGCGGTGGTGACGCTTCAAATGGGTTAGCATGTTTGACGTGTTGTCAGAAGCAGCTGCTGAACAATGTCGGCAAATCCATTGTTGTATCGCGCAGCCAAAGTGTTCCCAAACGGTAGATCTTAACGAGGCAGGAGGGTCTTCCAGTTTCTTGCTTTTACATGTTGTCCTAGCCCGGTCGCTGCTAGCATGCCGTGTGTTGTGCCTCGGTGTGCATTGTTTACACAACGTGCGTTACGCTACTTAATATGTCCGCGTGGAAACTCGTTCGGTACACCTCCGAACCGAACCGAAACCCCCGTACTGAAACTACCGAAAATACAAAACCGTTACACCCCTATTTTTCATACATAAAAGAAATGCAACGCAAAGTGCTTTACAAAGTTAAAAAAAAATACCCCGGTGACTAGGGCTGGGCGATATGCCCTTTTATTAATATCTCGATATTTTTAGGCCATGTCACGATACACGATACATATTTCCATATTTTTGCCTTAGCCTTGAATGAACACTTGATGCATATAATCACAGCAGTATGATGATTCTATGTGTCTACATTAAAACATTCTTCTTCATACTGCATTAATATATGCTACTTTTAAACTTTCATGCAGAGAGGGAAATCACAACTAAGTCAATTGACCAAAAGTGTATTTATTAAACAAAGTGCAAGATTGTCAGAGACATTTTAAAACAAGCTATTAGTGCACTTTTGTGCATGATGTCACTAAGATGACATATCAAAACAACACTAAATTAAAGTGCACTTTTTGTACAGAACGCCACTACAATAGTTTAAAACAAATAAAGTGCACTTTTGTGCATGATGTCACACAAGATATTTCAATAACTGTCAAATAAAAATGAGCTGCATAATAGGAAATCAAATAGTGTATGTCCTTCGCTATTTGGTAGGTTCCTGCGGACGTTATCTCCTTCTGTTGTTGACTATTTGTTTCATATGGTGTTGATGTGGAAATGGTGGATTGGGCATTTTGTTGGTGTGGCACCGAACTCAGATGTTGACATGCAGAGTTTCAAGCACGCTTCATTCTCTAGCGGGTGACTTTTCAAATGGTGCTACACATTCGCAATGGTGCTACTTTTTGTAGCAACATTTTTGCCGCATACTTGTAAAATATCTTCCCACTTGAAGCCAAACCACCGCCAGACGATGGACCCTGTCCTGTTTTTCTTGGGAATTAATTATTCCTTCATTTGTTACAGGATTCACACCTTCTTTCTCTCGCATTACCACTCGCACCGCTCCGCTAGCACCTGCCACTGCTAACGTCACCATGTCGCTACCTCTCTGCTCGGCGAGGGCGTATGACGTTGCACACGTGACGTATGTAAGAAGGTGCGCTTGTTTTATGTCTCTGTGAGAAGGAGAGACAAGAGAGTGGGAAACGCATGTAGTGTAATGCCCGCAGCTAAAAGCAACTGCGTGAGGACGTATACTCAAATATCACGATATAGTCATTTTCTATATCGCACAGAGACAAACCCGCGATATATCCAGTATATCGATATATCGCACAGCCCTACCGGTGACCCATATCCCCCATTATCACATACGTACGCACGTACACAGATACCAAACACAAACACACACACACACACACACATTTGCAACTATTTAAACAAGTGATTGCATGGCTGAATACAGATGAGACATGTGAGTAAACACTATCACAGGAGCCATCTGCACCAGGTCATCAGACCATGGCCACCAGGACGCTAAAAATAAATAATACAACTTGTAAAATAGCAAGAACCATGAGTAGAGATTAAGAATAAAATACAAGTAAGACATATGAAGACTAATACAAAAATAAATAAAAATACATTTAAAAAAAATAATAATACATATATATATATATATATATATATATATATATATATATATATATATATATATATATATATATATATATATATATATATACAGTAAATAAATAAATAAATATAACTAATTTAAAATGTTGCATAATAAATAGGATAAAAAGTAAAATACTTAAATAAAATAATTTGGACCACCACATCATTTTATATGGCCCGCGAACGCCTGGAAAATGATATGCATCAATTAAGTATTTTATCTTTTTTTTTACTAAATGTATTTGTTCTTTCCATTTTGACAGAAAAAAATATATGTACTGCATGAAATTGCATATGTTTTCAACTTTAATATCATCCAATATTGCAACAAATATATTGTCATACTTTCCAAACATTGTTTTTGTTGAAATCAAAATAAATACTTAAATATCCACTTGACTTTTGATGTCGAAATAAGTTATCCATCAAATTGTACAAACTGTAAAAATGACAATAGATTTTAGGGTAAAATGTATGGTGTTTTTACAGCATATTACTGTAGATTAAAAAACAAACAAACACACACTCTACCACGTTTTACGGTAAAATTTAGCTGTTTTTTTACCGTAAAATCTATGGTTGCTGTTTTTGTGGTGTATTACTGTAAATGGATAAACAGTACCACATGTTTTTTTTATCAACAAAACTGGCAGTTCTGTTGCCAGAATTAAACTTTTTTTTTTTACAGTAATATGTTGTATATATAGTGTGTGAATGTGAGTGTGAATGTTGTCTGTCTATCTGTGTTGGCCCTGCGATGAGGTGGCGACTTGTCCAGGGTGTACACCGCCTTCCGCCCGATTGTAGCTGAGATAGGCTCCAGCGCCCCCCGCGACCCCGAAGGGAATAAGTGGTAGAAAATGGATGGATGGATAAAAAAATAAATAAAAAAACTGGACATTTTCGCTGTAAAATTCTGGCAACTAAGCTGCCAGTTTTTTCCCGTTATAGTTATAACAGTTATAGTTTTTCCATTTACCGTAATATGTTGTGGAGAAAAAAAAAAGTTTTACTACAGTAGAATTCTGGTGACTAAGTCGCCAATTCTACAGTGTACCTAAAATATTTATGATTAAATGCATAGGCACATTCATTTATTTGCTGTTACAAGCGGCCCTCTGAGGGCAGCCATAACTGCGATGTGGCCTTCAATGAAAATGAGTTTGACACCCCTGTGCATGATGCTTAGTGTTTCACTAAAGCTGGATCTGTTTAGCACACAGCTTCGAAAACTTATAGCTCATCCTCCTTATATTCAGGCTCAAAAATATAAGGTTGTGGATCATCTTTGATGGCTCTAATGAAGTCTGACATGAGTAGTAGTGTTGTTGAAGGGAGACGCGAACGTTGTGATGTCTGTAAAATGTATACGTATGCTTAAAATGAGCAAAATATATAAATATTACATGTTATTGTGAATGTGATTGCAATGACATTAAATATATAAATACTGTACTTACAACATGTATACAAAAAGGTGAGGTTTTTGGAGCGCTTTATAGGCAGAATAAAGGGACTCCAATTGGCTCCATCCATACCTTACTTTTTCTAGCATTTATTTACGAATTAGAATGCATAACATGTGCTTGTCTCATTAGGATTGTGAATGATTGCGCTTAAAGTACAAATGTGTTTAAAAACACGGACAACTTTTTTTTAAGGGAAATAAAAGATTGAAAAGACTGTGAGGCGGACGAATACATACATGCACATCCCTGTGAGAGCCAGTGTCCTCTGCAGTGGACATTTCTCAGGAAGGAACATTTCAAAGTGTGAGGCATGCCTGACCAGTGGAGGTGCCAAAAGACTTCAGAGCGGGCCGGGCAGCTTGAGCGAAATACATTTTCAAACCTGCTAAGCTCAGTCCAGGTATATTTTTAGTAACATTACTTCTTCCTGTGAGAGAGTAAACAGTGGAAAACACCTCCTCTACACTATATTGCCAAAAGTATTTGGCCACCCATCCAAATGATGAGAATCAGGTGTCCTAATCACGTGTATAAAGTCAAGCACTTAGGCATGGAGACTGTTTCTACAAACATTTGTGAAAGAATGGGCCGCTCTCAGTGATTTCCAGCCTGGAACTGTCATAGGAATCCAGTCATAAAATTTCCTTGCTCCTAAATTATCCAAAGTCAACTGTATTATAAGAAAAGTGAGGAGTTTGGGAACAACAGCAACTCAGCCACCAAGTGGTAGGCCATGTAAACTGACAGAGAGGGGTCAGCATAGTGCAAAGACTTTCTGCAAAGTCAGTTGCTACAGAGCTCCGAATATCATGTGACCTTCCAATTAGCCCACGTACAGTACGCAGAGAGCTTCATTGAATGGGTTTCCATGGCCGAGCAGCTGTATCTAAGCCATACATCACCAAGTCCAATGCAAAGCGTGGGATGCAGTGGTGTAAAGCACGTCGCCACTGGACTCTAGAGCAGTGGAGACCTTCTCTTGGAGTGATGAATCATGCTTTTCCATCTGGCAATCTGATGTACCAGTCTAGGTTTGGAGGTTACCAGGAGAACGCTACATTTCGGACTGCATTGTGCCGAGTGTGAAATTTGGTGGAGGAGGAATTATGGTGTGGGGTTGTTTTTCAGGAGGTTTTTTTTGGCCCCTTAGTTCCACTGAAAGGAACTTTGAATGTTCCAGGACACCAAAACATTTTGGACAATTCCATGGGATGGCACTTCAAGTTCATATTTGAGTAAAGGCAGGTGGCCAAATACTTTTGGCAATATAGTATATATCAAAGTGTGGACTTCACAGGCAACATAGCAGCTTTACAATAGGGAAGAAAAGTATATTTAAAACCATCAGCTAGCTTTACTAAGGAAGGGCAACTGTCATGAAAGTAAACAATCAATTATGCATTTGTATATTATTTTGATGATGTCAAAGTGGTTTTCATTGAGGGCCACATGGTAGTTATGGCTGCCATCAGAGGGCCGCTTGTAACAGTCAATAATGTATGAATTTGCCTCTGGATTTGATTATTAATTATATGAATTGTTTTAAGTAGACTGTCGACTTTACAGTAAAAACTTTACATTTACATAATTTTACTGTAAAAGTGTTTTTTTTTTTACATTTAATGGAAAAACAGTACCACTGTTTTTTGGGGGTTTTTTACGGAAAAAGCTGGCAGCTTACTGTATTTTTCGGACTATAAGTTGCAGTTTTTTCCATAATTTGGCCGGGGGTGCGCCTTATACTCGGGAGCAACTTATGTGTGAAATTATTAACACATTAGCGTAAAATATCAAATAATATTATTTATCTCATTCACGTAAGAGACTAGACGTATAAGATTTCATGGGATTTAGTGATTAGGAGTGACAGATTGTTTGGTAAACGTATAGCATGTTCTATATGTTATAGTTATTTGAATGACTCTTACCATAATATGTTACGTTAACATACCAGTTGGTTATTTATGCCTCATATAACGTACACTTATTCAGCCTGTTGTTCACTATTCTTTATTTATTTTAAATTGCCTTTCAAATGTCTATTCTTGGTGTTGGCTTTTATCAAATACATTTCCCCCAAAAATGCGACTTACACTCCAGTGCGACTTTTATATGTTTTTTTCATTCTTTATTATGCATTTTCGGCCGGTGCGACTTATACTCCGAAAAATACGATATTTGCCAGAATTTTTGTGTTGAATTGACATTGTTTTTACAACATGATATTGTTCATGGAAAAACGGTACAAGTTCTTTTTTTATTCTGGCAACTTAGCTGCCAGTTTTTCTACCGTAAAAACAAATGTACCGTCTTTCCATTTACAGTAATACACCGTTAAAAACAACAACCGTAGATTTTACAGTCAAAAGCTGGCAGCTCAGTCAACAAAATTTTAACGCAAAAATCGTAGTTTTTTTCCAATTTACAGTAATATGCTGTAAAGAACAACATACATTTTATTGTCATTTTTACTAATTTGATGGGTAGTTTTCTGTAAAGTTAAGTATTTTTATTTAGACAAAAAGATGTTTGGAAAGTATGATAAATACTGTAATATTTGTTGCAATATTGGATACTATTAAAATTGAAAAGGTATGCAATTTCAAGCAGTACATATATTTTTTTCTGTCAAAATAAAAAACATGTATTACATTTAGTGAGAAAATATGAAGTACTTTATTGACATATAACGTTTTAAGGTGTTTGCGTGCCAGACAAAATGATGTCGCGGGCCAGATCTGGCCCCCGGGCCTTGAGTTTGACACCAGTGTGTTGGAGGTAGGGGTGCTAAAAAAATAGATTCACATCTGACTCATGATTATTTATGATTCATAATTTCCCCCCAAAAAACTGGCTTAGTGTGTACGTCATACGTTGAGGTTTGTTTGTGTCTTTATTTCGAAATCTTTAGTTTGACACTGAATTTATGTAACTTAATTTTTTGCCTTTGAATTTGTAAAGAGATTTATTTTTTATTTTTTTTTACATCAAATTATGCTAACAATTTAATTGAATACAAATGTGTGAGCAAAGTTTGTGTATTCCAGGAAAGGTGCACATTTGCACAATGTGGATTAATCGGGAACTTATTCTGAATATAAGGATTATCAAACACACACACACATATGCCAAATCTTGGGATAATGTTGAAAAGTCTTTTTTAGTGACTTAAAGGGGAACATTATCACCAGACCTATGTAAGCGTCAATATATACCTTGATGTTGCAGAAAAAAGACCATATATTTTTTTAACCGATTTCCGAACTCTAAATGGGTGAATTTTGGCGAATTAAACGCCTTTCTATTATTCGCTCTCTCGGAGT
The DNA here is from genome assembly GCF_033978685.3 of Nerophis lumbriciformis. Lineage (NCBI taxonomy): Eukaryota > Metazoa > Chordata > Actinopteri > Syngnathiformes > Syngnathidae > Nerophis > Nerophis lumbriciformis. The sequence goes on along the minus strand of NC_084574.2, from coordinate 10,027,877 downwards.
GATGACGTCACATCGGGAAGCAATCCGCCATTTTCTCACTTTCGTCGGTGTGTTGTCGGAGGGTGTAACAACAAGAACAGGGACGGATTCAAGTTGCAAAGATGCGAAAGTGGCAAGAAATTGGACGAAATTTGTTCAAAATACGAGGCTGTGGGGAAAGCCGACGAAATGGTCAGTCGTTTGTTCCGCACACTTTACCGACGAAAGCTATGCTACGACAGAGATGGCAAGAATGTGTGGATATCTTGCGACAATCAATATGCTGACATCAACTCCAAAACTGGACAGATCAGCTTTCAGGAAAAGAGAGCGGATGAGGGTATGTCTACAGAATATATTAATTGATGAAAACGTTATTCATTACTCGCGGTTTTACGTAAATTATTATACATAAACTGTGTTTACCAATAATTTAGCTTAAAAACATTAATTTTTTTCAATCATTCGAGTACATTCGGGTAGTCTTGTGTAATGCAGTATTTTGTGTCTATTTAGGTATGGTTAACCTGAGTGCTGAAATCGTGGAAAAATATATGCTCTTAGCGCGCCTGAAATGGGCTGTCTGCACTCTCAAAGTGCATGTTGTTGCCAAATGTATTTCATATGCTGTAAACCTAGTTCATAGTTGTTGGTTTCCTTTAATGCCAAACAAACACATACCAATCGTTGGTTAGAAGGCGATCGCCGAATTCGTCCTCGCTTTCTCCCGTGTCGCTGGCTGTCGTGTCGTTTTCGTCGGTTTCTCTTGCATACGGTTCAAACCGATATGGCTCAATAGCTTCAGTTTCTTCAGTTTTCGCTACCTGCCTCCACACTACAACCATCCGTTTCAATACATGCGTAATCTGTTGAATCGCTTAAGCCGCTGAAATCCGAGTCTGAATCCGAGCTAATGTCGCTATAGCTTGCTGTTCTTTCCGCCATGTTTGTTTGTGTTGGCATCACTGTGTGACGTCACAGGAAAATGGACGGGTGTATATAACGATGGTTAAAATCAGGCACTTTGAAGCTTTTTTTTATGGATATTGCGTGATGGGTAAAATTTTGAAAAAAACTTCGAAAAATAAAATAAGCCACTGGGAACTGATTTTTGATGGTTTTAACCCTTCTGAAATTATTATTAGCCTTTATTTAACCAGGTAAAATCCCATTGAGATCAAAGATCTCTTTTCCAAGGGAGACCTGGCCAAGAGGGCAGCAGCAAGGTTACATTAAAAACAGTAAACAAATACATAAAACATCACATTTACAACATTAAAACTTGCTCACATGACACATGTGCATACAGACAAGGTAGACTGCAGTCCTTTCACAGAAGCTTTAAACTCATTCAACGTAACTAGGGTTTGAAGTTTAATGTTCGATTGTAGGTTATTCCAAGCCTTCGGTGCTGAAAACCTAAATGCTTTCTTGCCCAGTTCAGTTCTTACTTTGGGGACGACAAATTGCAGAACATTCATTGAACGAAGATTGTGACTTCCTTGTTTCTTTGTTAAAAGACAAGACAGATAATGTGATAATGTTCCCCTTTAATGTGTTTTTTGTTTTGTGTGGATGAAAGGCCAACTTGCACACATTACAATAAAAAAAAAAAAATACCTGTGTTTTTGTTAACATGGCTTAGTTGCAGTGAACTTGACTTTAGCGGAGCAATGACACACACCTTTCCTGACCGCAAGTGGTCTAAAATGATGTCAAATGGAGAGTGTTGATGGCGATACGGCATCAAGAGTGTTTTAGCAGTATTTACAGGCTTTGACTCCCGGCAGCTTTGCTTGTGAAAGGTTAATACAGCCAGCATTGTCTCAACATCACTCTGACTCCACATTTCACTCCGCAGTCCGCCTTTATTGGCCCGCTATTTGTGCGGCCCGGCTCTGCACTCTGACTCCATACGGCTCCCTCTTTGTCCATAATGTGGCGGAGTTATACGTCCGTGTGACCCGAAGAGAACATTCCTGGCCGCCGCGCCACTGAATCAGCCGCGTGTGAGTGATAACGCGTCCAGACTGCTGCGCACCCTGCAGCTGTTTGTCTCAACATGCATTACGCTGCTAAATGCTTCCCCTTTCAGTAGCAGACGCTCGCCGCCTCAGCCCCTATCGCCCTGCCTCCATCACTGGTGCAGTTGCTGAGCCAGCCACTGTACCGCAGGCTAAGCAGTTATACAATGAAACCTCCAGTTGGGAAATTAGTTGGTTCTTGAACATGGTTTGTCAAAAGTCTAAATCATGCACATGTTCTATTGTGTGTGTGTATGTATATACTAGGGGTGTAACGGTACGTGTATTTGTATTGAACCGTTTCGGTACGGGGTTTCGGTTTGGTTCGGAGGTGTACCAAACGAGTACACATGCTAGCAGCGACCGGGCTAGAACAACATGTAAAAGCCAGAGCTGGAAGACCCTCCTGCCTCGTTAAGATCTCCCGTTTGGGAACACTTTGGCTGTGCGATACAACAATGGAGGACGGAAGTTTGCCGACATTGTTCAGCAGCTGCTTCTGACAACACGTCAAACATGTGTTGCACCTTTCCTGCTTCCGGCTCCCAGACCGTAGTCGAGGAGCGCAGGGGAGACACTCCTCCAGGGCCGATGTATTCTCGGCATACTTGCCAACCCTCCCGGATTTTCCGGGAGACTCCCTAAATTCAGCGCCTCTCCTGAAAACCTCCCAGAAGAAATTTTCTCCCGAAAATCTCCTGGAATTCAGCCGGAGCTGGAGGCCACGCCCCCTCCAGCTCCATGCGGACCTGAGTCCAGTGTGCGGACCTGAGTCCAGTGTGCGCACACAAGGAGACAAAGCAGAAGAACGAGACCGTAGTCGAAGAGCGCAGGGGAGACACTTCTCCAGGGCCGATGTATGCTCGGGGCAACACCCTTCACCTTACCCGGCAGTGGGTCTCCACAGCGGACGACTTTAGGGTGAATGATGAGTCCAGCGATTAGTTGCAAATCTTGCTTTATTGATTGCTTGCACACAGCCAATCCAACACAAAACCAACTAGTCCCTCCCCGCACTCACGCTACCGCTCCCTCTCTTCTCTCGCCCACACACTCACTGACGTCACTCACCTCACATGCTGTCACCTATTAAAGGGCCACACACACACACATACTCTCATAACACACAGTACAGTTAGTAGAACAACTTTGTTTTCATTACTGTGTATTTGATAGGTGCCATTGCCCCGGAATTGTATTGCATTGTACTTTCAAGTACAACAACGAGCAGATGAGTGTTATGTGTGTGTATATGTGTAAATAAATGAACACTGAAATTCAAGTATTTCTCTTATTTATATATATAATAAAATAAATAAATATATATATATAGCTAGAATTCACTGAAAGTCAAGAATTTTATACACACACATATATATATATATATATATATATATATATATATATATATATATATATATTATATATATATATAATAAAATACTCGAGTTGGTGAATTCTAGCTGTAAATATACTCCTCCCCTCTTAACCACGCCCCTCACCGCCCACCTCCCGAAATCGGAGGTCTCAAGGTTGGCAAGTATGATTCTCGGGGGCAACACCCTTCACTCTACCCGGCAGTGGGTCTCCACAGCTCCGGACTCCAGGGTAAATGAAGAGTCCGGCGATTAGTTGCAAATCGTGGCTTTATTGAGGTCTTGCACACAGCCAATCCAACAAAACACTAGCCACTCCCCGCACTCACACTACCGTTCCCTCACCTCGCTCGCCCACACACTCACCTCACATGCTGTCACATATTAAAGAGCCACACACACACACACACACACATACGCTACTCTCATAACACATGCTAACCCATTTGAAGCGTCACCACTGCATTCAAGCAGCCTCTCCTCGGCGAGTCAGGCAGGGCTAAAGCAATAACAAATGTTTTTATAGCAGCAGATTTAAGTCCATATTGCATTAGAAACTAGATTTTGACCCACTTCTATGGTGGAAGAACAATGAGCCCATATATCCTCTTACTGCCAAGTTAGCCAGGCTGGGGGGGAAAAGAAAAGTTAATCTGAGGCTGAGTTGACTTGAAGCTGTTTAATGTTGCACTTTTTATGTGTAGAAGAAAAGTTTTGACATTTTATTTAATCTGAGCAACAACTTGAGGCAGTTTAATATTGATTAACGTGGACCCCGACTTAAACAAGTTGAAAAACTTATTGGGGTGTTACCATTTAGTGGTCAATTTTACTTAGTATGTACTGTACTGTGCAATCTACTAATAAAAGTCTCAATAAAAAAAAACACTTTATATGTAGAAAGGTTTTGTTAAGAAACCATTCTGAGCCTTACCTTATTTAGATTTATTTTATATATTAACCCTGGCAATGTGCCCTGTGTGTATATGTATTAGGGGTGTGAATCTTTGGGTGTCCCATGTATTAGGGGTGTGAATCTTTGGGTGTCCCACGATTCGATTCAATATCGATTCTTGGGGTCACGATTCGATTCAAAATCGATTTTTTTCCTATTCAACGCGATTCTCGTTTCAAAAACGAATTTCCTGAGTTTATAAACATAATATGAATAAGAAAAAAAAAAGTGTGATATCGATGTAATCATTGTAGTATCACTAGATACACTATTGTACTTGGTATCATTACAGTGGTTCTTTTAAAATGTAATAATCACTTATTCTTCTCTTGTTTGATACTTTACATTAGTTTTGGATGATACCACAAATGTAGATATCTATCCCATACCAAGTAGTTAAAGGATCATACATTGGTCATAATTTAAGTTATCATGTGTCCAGGGACGTATTTCCTGAGTTTATAAATAAAATATGAATTTAAAAAAAAAAGTGTGATATTGATGTAATCATTGTAGTATCGACTAGATACGCTATTGTACTTGGTATCATTACAGTGGATGTCAGGTGTAGATTCACCCATGGCATTTGTTTACATTGTGACGCCGGTGAGCTATTGTATCCTCCTACGGTGTGTAGTGAAGCATGTTTAGCTATTCCTCGTCCTCCAGTGATAATGCTACTTGTAGGAAACTTATGTGTCGCCATGGAGGCGAGGATTAGTGTCTACACACTGTGTCTGCTTGTAAGTACTGGGGCGGTATAGCTCGGTTGGTAGAGTGGCCGTGCCATCAACCTGAGGGTTGCAGGTTCGATTCCCGCTTATGCCATCCTAGTCACTGCCGTTGTGTTCTTGGGCAAGACACTTTACCCACCTGCTCCCAGTGCCACCCACACTGGTTTAAATGTAACTTAGATATTGGGTTTTCACTATGTAAAGCGCTTTGAGTCACTCGAGAAAATTGCTATATAAATATAATTCACTTCACTTCACTACTCTGTGTGTGTGCGCTGCCTAACATGCTCCTCTGCTCGTAAAACCAGCAATGTCATGACGTGACGACGACGCGCCGTCATGCCTGTAAAAAAAACATATAGTAAGAATATAGTACTGTTTTTGATTCATTAGTACCGCGATGCCATACTAGCACCGGTATATTGTACAACCCTAATACAAAGTAAGAATAATAGCTGTGTCCTAGTCTGTACAGCATGTTTTAACCAGTACGTGTGTGCATGATGTCTGACAGAAGTCATTTAGACAACATTCACCCCACATGGTGGCTCATTTGAGGCAAAACAAAGCGGCAGGTAGCGGTGGTGTTGTTGTTGTTGTTGTTGTTGCTGTGAAAGCCGAGAAGTCGCTCAGTGTTCATCTTGCACCTAACCCTGAGGTTCAAGACGCAGGTTCACCCTCAAAGCTCGAGACCTCGGGTCAGCAATCTAGTGATTTGACACTAACCACATTAGAGCCATTAGTGGCTCTCGCTTGCTTATTTCGCATGTCACATGGAAATAGGTCAAGTCCTTGCCCTGCATGACTCACGCCGGTTCTTTTCTCTCCCGTCTTTCTTTGCTTCCAGCCACCCCTGCTCAGGTTGCAAAGGGAGTTTATATACTGGTCGGGCCCCGAGGCATTCCATTTGAAATGTTCCTGAATTTCATTTTAGACTTCCAATTGTTACCTTTTGCACCTCAATTTACGATTGGTTCTCGGACAGGGTTCTTAAATCCAAAAATTTCTGAATAGGAAACAATGTAAATGTGGATAATCAGAATCAGAATCAGAATCAGAATCAGCTTTATTGTCATTACGCAAGGTAACGAGATTGAGGCCATTCCATACAGTGTGATGTGTGCATGCTAGAAAAACAATGTGCAAATATATAAAAATTTAAAAAATGTAGAAGTGCAATGAATATGGGTTCAATCAATCAATCAATAAATCAATGTTTATTTGTATAGCCCTAAATCACAAGTGTCTCAAAGGGCTGCACAAGCCACGACGACATCCGCGGTACAGATCCCACATAAGGGCAAGGAAAAACTCACAACCCCAATGGGACGTCGATGTGAATGACTATGAGAAACCTTGGAGAGGACCGCATATGTGGGTGACCCCACCCCTTTTAGTGCTGGCAGCTGTAAGCGCTAAGTCAAATTTTAATTTTTTTTTGTGAAGGCCTTGTAAGTTGTGACCAGTTTAACCTCCTCAGTGTCAGGCTTGCCCCTGACAGTTTGGTTGTGTTTTAGTTTTTCCTCTGTGTGTGTGTAGTATTTCCTGTCAGCGCTCTTGTTTTGGTTCTGTTTCCTGTTTGTCTCCCTGAGTGCTGTGTCCCCTCAGCTATGGCTGATTGGCACCTGGCCACACCTGGTGTCAATCAGCCAGCTGCTATTTATACCTGCCCTACCCTCCAGTCACTGCTGGTTTATTGTCATTGTCATTGTCGCTAATACTTGTTGTCACTACTACCTGTCGTTGTAGCTCTGTCTACTTTTGTTCACTCTGCCCATGTCATAGTTCCTTCGTGTCACAGTAAGTGTTTTTGTTTCTTGTCCACAGTTAGCATTTTTGCTATTTTAGTTCATAGCCAAGTTTGTTCTCCACCTTATGCGCGCCTTTTGTTGTTACCCTTTTGTTTGTTTTTTTGCCATAGTGTTTAATTAAATCATGTTTTCCCGCACAATGCCTGCCATCATCTCTGCATCTTGGGGTTCGTCACCAACAAACTCTGACACTCAGGTACTAAGTTCCACACATTAGCACTCCTTACTGACCAGGCCGACTTACTGAAAGTGCTCCTGAGCAGAGGAATATAACAGTCATGGATGTTGAGTGGGTCTGACATAATATTGTGAAAGTCCAGTCCATAGTGGATCTAACATAATAGTGAGAATCCAGTCCATAGTGGATCTAACATAATAGTGAGAGTCCAGTCCATAGTGGATCTAACATAATAGTGTGAGAGTCCAGTCCATAGTGGATCTAACATAATAGTGAGAGTCCAGTCCATAGTGGATCTAACATAATAGTGTGAGAGTCCAGTCCATAGTGGATCTAACATAATAGTGTGAGAGTCCAGTCCATAGTGGATCTAACATAATAGTGAGAGTCCAGTCCATAGTGGATCTAACATAATAGTGAGAGTCCAGTCCATAGTGTATATAACATAATAGTGAGAGTCCAGACCATAGTGGGGCCAGCAGGAGACTATCTCAAGTAGAGACGGGTCAGCAGCGCAGAGATGTCCCCAACCAATGCACAGGCGAGCGGTCCACCCCGGGTCCCGACTCTAGACAGCCAGCACTTCATCCATGGCCACCAGACCTGTGTCTACCCCCTCCACAAGGGAGAGTAGGGCAGAGGAGAAAAGAAAAGAAACGGCAGATCAACTGGTCTAAAAGGGGGTCTATTTAAAGGCTAGAGTATGCAAATGAGTTTTAAGATGGGACTTAAATGCTTCTACTGAGGTAGCATCTCTAACTGTTACCGGGAGGGCATTCCATAGTACTGGAGCCTCAATAGAAAACGCTCTATAGCCCGCAGACTTTTTTTGGGCTCTGGTAATCACTAATAAGCCAGAGTTCTTTGAACGCAGATTTCTTGCCAGGACATATGGTACAATACAATCGGCAAGATAGGATGGAGCTAGACCGTGTAGTATTTTATACGTAAGTAGTAAAACCTTAAAGTCACATCTTAAGTGCACAAGAAGCCAGTGGAAGGTTTGTCCACTTTGAACACAATGCTATACAGTACTGTATATCAAACAAACATAACAAGTAGGTGATGAATCAACTTCCTCTTTATTAATAAGCCACAACAACACACAGAAGCTGCTGTCCATGTGCACTCACACAGAAATCCCTTAGGTGTCCTCACAAACAATCTGAAATCACCAAAATCCTTAACTTTAACAACCGCATTGCTACAATAATAACCATTTAAAGAAGCAAAATCTGCTTACATTACGAAAGGAGGAGCTGACGAGAAAGGAGAAGACCGGCAGAGGGAGAGAAGGAAGGGATCACGGGGAGGGGCCGTGTGTGTGCTTTGGAAAAGGCGCCCGCAAAACGAGAGGTAGCTTGTTTCCTCCGCTGTGAAATAAGTCCACTTTGGCATCTTTTACTGGGTAGTCCGGTGTCAATTCAATTAAAACATGCTGAGGTGCAAAGCCTACTTCTATTTTTTTTCATACTTGTTCGCGCCATTGATGTACTCCGGTACATGTATTTGTATTGAACCGTTTCGGTACGGGGGTTCCGGTTCAGGGTTAAGAAGGGGTTAAAAACAAAACAAATTGTGCGCGCAGCAGCATTGAGAGAGAGTTATGATAAACGCACATGCGTCACCAGGCTCTGCTTTTTATCCATAGATTTATCACATTAAATTTTTTATTATCTATAGCAGGGGTGTCAAAAGTGTGCCCCGGAGGCCATTTGCGGCCCACAGCTAATGTTTTAAAGGCCCACGGCACATTCTAAAAATACTATTAAAATAAAGAAAAACATAACAAAAGTGAAATAAAAAAGCTTAAAGGTTAAATGTAATTTAGAAAAAGTTGCAATGTTGACTAATAAAACAAAGCTGTTTTTTTTTTCTTTCAAACTGTCATTGCTCAAAACATAATATTGAATCAAAACCAATGTTATTATGAATTATTGACCTATCCAAGGTTCGATTACTTCACATCAAATATTCCACTAAGAAAAATATTTTTGGTGGAAGATTTTGCAAAATTGGTTAATAAATAACCCAAAAATGTATATTTTGTTGTTTTCTTACTGTACCGAAAATGAACCGAACCGTGACCTCTAAACCGAGGTACGTACCGAACTGAAATTTTTGTGTACCGTTACACCCCTAACTACTGCTACCTTGCTGTGCAGGGTTAGTGGTGAGCAAATCAGTGCAAGAAATGAGGTTTTTTTTTTAATTTAAGTGGCAATAAACCTGATCCACTTTCTCTGCAATTGCATTAAATGGAAATGGATCATTCAAAATAGAGTGGTACCTCAAATGGTTCCATGACCAACTCAAAACACTTGTACCTCAAATCAGCATTGTCCACTGAAATGTCTTTAATTTGCACTTGCTCGCTCTTTCTTCTCTGCGCTCTACCTTCTCCCTCACGAAGGCAGGCTTGTGCTGATCTCTGGTTTTGGGCTTTGGACACTCACTACTTCAACCAGCAGCTGTGGGGCTTGCAACTCAATTGTATCCTCGCAACTTGAAGCATAATAAAAAGTCAAAAGGCGGCGAAAATGTATTTTGATACTTTTCGATACTTTCCGTTACTTTCCTGAATAACAAAAAATCTTAGGGTACATGAAACATATGTTTATTATTGCAATTGAAGTACAACGTTGTTCTTAAATAAAATAGTGAACATACTAGACAACTTGTCTTTTAGTAGTAAGTAAACAAACAAAGACTCCTAGTTAGTCTGCTGACGTATGCAGTAACATATTGTGTCATTTATACACCTATTATTTTGTACACATTATTAAGGACAAGTGGTAGAAAATTGATTATTAATCTACTTGTTCATTTACTGTTAAAATCTGCTTATTTTCTGTTTCAACATGTTCTATCTACACTTCTGTTAAAATGTATTAATCACTTATTCTTCTGTTGTTTGATACTTTATGTTAGTTTTGGATGATATCAAAAATTTGGGTATCAATCCGATACCAAGTAGTTACAGGATCATACATTGGTCATATTCAAAGTCATCATGTGTCCAGGGACGTATTTACTGAGTTTATAAACATAATATTAATTTATGTGTGTCATGTCTGTGTAATCATGTTTTGTTTAGTTATTGGACTTTTTAGTTTCTGGCTTTTCACTCCCTTGTCTTGTTTCCATGATTACCCATTAGTTTCACCTGTTCCACGTTTGGACTCATTGTGCACTCTTGTTTGTCACCATAGCAACCCATTAGTTTTCACCTGTCACGTCACGCACCTGTTTCACGTTTTGAGTCTCGCACCTGTTTTCGTTAATCATGTCTGTAGTATTTAAGTTAATTGTTTTTCAGTTTGTCTTTCTGGTGACATCCCCACATTTATGCTCTGCACATTTCTGACTCTTTTTTCATGTCCATCGTTCACGCTGCTCCTTTTTGTCCATGCCAAGTAAGTTTTGTTTATTATTGCCACAGTTAGTGTTTTTTGTTGTTCATAGTTTTTGCCTTTGTGCAAGTGTTTGGTTTCATAGTTTGTTCTCCGCCATTGTGCGCGCCTTTTGTTTACTTCCTTGTTTTGTATTTATAGTGTTTAAATAAAGCATGTATTCCCCTTCACGCCACGTATGGTCCAAATCTTTTGCACCTCGGGAGAACAAACCACGCCATAGTCCATGTCGTGACAATGTGATGCCAGAATATATCCACGTAATCATAGTAGTATCGACTAGATACGTGCCTGTACTTGGTATCATCCACCCATGGTGTTTACATTGTGACGCCGCTGAGCTATTGTATCCTCCTACGGTGTGTAGTGAAGCATGTTTAGCTATTCCTCGTCCTCCAGTGATAATAATACTTGTAAGAAACATACTTTATTTGTCGCCATGGAGGCGAGGATTAGTGATTTAGAAGTAGATAAAACGCTGCTGACTGTGGATGGACTTTAGCAGCTAACTAGTTATTCATGTTTGAAAGCACATCTTCCTGAGGGTGTTTCAGTGTTATAACTTCACCTTTATCTTTACTTTTTAAGCCAAAATGCGTCCGTTCTCCCTTTTCTGTCTGCACATTGATTGTGCGCTGCCGAACATGCTCCTCTGCGTGTAAACCAGCAATGACACGACGTGACGATGACGGTGGCGCGTGGGGGCGGACTGGTACTTTTCAGAGACGGTATAGTACCGAATATGAATCATTAGTATCGCGGTACTATACTAATACCGGTATACCGTACAACCCTACAGTATACAGTACAGGCCAAAAGTTTGGAAACACCTTCTCATTCAATGCGTTTTCTTTATTTTCATGACTATTTACATTGTAGATTGTCACATCAAAACTATGAATGAACACATGTGGAGTTATGTACTTCACAAAAAAAGGTGAAATAACTGAAAACATGTTTCATATTCTCGTTTCTTCAAAATAGCCACCCTTTGCTCTGCTATGTGTATGGATCTACACCTGACATCCACTGTAATGATACCAAGTACATCTCGTTGATACTACTATGATTACATCGATATTTTTTATCATCACAAAATCTTTTTTCCTTTTTTTAAAATGCATATTATGTTTATTAACTCAGTAAATACGTCCCTGGACACATGAGGACTTTGAATATGACCAATGTATGATCCTGTAAACAAATTTGTGGTGTCATGCAAAACTAATGTAAAGTATTAAACAAGAGAAGAATAAGTGATTATTACATTTTAACAGAAGTGTAGATAGAACATGTTGAAACAGAAAATAAGCAGATATTAACAGTAAATGAACAAGCAGATTAATAATCCATTTTTACAAATGACACAATATGTTACTGCCAGTGACGTGCCATCATGGAAAGAAAAAAAAATGTAAAAAGAAAAAAATATATATTAAATTGTTAAATGTATCCAGTGATTATACTATAAAGTTATTTTCCATTTAACTTCACCAGTTTTAGATTATTTTTATTCAAAATCGCTGAATTTTCACATTTGCCGTTCAAATACTGAGAAGAGACGGTTGAGGCACGTCACTCAGTGCCTCAACATGGACGGACTCGGCTAACTGCTGGTCTGCTGTGCAGTGAGACCGTATTGCTATATGAATTATATTATACATTTCCATAGTTTAGTTAGCTGAGGTATATAATGTACAGTGTATTTTGTCAACAACTGTATGTGTGTAACGTATTTCTTGTGCTGAGCGATCATAAAACGGCTGCAAAAGACGAAGACGCACTGGCTGAGGCTCGCCTCCTGCACCCCCGCCGTAGAATGCACGGCAACCCCTGACGGGAGTGTTATATCAATTAAAGCCCACACTTAAACTTTCCACGTGCAAGATTGAATCTATTTAAAAAAGTTATTTCATAAGAAGCCAAAAAGTGCAAAAACAATAATGTTGGTGTTGGAGGAGTTGTGAATGACTGCAGGGACACAACATTAGGTACGCCTGCAGACTGCAGGTGTACCTAATTCACAACTCCTCCAACACAAACATTATTGTTTTTGCACTTTTTGGCTTCTTATTAAATAACTTTTGTAACCTATTTTCATGGGCTTTCCTCTTTGTGATGTTCCTGTTATGCGCTGTTATACAGTATATGCCTTGAGCTCTTATTTTGAAGGCGCTAAGAGCGGAAGTGATGTCACGTTGCGGAGGTTTTTGAAAGAAGGTAAATAAAGTGGTCCTCGTGTAAACTGGAGCCTCCGTGTTTGTTATTTTGTAGTTTCATACAGTATAGGCGACATTTATAAACCCTCGGTTACACTTTTTTAAATACCGTATTTTCCGCACTATAAGGCGCACCTAAAAACCACACATTTTCTCAAAAGCTGACAGTGCGCCTTATAACCCGGTGCGCTTTATTACGATTCATTTTCATAAAGTTTCGATCTCGCAACTTCGGTAAACAGCCGCCATCTTTTTTCCCGGTAGAACAGGAAGCGCTTCTTCTTCTACGCAAGCAACCGCCAAGGAAAGCACCCGCCCCCATAGAACAGGAAGCGCTTCTTCTTCTACTGTAAGCAACCACCCGCCCCCGGAAGAAGAAGAAAAAACGCGCGGATATCACCGTACGTTTCATTTCCTGTTTACATCTGTAAAGACCACAAAATGGCTCCTACTAAGCGACAAGGATCCGGTTCATAAAAAGACGCAATCTCTCCATCCGCACACGGATTACTACCGTATTTCACAGCAACTGATATTCCTGTGAACCGCACTGTGGAACGGGAGCACGTACGGTGAATATTCGCACCACAGGGAATGAGAAGTCATCCTTCACTGTGGTTCTAGCTTGCCATGCTAACTTCCACCCATGGTGATATTCAAAAGGAAGACCTTGCCAAAAGAGACCTTTCCAGCCGGCGTCATCATAAAAGCTAACTCGAAGGGATGGATGGATGAAGAAAAGATGAGCGAGTGGTTAAGGGAAGTTTACGCGAAGAGGCCGGGTGGCTTTTTTCACACAGCTCCGAAGGCGAACACACCTTCACTAAGACGGGCAGACAGCGCCGGACGACATACGCCAACATTTGCCAGTGGATCGTAAATGCCTGGGCAGATATTTCGGTCACAACTGTGGTCCGAGCTTTCCGGAAGGCAGGATTCACAGAACAACAGCGACACTGACTCCGATGACTTCGACGAGACGGAACCGGCCATTTCGGATACCACGCTTGCGCAACTTTTCAATTCGGACACCGAAGACGAAGAATTCGAAGGATTTACGAATGAAGAATAACTTCAGAAGGTGAGCGCTATGTTTATTTTGTGTGTTGTGACATTAACGTTCGAGCAACATTATGTTGCTATTGCTCTACACCATTTTGAATTTTACTATGTTTGTGATTGCACATTTGCGTACATTTTGGGACAGAGTTGTTAGAACGCTGGTTTTCAATATATTATTAAAGTTTGACTGAACTATCTGACTGTTTTTTTGACATTCCCTTTAGCGCAGCGTAGGCGCGGCTTATAATCCGGGGCGGCTTATTGGTGGACAAAGTTATGAAATATGTAATTCATTGAAGGTGCGGCTAATAATCCGGTGCGCCTTATAGTGCGGAAAATACGGTAGATTCAATCTTGCACGTGGAAAGTTGAAGTGAGGGCTTTAGTTGATATAACACTCCCATCAGGGGGTTCATTAATCCAGCACAACAGCGGCGCATTTATAAGTAAAGGTAAGACCATAATAACGTTTTTTGATTAAATGTGCTTTTTTGTGTGCTACAGTTTGTATGTGTAAAGTTAAGTTAAAGTACCAATGATTGTCACACACACACTAGGTGTGGTGAAATGTGTCCTCTGCATTTGACCCATCCCCTTGTTCACCCCCTGGGAGGTGAGGGGAGCAGTGGGCAGCAGCGCCCGGGAATCATTTTTGGTGATTTAACCCCCAATTCCAACCCTTGATGCTGAGTGCCAAGCAGGGAAGAATGCTGGTATGAGCTTTTAAACATAACCCGTTAACTGCTGCCAATCAAATGGTGAATAAGATACTCTTTAGGGTTCATATGTTTGTAAATCTGACTGTGATGAAGTCAGTGCCTCACCAGCCATCAACCTCACCGCACGTCACTGGTTACTGTATATGTCAGCAGCTAAATTAGGAGCCTTTGTTTTTTATTGGAAAATTGCAATCATAAACATATGTTTAATGTACTGTAAGATTCTTTGTTAAAATAAAGCCAATAATGCAATTTTTTTGTGGTCCCCTTTAGAAAAGTACCAGAAAGTATCGAAATACATTTTGGTACCGGTACCAAAATATTGGTATCGGGACAACCCTCGTTTGCTGTATAATCCGACTAATGGTTAAGATAGTGGACTATCAAAATAGTGGCTAGTTGTGGTCCTGTTGTGCACATTGACTTATAAAGCTGTGCGCTCTGAGAGCAGAGTGATGGTTGTATACTCCGAGGAATACGACACAGTGGTGTTTTTACAGTCGTGGTGGCTTTGTGAGTGTGGTTACCTTTTATGATGACCGTGGTCAGCCCATCTGGGCCAGATGTGATTAGACTCTCTTGATCCCAACACTGGCCTCGGTTTCCTGGCAACTGTTTTGCCTCTGACTGTAAACACCAAGCGAAGCTGCAGGCCGCTGTTGATGCTGCAAAGGATTATTTCACATTACCAGCATCTTTTGTTTGTGTCTTTTAATCAGCTCTTTAATAGAGTAACCTACAGCGCAGGAAAAGTAAGTTTTGACATCAGGTTTCGCCCAGGCTCCGCTCTCTTGACTTCCTCTTGTGGCGGTTTGTTAATATGTATCAGGAATATTCACTTTTCTTTGTTCGCTCTTGTCTGGCAAGCTGTAATATTTAGCTTATGAATATTGATACATGAAGTGTATATTAATGACCCTTGCTGACCTTAACCCTATCCTTATTGGCTCCCCCGTTGGTATCTGCAGGCTCATGAATATTAATCAGGTTCCATAACCTCCATTACCCTAATCTTTGCTGTCTAGCCTCCCAGAACGACCCGTTGTCATGGCAACGCCTATACTCCACTCCTCGAGACCAAGGGTGGGGAAAATATGGTTATTAAAAACAAGGGGACGGAGAAATCCAAATTACTTAAACATCTTCTCTGAGAGCAACGACCACATAGGCGTAATGGCAATTTGTTTTGTGAGTGCTTTTAGAGCTTTCTGGAGTATTGAACTGAAAGACGGACATTTACAAAAAAATTCAGGCCGGTAATTGTGTTGGGAATGTTCACAAAAGGACAGGTATTGTAATGGTGGTCATTTTGAGCCTCAAATGCTTTCTGCAATCAGACGCTGGCAAATTCACTCAGAGATCTTGCAAATGCGCGGCACTGGAGCAGTAACCGTAGATACGGCAGTAACACGCTGGTGCCTTTTGTACAGAACCCTAACTGTAAGTACGCTTTCATACAGCAGCCTCACAATTATGGTCGAAATGATAATCGCAATTATTGAATGTGTTAGGTAAACATGTATTTATTGCGCACACTATTTAAAAGAAAACACTATGTGAGCAAGGCCTTCATTTCAAAATGAAACTGAAAATTAAAAAATATATTAATATGACAAAAAACTAAGAGGTAAATAGGGATGGACGATATGACCTAAAATCTTCATGGCAATACTTATTGCAGCCTCCTGCTATAACAATATACATAGCAAAATATTATTTGGTATGTAAACGATAATAGAAGCTATAAAGCAGACCAGGGCCAATTAAGGCCCGGGGGCCACATGCAGCCCGTTAAGCTTTTCAATCTGGTCCCCCCAAATTTTTTTTAGATCTTTAAGATGGAAAGTGTAGCTGCCATTATGATGTGCAGTCATGTTTTCTAATGACCGTAAGTCTTGAACTATACTAAGTCTTTCAATGCTTGAAATCTGCACTTTTGCATGATATACTAGTTACTATGGTCATCTAATTAGTTACTATGGTCATCTAATTAGTTACTATGATCATCTAATTAGTTACTATGGCATACTTGCCAACCCTCCCGAATTTTCCGGGAGACTCCCGAAATTCAGCGCCTCTCCCGGAAACCTCCCGGGACAAATTTTCTCCCGAAAATCTCCCGAAATTCAGCTGGAGCTGGAGGCCACGCCCCCTCCAGCTCCATGCGACCTGAGTGAGGACAGCCTTTTTTCATGACAACAGGGGTGACAAGAACTAAATCATCCAGACTAGAGATAAATTGTATTATTGTGTTTATCTTACCTAAAAATAAATATATATATTAATTAAAAAAAAAAAAAAATACATTTTTACTATATTTTGCTAAAAACATCAAAATTAATTATATTTTTATTTGTATTTTTTCTGACTCCTTATTACATTCAGCCATAGAATTATACATTAAAATAAACATATTTGAAATAATTAATGTTAAATGATCATAATAATTCATTTAAAATGACCATATTTAATTATTAAAATAATTGCTTGTTTATCAACAACTAACATTTTATTCATTACATTTTGAAGCTCTCAGAAGTCAAGTTATGTTATAATCCTTAATATTTATTTATGCAAGTTTGAAGTATCAATTATCTAAACACAGTTTTGTTTGCATATTTTCAGTATTTATATATATATATATATGAAATACTTGACTTGATGAATTCTAGCTGTCAATATACTCCTCCCCTCTTAACCACGCCCCCTATGGTCATCTAATTAGTTACCATGGTAATCTAATTAGTTACTATGTAATCTAATTAGTTACTATGGTCATCTAATTAGTTACCTTGGTAATCTAATTAGTTACTATGGTCATTTAATTAGTTACTATAGTAATCTAAGTCACAGCAACTCAGACGAGGCACCAAGTAGTGTGGGTGGGAAGCGTTTCCACAGAGTGTTTCCAGAGCCTGAAATGTGGGTGTCAGGGACAGATGTGGAAGGAGATGTTTACAACAAAGTTGTAGGTTCATCTTTCGCTGTGTTTGTTGCATTTTTGTTCCGTTTCGCTTGATTGTAAAATATGTGGATGGAGAGGGTGTGTGACGTTCATATGTTGTCAATATTCAGTGTTTTATCCTTCATAGTTAATATTGTAAATCACACATTCTCTATTTTCATGTACCGTATTTTTCAGAGTATAAGTCGCACCGGAGTATAAGTCGCACCTGCCGAAAATGCATAATAAAGAAGGAAAAAAACATATATAAGTCGCACTGGAGCCCGGCCAAACTATGAAAAAAACTGTGACTTATAGTCCGAAAAATACGGTACATTCTGTCTGTCTCATTCAGTCAAAAAATGTATAATTCCATTCCGGTTTTTTTAAGGGGGTTTGTCATAACGTTTTTAGCATTCAGTCAGACATTATTGCGAGGTTTTGTATTAGTGTTTCTAAAAATCGATATACCGTCCCCTAGACACATTTTTTCTCTCTAAATTTGGCCCCCAAATCAAAATAATTGCTAGAGCAGTAACCGTAGATACGGCAGTAACACGCTGGTGCCTTTTGTACAGAACCCTAACTGTAAGTACGCTTTCATACAGTAGCCTCACAATTATGGTCGAAATGATAATCATTGAATGTGTTAGGTAAACATGTATTTATTGTGCACACTATTTTAAAAAAAACACCATGTGAGCAAGGCCTTAATTTCAAAATGAAACTGAAAATAAAAAAATATATTAATATGAGAAAAAACTAAGAGGTAAATAGGGATGGACGATATGACCTAAAATCTTCATGGCAATACTTATTGCAGCCTCCTGCTATAACAATATATATAACAAAATAGTATTTGGTATGTAAACGATAATAGAAGCTGTAAAGCATACCAGGGCCAATCAAGGCCCGGGGGCCACATGCGGCCCGTTAAGTTTTTCAATCTGGCCCGCCGGACATTCCCAAATAATTTTTTTAGATGTTTAAGATGGAAAGTGTAGCTGCCATTATGATTTGCAGTCATGTTTTCTAATGACCCTAAGTCTTCAACTATACTAAGTATGTCAATGGTTGGAATCGGCACTTTTGACTAGTTACTATGGTCATCTAATTATTTACTATGGCCATCTAATTAGTTACTATGGTCATCTAATTATTTACTATGGCCATCTAATTAGTTACTATGGTCATCTAATTAGTTACTATGGTCATCTAAGTCACAGCAGCTCAGACGAGGCACCAAGTAGTGTGGGTGGGGAGCGTTTCCACAGAGTGTTTCCAGAGCCTGAAATGTGGGTGTCAGGGACAGACAGGGAAGGAGATTTTTACAACAAAGTGTCACATATATCAGATTGTAAATTCATCTTTCGCTGTGTTTGTTGCATTTTTGTTCCGTTTCGCTTGATTGTAAAACATGTGGATGGAGAGTGGGTGTGACGTTCATATGTTGTCAATATTCAGTGTTTTATCCTTTGTAGTTAATATTGTAAATCACACATTCTTTATTTTCATGTACATTCTGGGTGTCTCATTCAGTCAAAAAAAATTCCGTTTTTTTAAGGCATAACGTTTTTAGCATTCATTCAGACATTATTGTGAGGTTTTGTATTAGTGTTCCTAAAAATAGATATACCATCCCCCAGACACATTTTTTTTCTCTAAATTTAGTCCCCGAGTCAAAATAATTACCCAGGCCTGTCCTACGGTGTGTAGTGTAACATGTTGAGCTATTCCTCTTCCTCAAGTAATGATGTTACCTGTAGTAAACATAATTTATTTGACTGCTACGTTGCGTTGACGACGCATTTGTTCGCTTGTCGCCATCACAGCTCGAAGGTGTCCTCAATATGCATCATCAGTTTTATCACGATCTTGCCAAAGAATCAAAAGCTCTTTCGTCGGCCAAATGTATACCATTTTGTTACCTTAGCGGTAACAAAAAATAGTGCAAATAAATAAAAAATAAAGCAATGCACCAAAGAAACATCCTACAAGGAACCAAGTGTACTGTTCACAGTCTATATATGAAAATGTCTTTAGACTTTTAGTAAAAAAAAAAAAAGGTTATTGCTTCCGTTATGTTGGCTTGTCTTTTGAGAGGTGGATGGCTACAGAGTCGCTTTGTTAAGGTTGTCAGTGCTTTGGGCATCCATGCTTTTGTGACTCTGCGGCGGGGCTTGGCACGCGTGGCAGTGGGCTCTGGGAGTAACAATAGCTCTATTTGGATTGTTAGCTTCCTGTCGCGGGTAGTGGAGGGGAGTGTTTTTACAGCAACGCCATGATTTGTTTGGCTGTGTAGGCCTGGGCAATACGGCCTCAAAATAAAATCTGACTTTTTTCACCAAAAAAATGAATTTACAATTTTTTCCCTTACTTTAAAAACAAAAACAATGAAAACAAATGACAGACACAATTCAAAACAAGTTTTTCTTTGAGTTGATCAAAAACTATGACACTATATACTAGGGGTGTAACACAAATTTTGGATCGGTACGTACCTTGGTTTAAAGGTCACGGTTCGGTTCATTTTCGGTACAGTAAGAAAACAACAAATATACATTTTTGGTTATTTATTTACCAAATGTGTAAACAATGGCATAACATACATATACACACAGAGTCCATTGCCAGGGTTAATGTGGTCAACATATATAAAATAAAAACTAAATAAGATAAGGCTCAGAATGGTTTCATAACAAGACATTTCTACATATAAAGTGCTTTTTTTGATTGATTGATTGACACTTTTATTAGTAGATTGCACAGTACAGTACATATTCCGTACAATTGACCACTAAATGGTAACACCCCAATAAGTTTTTCAACTTGTTTACGTCACGTTAATCAACATTAAACTGCCTGAAGTTGTTGTTCAGATTACCGTATTTTCCGCACTATAAGCCGCCCCGGGTTATTAGCCGCACCTTCAATGAATGGCATATTTCAAAACTTTGTTCACCTATAAGCCGCCCCGGGTTATAAGCCGCGCCTACGCTGCGCTAAAGGGAATGTCAAAAAAACAGTCAGATAGGTCAGTCAAACTTTAATAATATATTACAAACCAGCGTTCTAACAACTCTGTTCACCCCCAAAATGTAATGTGCAAATGTGCAATCACAAAAATATTAACACTCAAATTAGTGCAGAGCAATAGCAACATCAATAACTCAACGTTGCTCGAACGTTAATGTCACACAACACACAAAATAAACATTTAAAGCTCACTTTCTGAAATTATTCCTCATCCATAAATCCCTCGAATTTTTCTTCAGTGTCTGAATTAACAAATTGGGCGAATACGGCATCCAAAATGGCCGGCTCCGTCTCGTCGAAGTCATCAGAGTCAATGTCGCTGTTGTTGTCCAGCAGTTCCGTGAATCCTGCCTTCCGGAAAGTTCGGACCACAGTTGAGACCGATATATCCGCCCAGGCATTTACGATCCACTGGCAGATGTTGGCGTATGTCGTCCGGCGCTGTCTCCCTGTCTTAGTGGCGCAGGTCATCTTGTTGCTTCCTCTACCTACGCACTAAACACACAAATGAAATGAAACGTAATATCCGCGCGCTTCTTCTTCTACGGGGGCGGGTGCTTACCTTGGCGGTTGCTTACCGTAGAAGAAGAAGCGCTTCCTCTTCTACGGGGGCGGGTGCTTACCTTGGTGGTTGCTTACAGTAGAAGAAGAAGCGCTTCCTCTTCTATGGGGGCGGGTGCTTACCTTGGCGGTGCTTACCGTAGAAGAAGAAGCGCTTCCTCTTCTACGGGGAAAAAAGATGGCGGCTGTTTACCGTAGTTGCGAGACCTAAACTTTATGAAAATGAATCTTAATATTAATCCATATATAAAGCGCACCGGGTTATAAGCCGCACTGTCAGCTTTTGAGAAAATTTGTGGTTTTTAGGTGCGGCTAATAGTGCGGAAAATACGGTAAATAAAATGACAAAACTTTTCTTCTACATATAAAAAGTGCAACATTAAACAGTTTCAAGTCAACTCAGCCTCAGATTAACTTTTCTTTTCTCCCCCAGCCTGGCTAACTTGGCAGTAAGAGGATATATGGGCTCATTGTTCTTCCACCATAGAAGTGGATCAAAATCTAGTTTTTAATGCAATATGGACTTAAATCTGCTGCTATAAAAACATTTGTTATTGCTTTAGCCCTGCCTGACTCGCCGAGGAGAGGCTGTTTGAATGCGGTGGTGACGCTTCAAATGGGTTAGCATGTTTGACGTGTTGCCAGAAGCAGCTGCTGAACAATGTCGGCAAACCTCCGTCCTCCATTGTTGTATCGCGCAGCCAAAGTGTTCCCAAACGGGAGATCTTAACGAGGCAGGAGGGTCTTCCAGCTCTGGCTTTTACATGTTGTCCTAGCCCGGTCGCTGCTAACATGCCGTGTGTTGTGCCTCGGTGTGCATTGTTTACACAACATGCGTTACGCTACTTAATATGTCCGTGTGGAAACTCGTTCGGTACACCTCCGAACCAAACCGAAACCCCCGTACCGAAACGGTTCAATACAAATACAAAACCGTTACACCCCTACTATATACCAGGGGTGCCCACACTTTTTCTGCAGGCCAGCTACTACAATTGACCAAGTGGAGGGGATATATATATATATGTATATATATATATAGTTTATATTTCCTTATTTAAGAAAGGGACGATTTTGTGAACAAGTTAAGATAGATAGATAGTATTTGATTGACTCCTTCAGGAGAGTTCCCTCAGGAAAATTAGAAGGTGTTTAATGATAATACAAGCATGTTTAACATTCCTTTCTTTCATGAAGACAAGAATATAAGTTGGTATAATTGTGATGACTTGCATTGATTGGAATCAGACAGTAGTGATAATAATGTCCACATTTTCAAATGAAGGAGAAAAAAAGTCCTCCTTTCTGTCCAATCCCACATGAAAGTGCTTGCTTTTTGCCATCTTATTTGTCCAGCTTCCATACTCCTTTTATACACTTTACAAGAAATACATTGGCGGCAAACTCCGTAGCTTGCTAGCTTGTGTGCGCTAGCTTTCTGAGGCTCTTATTTTGTTAACACAGGCAGGATGAATCAGCGCTTTTATTGTGAAGACAGGAACTGTGCAGTCGGTCTTTAGAGTTTTGGAGAGTTTGTTGAAATAAAAATAGTTTCTCGCCTTCCTGTCGGTCATTTTTTCTTAATAATGATCTGGCAGCAGACAGCGTCATCTCACAAGACCCTCAGGTGTCGTGAATGTCAATCAAGTGATGAAAGTGACGTCTTTGTGAAGATTGATGATCACTCATTTTTAGGTGTATTTTTTTAATGCCTGGCTGGCGATGGACTGACACACCCTCCACCATCCACTGCCTTACTCTTAGCAACATTCTAATTTGAATTGTTGTTCTTTTTAGACCAGGTGTAAATTGTACTTTTTATGGACTAAATTAGGAGCTTTATCTGAGAAGCAGTACCTCTCTTGAATAAAATACTGTTTGCGGCTTGCTCACAGTTGAATTTTTCAAAGCAAGAAATAAGGAAGAACGCCATTGGCTAGCTTGTGTTGCCATTAGTGGTTTAACAGAACACATTTGTGCTATAACGGTCTATATCTTTCACAATTACTAAGTTTGTGTAATAATTACATTTTTTTTACCAGCCTAGATAAAAATATTGGTGTTTACGGCGGTCACTTACCCTGTCTTGTCAACATGTTCGGCAGCACTGTTTTCTGTGATCAAAGTCTCTTTTCGGTGGTCGAGTTTTCAGTACATCACTTGTCAATACTGCGCAAATAATAGGTTATATTTATATATATATATGTGTATATATACATATATATTTGTGTGTATATATATATGTATGTATATATGTATTTATAAATGTGTATGTATATATATCCATCCATCCATCCATTTTCTACCGCTTATTCCCTTTGGGGTAGCGGGGGGCGCTGGAGCCTATCCCAGCTACAATCGGGCGGAAGGCGGGGTCCACCCTGGACAAGTCGCCACCTCATCACAGGGCCAACACAGATAGACAGACAACATTCACAAACTATGGACCATTTAGTGTTGCCAATCAACCTATCCCCAGGTGCATGTCTTTGGAGGTGGGAGGAAGCCGGAGTACCCGGAGGGAATCCACGCAGTTACGGGGAGAATGATCCCAAGCCCGGGATTGAACTCAGGACTACCCAGGACCTTTGTATTGTGAGGCAGATGCACTAACCCCTCTTCCACCGTGCTGCCTATGTATATATATATATATATATGTATGTATATATATATATTAGGGGTGTAACGGTACGTGTTTTGTATTGAACCGTTTCAGTACGGGGGTTCCGGTATGGTTCGGAGGTGTACCGAACGAGTTTCCACACGAACATGTGAAGTAGCCGCCTAAGCTAAAGTCTTAACAAGCTGCACCGCTTCCTTCTGCCTGTCTCTGTCAGTCCTCTACACAGCACCCAGCATTGTCCCACCCACACAACCATCTGATTGGTTACAAACAGAGCGGTAACAGCCAATCAGCAGTGCGTATTCAGAGCGCATGTAGTCAGTGCTTAGCGTTTAGCAGGTAATCATCAGACAGCGGACTCTCCCCAAATTATAATGAACACCTCCCAGTCAACTACTAGTAACATCACTATGAGCCCGTTGACCTTCTAGAAAATTAAACTGCAGCTCAGCTCGCTCGCAGTCCTGGCTTGAGGTGAAGGCTAATTCGCTTTTAGCGTAACGTTAGCTCATTTTGCGGTGTGTGTGTGCGTGCGTGTGTGTGTGTGTGTTAGCTCATTGTGCGGTGTGTGTGTGTGTGATAAAAATCAACCACAGGCTTCCCAAATGCTGTAATAAATTAAGCATGATGAGTTGACTTGAAACTGTTTAATGTTGCACTTTTTATATGTAGAAGAAAAGTTGTATAATTTGATTTAATCTGAGCAACAACTTGAGGCAGTTTAATGTTGATTAACGTGGGCAGAATTATTATAGTGTTCCCAATGTTAAAAGGATAAAGCCATTGTTTACAAATTTGGTAAATAAATAACCAAAAAATGTATATTTTGTTGTTTTCTTAATGTACCGAAAATGAACCGAACCGTGACCTCTAAACCGAGGTATGTACTGAACCGAAATTTTTGTGTACTGTTACACCCCTAATATATATACTGTATATATATGTATGTGTGTGTATATGTACGTGTGTGTGTGTGTGTGTGTATATATATGTATGTGTGTGTGTATATATATATATATATATATATATATATATATATATATATATATATATATATATCCCATCCATCCATCCATCCATCCATCCAACACCAACATGCTGGTAGTAATGTTTTATGTTCGTGTGGTTTGGATTTGATTTCAGTTATTCCCATGTTTGCAAACACACTGTCCGTGCCTGAAAGGTGATTGCCGGGAAATGGGAAGGTGTTGTTCTGTGTCCGGCGGGGAAGTGTGGACTCACGGAGACGATAGTGTTTACACGGGAGGTGATACCTGTTGGAATTGTGCCGTTAGTCGTCATAAGATTGGTAATAAAAGCTAAAAATAGCAGCGGACGTTGTGTAATTTATTCTGGGTGCTACAATGTATTACTTTAGTTTGTTTTTAGTAAAAAAAAAAAACTTATTTTCAAGGTGTGGCGGTAATGAACATGCCGTGACGGTCAATAGTGGTATATGGTAAATGGGTTATACTTGTATAGCGCTTTTCTACTGTCAAGCTACTCAAAGTTTTCATAACACACTGATGGCGGGAGCTGCCATGCAAGGCACTAACCACGACCCATCAGGAGCAAGGGTGAAATGTCTTGCTCAAGGACACAACGGACATGACTAGGGTGGTGGAAGCTGAGTTCGAATCTGGAACCTTCACGTTGCTTGTACGGCCGCTCTACCAACCGAGCCACGCCGTCCCCATTTACATTAGTGGAAACCCTGACTTCTGTTTCCCATGCTGGAATAAGTTTGTTGTGCTGCTGCCAAACATTGCAGCGTGCAGTCATTAGTTCCACGCCTGTTGCCACAAATCTAAACTACTGTCAACACTTTTATTTGGAACAAACGTCTGCTTCGTGTTAGCATTAGCCATGTTTTGCTCGGTGTGTGTCTCCGCTAAGGAAATAAGGGGGAGGGCAGAAGCTACGGAAGCTCCTGGGGGGTCAAAGTATGTTGGAGCAAAAATAGATGAAAAAAACTCGAATGTATCAATACAATCGCTATATCTATCGCCTAGTATGTGCACACCATGCAACACTGCTTTGCAGGGTGATCGTGCGCCAGCGTCTCGGCGCGCGAGCATTTTTTTGGGTGGTTTTGGTTCAGGTTTGCATGTTGGCACTCTGTTGTGAAGACACACATGTGCATTATATTGATATCGCGCTTTTCTCTAGTGACTCAAAGCGCTTTTACAGAGTGAAAGCCAATATCTAAGTTACATTTAAACCAGTGTGGGTGGCACTGGGAGCAGGTGGGTAAAGTGTCTTGCCCAAGGACACAACGGCAGTGACTAGGATGGTGGGAGCGGGGATCGAACCTGGAACCCTCAAGTTGCTGGCACGGCCACTCTATCAACCGAGCTGTACCGCCCCAATGATGATGAGATGTGATAATGTATTTATTTTCCTAATATTTTCAGTATTTACCAGTTGACGTATCTGTTATTACTAATTAGTATTAAGGATTTACAAGTTAAAGGGGAACATTATCACAATTTCAGAAGGGTTAAAACCATTAAAAATCAGTTCCCAGTGGCTTATTATATTTTTCGAAGTTTTTTTCAAAATTTTACCCATCACGCAATATCCCTAAAAAAAGCTTCAAAGTGCCTGATTTTAACCATCGTTATAAACACCCGTCCATTTTCCTGTGACGTCACACAGTGAAGACAACACAAACAAACACGGCGGAAAGAACAGCAAGCTATAGCGACATTAGCTCGGATTCAGACTCGGATTTCAGCGGCTTAAGCGATTCAACAGATTACGCATGTATTGAAACGGATGGTTGTAGTGTGGAGGCAGGTAGCGAAAACGAAATTGAAGAAGAAACTGAAGCTATTGAGCCATATCGGTTTGAACCGTATGCAAGCGAAACCGACGAAAACGACACGACAGCCAGCGACACGGGAGAAAGCGAGGACGAATTCGGCGATCGCCTTCTAACCAACGATTGGTATGTGTTTGTTTGGCATTAAAGGAAACTAACAACTATGAACTAGGTTTACAGCATATGAAATACATTTGGCAACAACATGCACTTTGAGAGTGCAGACAGCCCAATTTTCATCAATTAATATATTCTGTAGACATACCCTCATCCGCGCTCTTTTCCTGAGAGCTGATCTGTCCAGTTTTGGAGTTGATGTCAGCAGGCCAGGGAAGCTAGGGTCGATAGGGGGTTTAGCTCGTTCGTCTGCGGGAACAAACTGTCGCCATTGCTTGCCGTGCTACCGAGGTCCTTTGTCCCTGAATTGCTCACACACTCCGGCAGATTCAATGGGGGTCTGGCGGCAGATTTCTTTGACTTTATCGTTGGAAATGCATCTGCTTTGAGTGTCGCAGGATATCCACACATTCTTGCCATCTCTGTCGTAGCATAGCTTTCGTCGGTAAAGTGTGCGGAACAAACGTCCAATTTCTTGCCACTTTCGCATCTTTGGGTCACTGGTGCAACTTGAATCCGTCCCTGTTCGTGTTGTTACACCCTCCGACAACACACCGACGAGGCATGATGTCTCCAAGGTACGGAAAACAGTCGAAAAAAACGGAAAATAACAGAGCTGATTTGACTCAGTGTTTGAGAAAATGGCGGATTGCTTCCCGATGTGACGCCACGTTGTGACGTCATCGCTCCGAGAGCGAATATTAGAAAGGAGTTTAATTCGCCAAAATTCATCCATTTAGAGTTCGAAAATCGGTTAAAAAAATATATGGTCTTTTTCTGCAACATCAAGGTATATATTGACGCTTACATAGGTCTGGTGATAATGTTCCCCTTTAAGTCCCTAGGATAGACGGGTTAGCAAACCTCCAAAAGCTGCCTTTTTGTGTCCCCCTCTGCTCCCAACAACTCACTCTGTCTTTTGTTCGCCCCTTGGTGGTTGGCTGACTGTTGGTTGTGAAAGTGCTTGATTTGATATGCAGTGGAGCCTGTTTTTTTAAATTAATTTGAATCATCTTAATTTAATTATTACAGCCAAAATTGTGATCGTGATTAAAATTTGATTAATTGTAGAGTGGCCACACACAGGGAGAATTCTGCCTCTGTTGTGGCCCTAGTGCAGACCTGGGCAAATTAAGGCCCGGGGGCCGCATGCGGCACGTTAAGCTTTTTAATCTGGCCCGCCGGACATTCCCATATAATTTTTTTAGATCTTTAAGATGGAAACTGTAGTCGCCATTATGATGTGCAGTGATGTTTTCTAATGACCCTAAGTCTTGAACTATACTAAGTATTTCAATGCTTGAAATATTTGCTTGTGCATGATGTACTAGTTACTATGGTCATCTAATTAGTTACTATGGTCATCTAATTAGTTAATATGGTCATCTAATTAGTTACTATGGTCATCTAATTAGTTACTATGGTCATCTAAGTCACAGCGGCTCAGACGAGGCACCAAGCAGTGTGGGTGGGGAGCGTTTCCACAGAGTGTTTCCAGAGCCTGAAATGTGGGTGTCAGGGACAGACGTGGAAGGAGATTTTTACAACAAAATTCTAAAGCTTAGTGATATGTCAGATTGTAGGTGTTTTTTTGTTGTTTTTTTTACCCTTCGCTTTAATTTTTTGCTGTTTGTTGCATTTTTGTTGCGTTTTGCTTGATTATAAAATATGTGGATGGAGAGGGGGTGTGACGTTTATATGTTGTCAATATTCAGTGTTTTATCCTTCATAGTTAATATTGTAAATCACACATTCTTTATTTTCTTGAACATACTGGCTGTTTTCTTCAGTAAAAAAAATTTAAATTCCATTCCGTTTTATAAGGCGGTCTGTCATAACGTTTTTAGCATTCAGACATTATTGTAAGGTTTTATATTAGTGTTCCTAAAAATCAGACATAACAGCCCCCAGACACGTTTTTTTCTGTAAATTTCACCACCACCCCCCCCCCATGGCAAAATAATTGCCCAGGCCTGTCCTAGTGCTACCTCCGAAAATTGAATATTTTGGGGTCAACTCTGATCACTTTGTTTTAGTGAACCAACATTAGACCTTTTTTCCCCAAAACATTCAGGAACTCCCAAGTTCCTGGAACCTTTAACTGAAGTTTCTTGCGTTCCACTGCATTCCACAGTCCAGGGTAGTTTATACAAATCAGGCTGATGACGTATGAAGGAGTGCTACTGTATATTTCTACACTGACACCATGTAAATAAACGGACAGTATTAGGTCGTATTTCTTTTACGAAAGTGTAAGTAAATGAAATACAAAGCAATAATATACAAAACGATATGATGTAAAAACTAAGTGCACCGGATTTTACATTAACAATATATAAAGAATACATGTCAGTGTTTATCTCACATACAGTACAACAAAGTAAATAGTGAACATTTGATGTGATCTAATCTTCGTTCCACCAGTCCTTTATTTCGCATTTCTCTTCAAACTACGAGGTCATGGTCCTGGTTGGAGTCGCCACTTCCGTCTATATGTCCGTCTGAATACTTTATATTCAATACAGGCCAAACGTTTGGACACACCTTCTCATTCACAACACAACTGATGGTCCCAACCCCATTGATAAAGCAAGAAATTCCACTAATCAAACCAGACAAGGCACACCTGTGAAGTGGAAAAACCATTAAAGGGGGCTACCTCTTGAAGCTCATTGAGAGAATGCCAAGAGTAATCATAGCAAAGGGTGGCTATTTTGAAGAAACTAGAATATAAAACATGTTTTCAGTTATTTCACCTTTTTTTGTTAAGTACATAACTCCACATGTGTTCATTCATAGTTTTGATGTGACAATCTACAATGTAAATAGTCATGAAAATAAAGAAAACACATTGAATGAGAAGGTGTGTCCAAACTGTACTGTATATATATATATATATATATATATATATATATATATATATATATATATATATATATACCGTATTTTTCGGACTATAAGTCGCAGTTTTTTTCATAGTTTGGCCAGGGGTGCGACTTATACTCAGGAGCGACTTATGTGTGAAATTAATAACACATTACCGTAAAATATCAAAGAATATTATTTATCTCATTCACGTAAGAGACTAGACGTATAAGATTTCATGGGATTTAGCGATTAGGAGTGACAGATTGTTTGGTAAACGTATAGCATGTTCTATATGTTCTAGTTATTTGAATGACTCTTACCATAATATGTTATGTTAACATACCAGGCACGTTCTCAGTTGGTTATTTATGCCTCATATAATGTACACTTATTCAGCCTGTTGTTCACTATTCTTTAATTATTTTAAATTGCCTTTCAAATGTCTATTCTTGGTGTTGGCTTTTATCATATAAATTTCCCCAAAAAATGCGACTATATGTTTTTTTCCCCTTCTTTATTATGCATTTTCGGCCGGTGCGACTTATACTTCGAAAAATACGGTATATATAAATACATTTAAAAGAGTTTATCCACTTCTCGTATCTTTGCGTATTAAAATGACGTTTGCTCTAAACTGCACACTAGTTTAAATAAACGCATTGTAATGGCAGCTGAAACTTAGACTACCAAAGTTTTAGGAACACCCCCCAACTGTGTTTAACCAATTAGCTGTCAACAGAACATCCCATCCCCGCTCTTGGGTTCCTGGAACCTTTGGAAAGTCCCACCTTGCTACGAGGAACGAAAACTAGTTCCTGAAGAACTAAATCTACCCGGGTAGTTTTTGGTGGGAACATACTTGCCAACCCTCCCGGATTTTCCGGGAGACTCCCGAAATTCAGCATCTCTCCCGAAAACCTCCCGGGACAAATTATCTCCCGAAATTCAGGCGGACTCAGGTCCATGCGGACCTGAGTCCACTTTCCCACAATATAAACGGTGTGCCTGCCCAATGACGATATAACTGTAGAATGATCGAGGGCGAGTTCTTGGTTCCTTATGTGGGTTTATTGTTAGGCAGTTTCATTAACGTCCTCCCAGCGCAGCAACAACAGCAGTCACGTTTTGGTCTACCGTAAAGCAGTTCGTCTGCCGTAAACAGCAATGTTGTGACACTCTTAAACAGGACAATACTGCCATCTAGTGCATTTGATGAAAGCACTTTTGTGCGTGCCACACAGCAATGCATCATCAGAGAGGGTGTTCAGCATGGTTAGAAAAATAGTGACAGAGAATAGAACAAGGATGGACAATTCAACCCTTAACTCAACAAGTATATGTGTAAATAAATGAACACTGAAATTCAAGTATTTCTTTTATATATATATATATATATATATATATATATATATATGTATATATATATATATATATATATATATATGTGTATATATATACAATAAAATAAATATATATTTATAGCTAGAATTTACTGAAAGTCAAGTATTTCTTTTATATATATATATATATATATATATATATATATATATATATATATATATATATGTATGTGTATATATATGTATGTGTATATATATACAATAAAATAAATATATATTTATAGCTAGAATTTACTGAAAGTCAAGTATTTCTTATATATATATATACGGATATATATATATACATATATATATATATATATATATATATATATATATATATATATATATATATATATATATATATACATACATATATATATATATATATATATATATATATATATATATATATATATATATATATATATATATATATACATATACATATATATATATATATATATATATATAAGAAATCGGAGGTCTCAAGGTTGGCAAGTATGGGTGGGAACACAGTGGGAACATTATTTACCTGGGTAAAAGGGTAAGGCTCCTGTGGCGGAAAAGAGGCCGAATAAAGAGTAAAGACAACTTTGCTTGCTACTCAGCTTCAGACCACTCAAGCCTGCCTGGATTCTTACCATTTTCTTCACACTAGATCCAGTTTTGTGCAGTTTGACTTGACATTAGTTGTAACATCTACCTCTCTGTCTCTAGATTTGGACAGCAATGACGAAGGAGGGCCTGACAGCGGCGCTGTGGAGGAGGAAGGCTGGTTTGGGAATGCTTCCGACACGCGCTCAGAGTCTTCATCCTACGGCGACACCCAGGACGAGCTCTTCCTGCAGAGAGGTTCGTCCCCCGACGGAGTCAGCCATGACGACTGCGGAGGCGAGAGTTCCACTCCGGTCAACCGTGCCTCCTTGGAGCTGCTCGGGCTGGCCGGAGGCGCCTTCTCTCCTCAGGACACGGTCTCGTCCGTGGTGTCGTCGCTGTACGGCGAGGCGGCGTCTCGCGCTCTCGGGAAACCGCTCAGCAGCAACCTGCGGCGCCTACTGGAGGCCGGGTCGCTGAAACTGGACACGGGGGACCTTCTGGGTCGGTCGTCCAGGGGTGTCGCAGGTGGTGACTCCCCTCCCATAGGGCTTGCGTCGCCCTTGCCCCTGTCCCCGTCTTCCCACCACTCGCAGCAGTTAAGTGCTCTTGCTCGTAAATTGGCCAACAACAACAGCGGCTCGGCCTCGCCAGCCCCGTCGGCGCCCTCAGTCAGCAACATTAAACAAGAGCCGCTTGACCACTTTAACTCTGTCACCCCAAGCAACGGCGGTGGCTTTGTATGGGCGGGCGTTGCAGACAAGTGGCCCTGCGGTTCCAGCCTGTCTCCTGATTCAGCCATACAGAAGTTAAAAGCGGCGGCGAACGCGGTACTTCAAGACAAGAACGCCGTGTCCTCCTCCGCCACCACCACGTCCTCTACCTCCGCCTTGTCCGCGGTGTCGGCCCTGGGAGGAGCGGCCGGGGCAGGCGGCCGAGGAGACGACGTGGTGCGCTTCGATGCCTTCAACTCTCCGTTCAGCCCGCAGTCGGCCAGCTCCACCTTAGCAGCGCTTTCCAAGAAAGTCAGCGAGCGGAGCCACGCCTCGTCCACGTCCGCCGCGCCCGCCGACCACCAGAACTCGGCGAGCTCCTTCCTCTCGCTCGTGTCGATGACCTCCTCCGCTGCCTTGCTCAAAGAGGTGGCAGCCCGGGCGGCGGGGAACATGCTGGCCGAGAAGAAGGAGGGGTCCCCGCTGGCGGCCTCTGTGGTCCTCCAAGAGGACATAAAGCCCATTCTGGACAACAACCAGAAGGCCAGCACACCATCCACGCCCACCCAGGGCCTGGACTTATTGTTGCCCTCCACGCCGAAAGGAAGAGGCAAGCCCAACAGTCAAGCAGGTAATGTCCCTGAAAAATATGTGCATGACTATGAAGGATGTACCAATCAAAACTGTGCCATTAATCAAAGAGTGTTATTATCATATAGGGGTGTAACGGTACACAAACATTTTGGTTCGGTACGTACCTCGGTTTAGAGGTCAAGGTTCGGTTCACTTTCGGTACAGTAAGAAAACAACAAAATATACATTTTTGGGTTATTTATTTACCAAATTTGTAAACAATGGCTTTATCCTTTTAACTTTGGGAACACTATAATAATTCTGCCCACGTTAATCAACATTAAACTGCCTCAAGTTGTTGCTCAGATTAAATAAAATGACAAAACGTTTCTTCTACATATAAAAAGTGCAACATTAAACAGTTTCAAGTCAACTCATCATGCTTAATTTATTACAGCATTTGGGAAGCCTGTAGTTGATTTATTATGTAAATGTTATATTTTTATCAACATGTGATAGCAGGGACCCTGCCATTCAAAACTAGGCTGCTCCATTACTAATGATTTATGTAACTATAGCTGAAAAAATAGTACAATAGCAATAGGAGAGACTATTCATCCCTGAACACCATGGAGTTCATGTAGGCTTAATGATGCACTTACATTATTATATCAACTATCAGAGACAGAAACTCTTCATTTAACATAATGTCCTTTTTTGCTGATTCAACACAGCTTAATCAACACAGAAAAAGGTCAAATGAAATAACAGACAGACAGGGCTTTGCTGTCCGTAACACACACACACACACACACACACACACACACACAAACCCCGCAAAATGAGCTAACGTTATGCTAAAAGCGAATTAGCCTTCCCCCTCAAGCCAGGACTGCGAGCGAGCTGAGCTGCCGTTTAGGTTTCTAGAAGGTCAACGGGCTCATAGTGATGTTACTAGTAGTTGACTGGGAGGTGTTTATTATCATTTGGGGAGAGTCCGCTGCCTGATGATTACCTGCTAAACGCTAAGCACTGACTACATGCGCTCTGAATACGCACTGCTGATTGGCTGTTACCGCTCTGTTTGTAACCAATCAGATGGTTGTGTGGGTGGGACAATGCTGGGTGCTGTGTAGAGGACTGACAGAAACAGAGGCAGAAGGAAGCGGAGGCGGCTACTTAATATGTTCGTGTGGAAACTCGTTCGGTACACCTCCGAACCGAACCGAAACCCCCGTACCAAAACGGTTCAATACAAATACACTTACCGTTACACCCCTAATATCATAGGATGAATCACACTATTTGTTATGGCCGCACGTAAACCTGGAAGGTGGCGTCTATTGTTACACGGTGCAAAGATCAGCCATGAGAGGCGACCAATTTCACCTCAAAGCACTTTAGATAAAATGGAGGTAATTTGTTGGCATTGTAGCGACAAACTTCACTCATGGACTGTAAGTCCATCCATCCATTAGTGCTTGTTCCTCCAGTTGGTTGGTTTCCCTATGACAAAATCCATGATGATTGGTTGGTGTCAGAATGAAGAGGCACGATTGGCTAAGGTGAGGGCCAATCAGAGACAAGATAGGGTGTGTCAAGATGTTTTTAAAACCAGGAAGCAAAATCAAAACATTGCCCAAAGCAGTGGTAGAAAGCACATAAAGCGAGGGTCTTGTCTAAATAACTATCTTTCTTCCAGGGTGTATCAATGTAACTTTTATTAGATTTTTAACATTTTATAAACATTCTGGTTTTTTTCTGTTTAACTTGAGAGTCAGCGCAGAGCTGTGCTAGCAAATCATGCAGGAAGGAGTGAGGCGATGGGAAAGTGTCAATGCTGCTTAGTTAACACTGGTTTAAAAGTTACATAGAATTACAGTCCTGGCACAAAAATATGTTCGTATTTATTGATCTCCATTTATGTAAAGATGGAGCTCGCTAATGTCTGTTATGTGAGACAAATGTTTTGTACTTGTCATTGTCACTTTGCCACTTTGTGTATATATGTGTATATATATGTACATATATATATGCAGTATATATATATATGTATATATATGTATGTGTGGGAAAAAAATCACAAGACTATTTCATCTCTACAGGCCTGTTTCATGAGGGGGGTTCCCTCAATCATCAGGAGATTTTAATGGGAGCATTCACATACCATGGTTTATATAGGGCACAGAGTGGGTGGGTACAGGCTGGTGTAGGGGCGTGGTGATTGGCTCATGTGTTACCTAGGAGGTGTTTCCGTCTGTGGCGGCATGCTGTTACAATTTCGCTGCGCTTGTTGAGGGATGACAGGTCAGGACGGTAAATAATAAACAGTTTCTCTTTCAAGCATAGGTTGCATCTTTTATTACCACTAAAAGATGCAACCTATGCAGGTCTGGACGGTAAATAATAAACAGTTTCTCTTTCAAGCATAGGTTGCATCTTTTATTACCACTAAAAGATGCAACCTATGCTTGAAAGAGAAACTGTTTATTATTTACCGTCCAGACCTGTCATCCCTCAACAAGCGCAGCGAAATTGTAACAGCATGCCGCCACAGACGGAAACACCTCCTAGGTAACACATGAGCCAATCACCACGCCCCTACACCAGCCTGTACCCACCCACTCTGTGCCCTATATAAACCATGGTATGTGAATGCTCCCATTAAAATCTCCTGATGATTGAGGGAACCCCCCTCATGAAATAGGCCTGTAGAGATGAAATAGTCTTGTGATTTTTTTTCCCACACATACATATATTGCGCTCTACTACGGTATCGAGCACTATTTTTGGATAACCTTATTAAGACATATATATATATATACAGTATGTATGTGTGTGTGTGTATGTATGTATATATATATATATATATATATATATATATATATATATATATATATATATATATATATTAAGGCTGCAACAACTAATCGATTATAAAAATAGTCGCCGATTAATTTAGTCATCGGTTCGTTGGATCTATGCTATGCCCATGCGCAGAGGCAATTTTTTTTGTAATTTAAAAAAAAAAATATTTTTTTTTAATAAACCTTTATTTATAAACTGCAACATGTACAAGCAACTGAGAAACAATAATCAAAATACGTATGGTGCCAGTATGCTGGTTTTTTTTTTCGATAAAATACTAGAAAGGATAGAAATGTAGTTTGTCTCCTTTATCCGATTTTTAATCAATTAACCGAAGTAATAATTTACAGATTGATCGATTATCAAATGAATTGTTAGTTGCAGCCCTAATATATATATATATATATATATATATATATATATATATATATATATATATATATATATATATATATATATATATATTAGGGATGTCCAGGTTTTTGCACTTCCGATCCGATACCGATATTGTTTTTGCACTTCCGATCCGATACCGATACTGACCGATACTGGCCTATCCGAGCATGTATTAAAGTTTCAAGTTATTTAGCCTACTTAGTTGTCAAAATCATGTTGAAAAGGGTTTTAGTACTCTTGATAACAACTAGCCAGCTGAATTAGGGGAGTTTGAATAATACACAATGGTTGGTAACAAGAAACTGACCTGTTTATTCAAGGATAAACACAAAATAGACAAAATTATACATGAGAAACAGAAATGGCATCATTGAACTAGGGCTGGGCGATATGGCCTTTTTTTTAATATTGTGATATTTTAAGGCCATATTGCGATATACCATATATATCTCAATATTTTGCCTTAGCCTTGAATGAACACTTGATGCATATAATCACAGCAGTATGATGATTCTATGTGTCTACATTAAAACATTCTTCTTCATACTGCATTAATATATGCTACTTTTAAACTTTCATGCAGAGAAGGAAATCACAACTAAAAAAATCACTATTTTTTCATACGGTGTTGATCTGGAAATGTTTGCCTCTGCATTTTGATGGTGTGGGCGTGTGGCACCGAACGGAGATAAGCGTCTCGACAGACGTTACAATATTTGAACAATAATGGCGAAAACTGTTTTCTCTGTCGTGTCCGTGTTTCGAAAATTGTTATGCGCTTATTTTTTTTATTTGATTTTGTGCGTGGCATAGATTTGCCGTGCGCAATTGCACAGGCGCGCACCTTAGAGGGCGCGTTGCTAGCACGGCTGCGCTAGCATCACAGCTAACGTTAGCCATGCTACCTCTCTGCTCGGGAAGGGCGTATACGTATGTGACGTATGTCGTGACAGTATGTGACGTGTGTAAGAAGGTGCGCTTGCTGTCTGTGAGAGGGAGACACAGGAAAGAGTGAGAAGAGCCTGTCGTGTAATGCCAGCAGCTAAAAGCAACTGCGTGAGAATCCACAGACCTGTGGAAGTGTTGAAGGTGTGCTGGAAAATGCGGAACGGAAATTAGGGAGCAGCAGAAAAGTGGAATGTATTATTTAGATAGGTGCGTTGGAAAACACGGACCGGAGTTTTTTTAAATAACTGGATCTGGATCGGCATTTTCCCATGCCTTGCCGATACGCATTTTTTGGCAAATATCGGCGGCCGATCCGATCCAAATATCGGATCGGGACATCCCTAGTGTGAGAGTCCAGTCCATAGTGGATCTAACATAATAGTGAGAGTCCAGTCCATAGTGGATCTAACATAATAGTGAGAGTCCAGTCCATAGTGGATCTAACATAATAGTGTGGGAGTCCAGTCCATAGTGCATCCAACATAATAGTGTGAGAGTCCAGTCCATAGTGGATCTAACATAATAGTGAGAGTCCAGTCCATAGTGGATCTAACATAATAGTGAGAGTCCAGTCCATAGTGGATCTAACATAATAGTGAGAGTCCAGTCCATAGTGGATCTAACATAATAGTGTGAGATTCCAGTCCATAGTGGATCCAACATAATAGGGTGAGAGTCCAGTCCATAGTGGGTCTAACATAATAGTGAGAGTCCAGTCCATAGTGGATCTAACATAATAGTGAGAGTCCAGTCCATAGTGGATCTAACATAATAGTGAGAGTCCAGTCCATAGTGGATCTAACATAATAGTGAGAGTCCAGTCCATAGTGGATCTAACATAATAGTGTGAGAGTTCAGTCCATAGTGGATCTAACATAATAGTGAGAGTCCAGTCCATAGTGCATCTAACATAATAGTGAGAGTCCAGTCCATAGTGGATCTAACATAATAGTGAGAGTCCAGTCCATAGTGGATCTAACATAATAGTGAGAGTCCAGTCCATAGTGGATCTAACATAATAGCGTGAGAGTCCAGTCCATAGTGGATCTAATTTAATAGTGTGAGAGTCCAGTCCATAGTGGATCTAACATAATAGTGTGAGAGTCCAGTCCATAGTGGATCTAACATAATAGTGTGAGAGTCCAGTCCATAGTGGATCTAACATAATAGTGAGAGTCCAGTCCATAGTGCATCTAACATAATAGTGAGAGTCCAGTCCATAATGGATCCAACATAATAGTGAGAGTCCAGTCCATAGTGGATCTAACATAATAGTGTGAGAGTCCAGTCCATAGTGGATCTAACATAATAGTGTGAGAGTCCAGTCCATAGTGGATCTAACATAATAGTGTGAGAGTCCAGTCCATAGTGGATCTAACATAATAGTGAGAGTCCAGTCCATAGTGCATCTAACATAATAGTGAGAGTCCAGTCCATAGTGGATCTAACATAATAGTGTGAGAGTCCAGTCCATAGTGGATCTAACATAATAGTGTGAGAGTTCAGTCCATAGTGGATCTAACATAATAGTGAGAGTCCAGTCCATAGTGCATCTAACATAATAGTGAGAGTCCAGTCCATAGTGGATCTAACATAATAGTGAGAGTCCAGTCCATAGTGGATCTAACATAATAGTGAGAGTCCAGTCCATAGTGGATCTAACATAATAGTGAGAGTCCAGTCCATAGTGGATCTAACATAATAGTGTGAGAGTCCAGTCCATAGTGGATCCAACATAATAGTGAGAGTCCAGTCCATAGTGGATCTAACATAATAGTGGGAGAGTCCAGTCCATAGTGGATCTAACATAATAGTGAGAGTCCAGTCCATAGTGCATCTAACATAATAGTGAGAGTCCAGTCCATAGTGGATCCAACATAATAGTGAGAGTCCAGTCCATAGTGGATCTAACATAATAGTGTGAGAGTCCAGTCCATAGTGGATCTAACATAATAGTGTGAGAGTCCAGTCCATAGTGGATCTAACATAATAGTGTGAGAGTCCAGTCCATAGTGGATCTAACATAATAGTGAGAGTCCAGTCCATAGTGCATCTAACATAATAGTGAGAGTCCAGTCCATAGTGGATCTAACATAATAGTGTGAGAGTCCAGTCCATAGTGGATCTAACATAATAGTGTGAGAGTTCAGTCCATAGTGGATCTAACATAATAGTGAGAGTCCAGTCCATAGTGCATCTAACATAATAGTGAGAGTCCAGTCCATAGTGGATCTAACATAATAGTGAGAGTCCAGTCCATAGTGGATCTAACATAATAGTGTGAGAGTCCAGTCCATAGTGGATCTAACATAATAGTGTGAGAGTCCAGTCCATAGTGGATCTAACATAATAGTGTGAGAGTCCAGTCCATAGTGGATCTAACATAATAGTGTGAGAGTCCAGTCCATAGTGGATCTAACATAATAGTGAGAGTCCAGTCCATAGTGGATCTAACATAATAGTGAGAGTCCAGTCCATAGTGGATCTAACATAATAGTGTGAGAGTCCAGTCCATAGTGGATCTAACATAATAGTGTGAGAGTCCAGTCCATAGTGCATCTAACATAATAGGGAGAGTCCAGTCCATAGTGGATCTAACATAATAGTGAGAGTCCAATCCATAGTGGATCTAACATAATAGTGTGAGAGTCCAGTCTATAGTGAATCTAACATAATAGTGTGAGAGTCAAGTCCATAGTGGATCTAACATAATAGTGTGAGAGTCCAGTCCATAGTGGATCTAACATAATAGTGAGAGTCCAGTCCATAGTGGATCTAACATAATAGTGTGAGAGTCCAGTCCATAGTGGATCTAACATAATAGTGAGAGTCCAGTCCATAGTGGATCTAACATAATAGTGAGAGTCCAGTCCATAGTGCATCTAACATAATAGTGAGAGTCCAGTCCATAGTGGATCTAACATAATAGTGTGAGAGTCCAATCCATAGTGGATCTAACATAATAGTGTGAGAGTCCAGTCCATAGTGGATCTAACATAATAGTGTGAGAGTCCAGTCCATAGTGGATCTAACATAATAGTGTGAGAGTCCAGTCCATATTGGGGCCAGCAGGAGATCATCTTGAGTGGAGACAGGTCAGCAGCGCAGAGACGTCCCCAACTGATGCACAGATGAGTGGTTCACCCTGGGTCCCGACTTTGGACAGCGAGCGCAACATCTGTGGTCACCGAATCTGTGCCCCCCTCTCCACGAAGGAGAGGGAGGCAGAGCAGAAAATAAATGGCAGATCAACTGTAATATATATATATATGTATAGTATTATTATACTGTGTAATATTTGAATCCAGAATGTTTTTGTCAGTCAGTCTGACTTACAGGGGTTAGACTTTATTAACTGCACCACCACCATGTGGGGTATTTGTCAGGGAAATAATATCACAGCCTGCTACTGAGTCAGCGTTGTGAATCCAGAATGTTTTCTTGGGTTTTGAATGCCGTTGCTCTCACCTCACTGACTCGAGATGAAGCAGCAAGTCAATTTAAGCGAAGAGAAAGCCGCACTGGCTGGCCTTCAAGTCTCAGAAACGATTCTACGACCAAGCCCTCGTCGCCTTCCCAAGTCCAGCTCGTTTGCGTGGGGATGCTGCCAACAAGAAGAAGAAAAAAAGCGGGTGTGCGCTCCACACAGCGGGGGAGCCCTCGCTTCCTCCTGGCTTCAGCCTCCACTAACCAGAGCCCTCGGCAGGCTGATCAGCAGGGCAGACCTCAGGCCAAGCACGTCATCCTTTCCACTGACTGGACACAGATGTGTGTGCATCCACCGGGATGTGGACATGTAGCCCAAACACACATCTCCTCTGTCCTGCAGGGAGTGCAGCCTCTCACTAAGTAGCCTTTAGGGAGAAAGGAATGTTTTCAAAGAGATGGATGGGCACTTTTGAGGGATGGTGTCACAACCCCACCAAATCTAAAATGGCGGGACGGAATTGACTTCAGACGGATGAGGCGGCCGATGTAATATTGTGTGATCTGCATGCTAAAAGGGAGAGATGAGGCCGTGTGGGAGGGAGGCGGGGGGGTGTCTGCTGTAACCCGTCAAGGTCGAGCTGCGCTATAAAAAAAAAAAAAAAAATGCAGGTAGTTTGTTTGGTTGCCAGACTGAAAAATGTGACCTTGATTATTGACTGCCGTGTCTTGTTTTTTTATTGCCGTCCCTCACCGCTCCCACCATGGAGCCCATTTGGCATCAGTGGTCATTTCCTTATGGAGTGGTGCAATCTACACCGTATTTTTATTGTTTGCACTAGTGTGCCGTGAGATACAGTCTGGTGTGCCGTGGGAGATTATGCCATCCATCCATCCTCTTCCGCTTATCCGAGGTCGGGTCGCGGGGGCAGCAGCCTAAGCAGGGAAGCCCAGACTTCCCTCTCCCCAGCCACTTCGTCCAGCTCTTCCTGTGGGACCCCGAGGTGTTCCCAGGCCAGCCGGGAGACAAAGTCTTCCCAACGTGTCCTGGGTCTTCCCCGCGGCCTCCTACCGGTCGGACGTGCCCTAAACACCTCCCTAGGGAGGCGTTCGGGTGGCATCCTGACAAGATGCCCGAACCACCTCATCTGGCTCCTCTCCATGTGGAGGAGCAGCGGCTTTACTTTGAGCTCCCCCCGGATGGCAGAGCTTCTCACCCTATCTCTAAGGGAGAGCCCCGCCACCCGGTGGAGGAAACTCATTTCGGCCGCTTGTACCCGTGATCTTGTCCTTTCGGTCATAACCCAAAGCTCATGACCATAGGTGAGGATGGGAACGTAGATCGACCGGTAAATTGAGAGCTTTGCCTTCCGGCTCAGCTCCTTCTTCACCACAACGGATCGATACAGCGTCCGCATTACTGAAGACGCCGCACCGATCCGCCTGTCGATCTCACGATCCACTCTTCCCTCACTCGTGAACAAGACTCCGAGGTACTTGAACTCCTCCACTTGGGGCAAGATCTCCTCCCCAACCCGGAGATGGCACTCCACCCTTTTCCGGGCGAGAACCATGGACTCGGACTTGGTTCGAGTCCGAGTCCAATCTCCAAAAAACAAATCTCCATTGTTTTTTGGAGATTATGCCGTTTCACCTATTTGGGTTAAAAATATTTTTTGCAAACCAGTAATTATAATATGCGATTAGTGTGCCGTCGTTGAGTGTCAGTGCTGTCTAGAGCTCGGCAGAGTAACCATGTTATACCATACCATATCAGTTAGGGGTGTAACGTTACACAAAAATGTCAGTTCGGTACGTACCTCGGTTTAGAGGTCACGGTTCGGTTCATTTTCAGTACAGTAAGAAAACAACAAAATATACATTTTTGGGTTATTTATTTACCAAATTTGCAAAATCTTCCACCAAAACTATTTTTCTTAGTGGAATATTTGATGTGAGGTAATGGGAACCTTGGATAGGTCAATAATTCATAATAACATTGATTTTGATTCAATATTATGTTTTGAGACCCGCT
This sequence comes from Nerophis lumbriciformis, assembly GCF_033978685.3. Taxonomy (NCBI): domain Eukaryota; kingdom Metazoa; phylum Chordata; class Actinopteri; order Syngnathiformes; family Syngnathidae; genus Nerophis; species Nerophis lumbriciformis. The sequence goes on along the minus strand of NC_084574.2, from coordinate 9,985,499 downwards.
CATCGGCAGTGCGCCTTATAATCCGGTGCACCCTACGGTCCGTAAAATACGGTAATAACAAATCGGCTCTTAAACTGCGTTCAGAATGTGCTGCGTTGGACCTTTTAGTTTCCCATTTAGACCCCGAAGCTGCTCATGCTAGGGGTGTAACGGTACACAAAAATTTCGGTTCGGTACATACCTCGGTTTAGAGGTCACGGTTCGGTTCATTTTTGGTACAGTAAGAAAACAACAAAATATACATTTTTGGGTTATTTATTCACCAAAAATATTTTTCTTAGTGGAATATTTGAAGTGAAGTAATGGGAACCTTGGATAGGTCAATAATTCATAATAACATTGATTTTGATTCAATATTATGTTTTGAGCAATGACAGTTTGAAAGAAAAAAAAAACAGCTTTGTTTTATTAGTCAACATTGCAACTTTTTCTAAATTACATTTCACCTTTAAGCTTTTTTATTTCACTTTTGTTATGTTTTTGTGTATTTTAATAGTATTTTTAGAATGTGCCGTGGGCCTTTAAAACATTAGCTGTGGGCCGCAAATGGCCTCCGGGGCACACTTTTGACACCCCTGCTATAGATAATAAAAAATTAAATGTGATAAATCTATGGATAAAAAGCAGAGCCTGGCGACGCATGCGCGTTTATCATAACTCTCTCTCTCTCTCTGTCTCTGCCCCTCCCTCACCAATGCTGCTGCACGCACAATTTGTTTTGTTTTCAACCCCTTCTTAACCCTGAACGTACATTGAAAATACTTGCAACCCTAACTCAAAATGCCGGACATTTGAGGCATTTAAGAAACCCCGCCCTGACAGCTCCGCAAAAGAGGACATGTCCGGTGAAAAGAGGACGTATGGTCAGTCTATCGTAGCCCGTTAGCTGCTAGCATGCCGTGTGTTGTGCCTCGGTGTGCATTGTTTACACAACGTGCGTTACGCTACTTAATATGTCCGTGTGGAAACTCGTTCGGTACACCTCCGAACCGAACCGGAACCCCCGTACCGAAACAGTTCAATACAAATACACGTACCGTTACACCCCTAAGTAATCATTAATTGCGTTTATTGTTACACGCCTTAATCAGTATGTGCTAGTACAAATGAAATTTGTCGGTACTTACAAAAGTGCCAAATTCAGCGCCCCTCCCTAGTAACAAATACAAGCAATTTAGCAATCTGGAGGCATTTAATTTTACATTTGGAGCCATAAATCCACACATGAAACGTTCGCCGATTTGCATATGTATTTTCAAGCAATGCAATTGAAAATGATGGCCTCGGATAAGCGGAGCCAAATAAAAAGGCCCTTAACACTCAAATGTGACCCTGTGCAAAAAGCCTTGCAATAAATACTGTTATTTTCACCGTGCCCCGTAGGTGTTGATTTAATTCTTTAAATTTCCTAAGTTGTGTTTTAGACTGCGTAATACTCTCAGCAGAGTGTTTTAATAGCTTGTACACCGCCATGTGATATATTGTGCCGGGTACCTTGGAAAGAAGCTGTTAAGGCACAATGCAACTAGAGAGCAACACATTGCCCCGCTGTCTGCTGAAGCCCATAAAGAGGCTTTTTTTTTTAATCAGCAATATTGTATCGGTTATTGTTAAATGACGTCAGTGTCGTCTCCGTCTGCACTCTCCTCCTAAAACACGTTGGCAAATAAAACTAATGTGTTTGTATGTTGCATTCAGAGGGAGCAGAATTGTTCTCCTGCATTGTGTGTTCTGAGAGGTCGGGATGCAGATGGCGGTTTTATTGTCGCAAATAGGCCGTCTCGAGGTTTTACACCTCAGGTCAATGAATGGCTGAGCGCAGGCGTTCCACCAAACACTGATTACCAGATGTTTTTGTGAGGCACAGCACCGGAATACTCAAGAAGCCATGGTGATGGTGTAGAATCCGTAATGCAATCATGCTTCTTTCTAATAAGACCAATTAAACGGTAATGGACGCCGGATATAAAGCCAACAACAATAATCGAGACGCTAAGAGTTTTTGCTGCCGTCTTCCAGCTGGCATTTGCCGCCGGGGTCTTCAGCGCTTGGTGTCTAAAGGTTTACTGCAGACCTGTGCATACTGAAAAGGCTTCATTTTTTTTCATTTCCTTACAGGGGCGACACAGTACAGTACATAAAACGCTCACGTCGAGCTTGAGAAATGCGTTAATTGGTTTTACCTTGTAAATGTCACTCATGATCGTTGTCCCCCCATTAAGGCTCCCCAGAGGACGGTGGCAAACCCTTCCAGTGTCCCGTCTGCGGCCTGGTCATCAAGCGCAAGAGCTACTGGAAGAGACACATGGTCATCCACACCGGCTTGAAAAGCCATCAGTGTCCCCTGTGTCCCTTTCGCTGCGCTCGCAAAGACAATCTCAAGTCCCACATGAAGGTAAGACGCTTGATGAAACGTTTTATTTCAGGCCTTAAATGATGTCACGGGCAGTGAAATGACTCCGACTTTAATAAAAACATTTAGAAGGAAAAAAAAGTGGCCTTCGCCGCTAAACAGCTCCACTCGCTCGATGCTTTTCTACTGGCAAAAAACAAATACCGTTGTAGGAGCCTAAATTATGTTTAAGTTAATTTACATTTTATGGAAGGTGCTTTGCTTATTCAGCCAAAAGGGGACTATTTACTTTATTTATATAATATGAAAATTAGAGTTGTCCGATTATATCGGACTGCGGATAGTAAGTCTTTGCTGTCGTCCAGCATTCTGATTTTTTGTTTACTTTGTAGCCAGTTAGGTTTTGGTTTGATTGATTAGTTTAGTGTGATTGTCATGCATACTTGCCAACCCTCCCGAATTTTCCGGGAGACTCCCGAAATTCAGCGCCTCTCCCGAAAACCTCCCGGGACAAATATTCTCCCGAAAATATCCCGATTTTCAGCCGGAGCTGGAGGCCACGCCCCCTCCAGCTCCATGCGGACCTGAGGAAGGACAGTTTTTTTTCACTACGGGAGGACAACAGGGTGACAAGAACTAAATCATCCAGACTAGAGATACACTGTATTATTATGTTTATCTTACCTAAAAATAAATAGATATTTATTAATAAAAATTTAAAAAAAAAACTAAATACATTTTTACTATATTTTGCTAAAAACATCAAAATTAATTGTATTTTTATTTTTATTTTTTCTGACTCCTTATTGCATCCAGCCATAGAATTTTACATTAAAATAAACATATTTTAAATAATTAATTTTAAATGATCATAATAATTCATTTAAAATGACCATATTTAATTATTAAAATAATTGCTTGTTCATCAACAACTTTAACATTTTATTCATTACATTTTGAAACTCTCAGAAGCCAAGTTATGTTATATTCCTTAATATTTATTTATGCAAGTTTGAAGTATCAATTATCCAAACACAGTTTTGTTTGCATATTTTCAGGATGTAGATATATATATATATATATATATATATATATGTATATGTATATATATATATATATATATATATATATATATATATATATATATATATAAAATATATATATATATGTGTGTATGAATGAAATACTTGACTTGGTGAATTTTAGCTGTCAATATACTTCTCCCCTCTTAACCACGCCCCGCCCCACCCCTGACCACCCCCCCACCTCCCGAAATCGGAGGTCTCAAGGTTGGCAAGTATGTTGTCATGTCATGTTCAGATGTACTTGGTGGACGCCGTCTTGGCTCCACAGTAAATAAATGATAAATGGGTTATACTTGTATAGCGCTTTTCTACCTTCAAGGTACTCAAAGCGCTTTGACAGTATTACCACATTCACCCATTCACACACACATTCACACACTGATGGCGGGAGCTGCCATGCAAGGCGCTAACCACCACCCATCAGGAGCAAGGGGTGAAGTGTCTTGCCCAAGGACACAACGGACATGACTAGGATGGTAGAAGGTGGGGATTGAACCCCAGTAACCAGCAACACTCCGATTGCTGGCACGACCACTCTACCAACTTAAGTCTTTGCTGTCGTCCAGCATTCTGTTTTTGTTTACTCTGTAGCGAGTTAGGTTTTAGTTTCGTTCTGCAAAGCCTTCCCTAAGCTTCAATGCCTTTTCTTAGGGCACTCGCCTTTTGTTTATTTTTGGTTCAAGCATTAGATACGACGACAAACCCTCGTCGTCTCACACCACGTGTTACCGACATCTCCAAAGCAATTAGCTAGCGGCTGCCACCTACTGATATGGAAGAGTATTACACGGTTACTCTGCCGAGCTCTAGACAGCACCGACACTCAACAACGGCACATTATTTGCAGACTATAATTGCTTACAAAAAATATTTTTACCCCAAATAGGGTGAAATTACATAATCTCCCACGGCACACCAAACTGTATCTCACGGCACAATAGTGTGCCGCGGCACAGTGGTTGAAAAACACTGTTCTATCGGACATTGTGACTTTTGGTATTGGAGTTCCTGAAAAAAAGGGAGCCAAACACACATACTGTACAGCAGATGTTTACAGCTAAATGTGTACCTATCATTTATACACACATACACATTGGCCCCCCCAGACACATTTTGTCTCTCAATGTGGCCCCCGAGTCTAAATATTTGCCCAGCTCTTAGGTGTGCTTAGGGTGAGATTCCCATCCCATTTCCAAAACTAAAAGACAAACTGCTAGAAATGTCTTTTGTTGGATCAAAGCTAGCGTGTGGGAGACCACAATTATGGCGTCACATTAGTGCCAAAAATCCGAGCGCATAAAAACTGTTATCGCGCGCTGATTCTCCACTTCGTGCGCGCGCGCGACACCCTTTTGTGCGCGCACGGTGCCTTTCTGCGCGCGCGACGCCTTTCTGCTCGCGCGCGACGCCTTTCTGCGCGCTCTCTGTGTACTCCTGGCATCTCTGCTCGCGCTGTCATGTTACTTTTTGGCACTTTGGGGGCGGGTATGCTTAGACGGCCCCTTCTTTCTGATTGGTCAGGCGAAAAATGCTCAGAGCCAATCAGAAGTATAGCAGGGCGGGTCATCGTCAATATGTATCAAGATTTACGGATTAAGAAGTGGATAAAAAAAATGTGGTGCGCTGATGAAGGTTATTTCATACCATATAAACACAATACAGGGTAATACAAAATGTGAGCCAAATAAATAATAAGACAACAAACACCATAATCACATCTTTCAGCCAGCAATAACATCCAACCATAACATTATTTTATATTTTCACTTCTTCTTGAACATTTGTTTTCTAATTTATGGAATTTCTTTTGATTCAGCCATAAAATTAATGAAATAATCTTTGAATTTTGTTTTTAAAATGTTAAAAATAGCTTTTAATAATGTATTCTGAAACAGTTTAAAATAATCAGAGAACTGACTAACACTGACCCTACACAACTATGTTGCACAATTAAGTCTTTTTGTTTTAAAGCGAAAGAGGTAATTTCAACAGGTACAGCATCCTATGTCATATCTACATGTAATAAGATTTGTAACAAGGCAAACCGTTTGTTAATTGGTCGAAAATCGAGCAAGTTATGGTAATTTAATTAGTACATGTACCATTGACATCAATGTAATGATTGAGGCTAGATGTCCGAGGTAAGATGGCTACAACGTTGCTACGCTGGAGAATGATTGGTCGTATGAAAAATGCTCAGAGCCAATCAGAAAGGAGGGGCCGTCTAAGCATACCCGCCCCCAAAGTGCCAAAAAGAAACACGACAGCGCGAGGAGAGATGCCAGGAGTACACAGAGAGCGCGCAGAAAGGCACCACGCGCGCGCAAAAGGGTGTCGCGCGCGCGCAAAAGGGTGTCGCGCGCGCGCACGAAGTGGAGAATCAGCGCGCGATAACAGTTTTTATGCGCTCGGATTTTTGGCACTAATGTGACGCCATACATATTGTCTGCTGAACATGAAGAACGTCAGCAAGCACAATGTTTGTTCAAAGGTTATGTTAGAATTAGGGCTGGGCGATATGGCCTTTTATTAATATCTCAATATTTTCAGGCCATGTCACGATACACGATATATATCTCCATATTTTGCCTTAGCCTTGAATGAACACTTGATGCATATAATCACAGCAGTATGATGATTCTATGTGTCTACATTAAAACATTTTGTACAGAACACCACTACAATAGTTTAAAACAAATAAAGTGCACTTTTGTGCATGATGTCACACAAGATATTTCAATAAGTGTCAAATAAAAATGAGCTGCATAATAGGAAATCAAATAGTGTATGTCCTTCGCTATGTGGTAGGTTCCTGCGGACGTTATCTCCTTCTGGAGTTGACTATTTGTTTCATACGGTGTTGATGTGGAAATTGTTGCTTGGGCATTTTGTTGGTGTGGCACCGAACGGAGATGTTGACATGCGGAGTTTCAAGCACTCCTTATTCTCTACGGGTGACTTTTCAAATAATGCTAAAAATGAGCAGTGGTATGCACAACAGTATGTGACATATGTAAGAAGGTGCGCTTGTTTTATGTCTCTGTGAGAAAGAAAGACAAGAACGAGTGAAAAGAGCTTGTAGTGTAATGCCCGCAGCTAAAAGCAACTACGTGAGAACGTATGCTCGAATATCACGATACACCGTATTTTTTTGGAGTATAAGTCGCTCCGGAATATAAGTCGCACCGGCCGAAAATGCATAATAAAGAAGGAAAAAAAAACATATATAAGTCGCACTGGAGTATAAGTCGCATTTTTGGGGGAAATTTATTTTGATAAAACCCAACACCAAGAATAGACATTTGAAAGGCAATTTAAAATAAATAAAGAATAGTGAACAACAGGCTGAATAAGTGTACGTTATATGAGGCATAAATAACCAACTGGTATGTTAACGTAACATATTATGGTAAGAGTCATTCAAATAACTATAACATATAGAACATGCTATACGTTTACCAAACAATCTGTCACTCCTAATCGCTAAATCCCATGAAATCTTATACGTCTAGTCTCTTACGTGAATGAGATAAATAATATTATTTGATATTATACGGTAATGTGTTAATAATTTCACACATAAGTCGCTCCTGAGTATATGTCGCACCCCCGGCCAAACTATGAAAAAAACTGCGACTTATAGTCGGAAAAATATGGTAATCATTTTCTATATCGCACAGAGACAAACCTACGATATATCCAGTATATATCCAGTATATTCTATATATCGCCCAGCCCTAGTTAGAATGAAAAATTCCCATTAAGGAAGTTAAAAAAGCCTTACGTCCACAAGGACATATGATCACACAATTCACTCTGCTTCAGTAGTTGTATTGATCATCAACAACATGTAGGCCTGAAGAAAAGTATTGTTTTTTTATGAACAGTAAACAAAAACTGGGATGAGGTGGCGACTTGTCCAGGGTGTACTCCGCCTTTTGCTTGAATGCAGCTGAGCACCCCCTGTATTCCCGAAAGGGATAAGCGGTACAAAATGGATGGATGGATGGATAGTAAACAAAAAGTAGTAGCTTGATGTTGTAGTTGTTGACACGTAGGTGTATGTTTGTAGTTACAGGCCTACTGAATAAATGTATGTGTAGTCTATAGGGGTGTAACGGTACACAAAAATTTTGGTTCGGTACGTACCTCGGTTTTGAGGTCACGGTTCGGTTTATTTTCGGTACAGTAAGAAAATTACCTACTCAGTGGCTAGTGGTTAGAGTGTCCGCCCTGAGATCGGTAGGTTGTTCAAATCCCGGCCGAGTCATACCAAAGACTATAAAAATGGGACCCATTACCTCTCTGCTTGGCACTCAGCATCAAGGGTTGGAATTGGGGGTTAAATCACCAAAAATGATTCCCGGGCGCGGCCACCGCTGCTGCTCACTGCTCCCCTCACCTCCCAGGGGGTGATCAAGGGTGATGGGTCAAATGCAGAGAATAATTTCGCCACAACTAGTGTGTGTGTGACAATCATTGGTACTTTAACTTTAACTTTAACTTTTTAAAGCAACAAAATATACATTTTTGGGTTATTTATTTACCAAATTTGGAAAATCTTCCACCAAAAATATTTTTCTTAGTGGAATATTTGATGTGAAGTAATGGGAACCTTGGATAGGTCAATAATTCATAATAACATTGATTTTGATTCAATATTATGTTTTGAGCAATGACAGTTTGAAAAAAAAAAAAAAACTGCTTTGTTTTATTAGTCAACATTGCAACTTTTTCTAAATTACATTTAACCTTTAAGCTTTTTTATTTCACTTTTTTTATGTTTTTGTTTATTTTAATAGTATTTTTAGATTGTGCCGTGGGCCTTTAAAACATTAGCTGTGGGCCGCAAATGGCCTCCGGGGCACACTTTTGACACCCCTGCTATAGATAATAAAAAATGAAATGTGATAAATCTATGGATAAAAAGCAGAGCCTGGCGACGCATGCGCATTTATCATAACTCTCTCTCTCTCTCTGTCTCTGCCCCTCCCTCACCAATGCTGCTGCGCGCACAATTTGTTTTGTTTTTAACCCCTTCTTAACCCTGAACGTACATTGAAAATACATGCAACCCTAACTCAAAATGCCGGACATTCGAGGTATTTAAGAAACTCCGCCCTGACAGCTCCGCAAAAGAGGACATGTCCGGTGAAAAGAGGACGTATGGTCAGTCTATCCTAGCCCGTTAGCTGCTAGCATGCCGTGTGTTGTGCCTCGGTGTGCATTGTTTACACAACGTGCGTTACGCTACTTAATATGTTCGTGTGGAAACTCGTTCGGTACACCTCCGAACCGAACCGGAACCCCCGTACCGAAACAGTTCAATACAAATACACGTACCGTTACACCCCTAGTAGTCTATGATCTTGTTTTCTTGGTATATGATGTTCCCTGTATCCTACAAGGCAGTCATAATAACTCTGATTGTTCTAATTTGGGACTTTGGCTCTCCCTACCTCTCCAGGTACATCAGCACCAAGACCGGGGCGAGACGTTTCAGTGCGAACTCTGCCCCTTTACCTCCTCCCGCCACTTCAGCCTGAAGCTTCACATGCGCTGCCACCAGCACTTTCCCCGCACTGACATCAAGGTGAAAGAGGAGCTCACTACCGACACGGAGGGCGAGGGCGACACCGTCTCCATGGACACCAGGGGGACCCAGGTGTCCCCGCTGCACGCCGACATCCGGCAACAGTCGTCTCCGCCGAGCGAGGCCTCGTCCAATCACGTCCACATCAAGGAGGAGCCGCTGGAGAGAGACCTGTCGGTGCTCTCGCCCTTCAGCATCTGCAGAGAGCGTCCTGGCAGCAGCGCAAACTCCTTGGATCTGCCCGGCGTGGGCGGCGGGGTCCGGTCTAGCCCGAGTGGTCCAACCACAGCCTCCCTTTTCAGCCCAGACATCACCACCAAGACAGCCACTGACCTGCTCATGAAACTATCGGGTAAGTACAAACAATCCATTTCTGTTACTGCTTCTCTTCATTGAAAACAAATCCTATATGTGAAATAATGAAAACACTGAATGTATTAGGGATCACCCAAAATGAACATTTTTGGCCGATACCAAAAATGAGGAAAACAATGCAGAAAACTGAACGTGTACAGTGCGACCAATTATTCGCATTTGCGAGTAAAAATAGATTGTGAGACTAGGAAGAAACACAGTAGCACACGTGCACGTTTGGATTACAGCCCTTTCATTCTCATTTTGCTCCTAAAATAAATCCATAATTGATTGAAATCGGTTCTATACTGCCTTTGAAAAGTGCCGGTACCGCTCTTTGATCTGAGTGCCGCTTTGCAGCGGTGACTACAGATGATGTCGAGTGTGTCAAAACACACACACACACACACACACACACACACACACACACACACACACACACACACACACACACACACAAAGTGCATACAAGTAATAACATCTTGGAGAGGAAGAATGGCAAAAAACTACATTTCTACTGGTTAATAAAGAGGGTGGCTAAGTACAATATGGAGATATTTGGACTTTAAAACTAACAATACAAACTAAATTTCTACTGGTTAATAAAGAGGGTGGCTAAGTACAATATGGAGGTATTTGGACTTCAGAAATAACAATAAAAACTACATTTCTACTGGTTAAAACAGAGGTTGGCTAACTACAATATGGAGGTATTTGCAGTATAAAACTAACAATAAAAACTACAATTCTACTGGTTAATAAAGAGTGTGTGAAGTACAATATGGAGGTATTTGGACTTCAAAACTAACAACAACTACAATTCTACTGGTTAAAAGAGTGTGAAGTACAATATGGAGATATTTGTACTTCAAAACTAACAATAAAAACTACAATTCTACTGGTTAATAAATGGGGTGGCTAAGTACAATATGGAGGTATTTGGACTTCAAAACTAACAAAAACTACAATTTTACTGGTTAATAAAGGGGGTGGCTAAGTACAATATGGAGGTATTTGGACTTCAAAACTAACAAAAACTACAATTCTACTGGTTAATAAAGAGTGTGTGAAGTACAATATGGAGGTATTTGGACTTCAAAACTAACAATAAAAACTACATTTCTACTGGTTAATAAAATGAATGTGTGAAGTACAATATGGAGGTATTTGGACTTCAGAAATAACAATACAAACTACAATTCTACTGGTTAATAAAGAGTGTGTGAAGTACAATATGGAGGTATTTGGACTTCAAAACTAACAATACAAACTACAATTCTACTGGTTAATAAAGAGTGTGTGAAGTACAATATGGAGGTATTTGGACTTCAAAACTAACAATACAAACTACAATTCTACTGGTTAATAAAGAGTGTGTGAAGTACAATATGGAGGTATTTGGACTTCAGAAATAACAATACAAACTACAATTCTACTGGTTAATAAAGAGTGTGTGAAGTACAATATGGAGGTATTTGGACTTCAAAACTAACAATAAAAACTACATTTCTACTGGTTAATAAAAAGGGTGTGAAGTACAATATGAAGGTATTTGGACTGCAAAACTAGCAATAAAAACTACATTTCTACTGGTTAATAAAGAGGGTGGTGAAGTACAATATGGAGGTATTTGGACTTCAAAATCAACAATAAAAACTACAATTCTACTGGTTAATAAAGAGGGTGGCTAAGTACAATATGGAAGTATTTGGACTTCAAAACTAACAATAAAAACTACAATTCTACTGGTTAATAAAGAGTGTGTGAAGTACAATATGGAGGTATTTGGACTTCAAAACTAACAAAAACTACAAATCTACTGGTTAATAAAAAGGGTGGCTAAGTACAATATGGAGGTATTTGGACTTCAAAACTAACAAAAACTACAATTCTACTGGTTAATAAAGAGTGTGTGAAGTACAATATGGAGGTATTTGGACTTCAAAACTAACAATAAAAACTACAATTCTACTGGTTAATAAAGAGTGTGTGAAGTACAATATGGAGGTATTTGGACTATAAAACTAACAATAAAAACTAAATTTCTACTGGTTAATAAAGAGTGTGTGAAGTTCAATATGGAGGTATTTGGACTTCAAAACTAACAATAAAAACTAAATTTCTACTGGTTAAAAAAGATGGTGGTGAAGTACAATATGGAGGTATTTGGACTTCAAAACTAACAATAAAAACTAAATTTCTAATGGTTAATAAAAAGGGTGTGAAGTACAATATGGAGGTATTTGGACTGCAAAACTAGCAAGAAAAACTACAATTCTACTGGTTAATAAAGAGGGTGGTGAAGTACAATATGGAGGTGTTTGGACTTCAAAACTAACAATAAAAACTAAATTTCTACTGGTTAAAAAAGATGGTGGTGAAGTACAATATGGAGGTATTTGGACTTCAAAACCAACAATAAAAACTACAATTCTACTGGTTAATAAAGAGGGTGGCTAAGTACAATATGGAGGTATTTGGACTTCAAAACTAACAATAAAAACTACAATTCTACTGGTTAATAAAGAGTGTGTGAAGTACAATATGGAGGTATTTGGACTTCAAAACTAACAAAAACTACAAATCTACTGGTTAATAAAAAGGGTGGCTAAGTACAATATGGAGGTATTTGGACTTCAAAACTAACAAAAACTACAATTCTACTGGTTAATAAAGAGTGTGTGAAGTACAATATGGAGATATTTGGACTTCAAAACTAACAATAAAAACTACAATTCTACTGGTTAATAAAGAGTGTGTGAAGTACAATATGGAGGTATTTGGACTTCAAAACTAACAATAAAAACTACATTTCTACTGGTTAATAAAATGAATGTGTGAAGTACAATATGGAGGTATTTGGACTTCAAAACTAACAAAAACTACAATTCTACTGGTTAATAAAGAGTGTGTGAAGTACAATATGGAGGTATTTGGACTTCAAAACTAACAATAAAAACTACAATTCTACTGGTTAATAAAGAGTGTGTGAAGTACAATATGGAGGTATTTGGACTTCAAAACTAACAAAAACTACAAATCTACTGGTTAATAAAAAGGGTGGCTAAGTACAATATGGAGGTATTTGGACTTCAAAACTAACAAAAACTACAATTCTACTGGTTAATAAAGAGTGTGTGAAGTACAATATGGAGATATTTGGACTTCAAAACCAACAATAAAAACTGCAATTCTACTGGTTAATAAAGAGGTGGTGAAGTACAATATGGAGGTATTTGGACTTCAAAACTAACAATAAAAACTACATTTCTACTGGTTAATAAAGAGGTGGTGAAGTACAATATGGAGGTATTTGGACTTCAAAACCAACAATAAAAACTGCGATTCTACTGGTTAATAAAGAGGTGGTGAAGTACAATATAGAGGTATTTGGACTTCAAAACTAACAATAAAAACTAAATTTCTACTGGTTAATAAAGAGGGTGGTGAAGTACAATATGGAGGTATTTAGACTTCAAAACTAACAATAAAAACTACATTTCTACTGGTTAAAACAGAGGGTGGCTAAGTACAATATGGAGGTATTTGGACTTCAAAACTAACAATAAAAACTAAATTTCTACTGGTTAATAAAGACTGTGTGAAGTACAATATGGAAGTATTTGGACTTCAAAACTAACAATAAAAACTAAATTTCTACTGGTTTATAAAAAGGGTGTGAAGTACAATATGGAGGTATTTGGACTTCAAAACTAACAATTAAAACTACATTTATACTGGTTAATAAAGAGTGTGTGAAGTACAATATGGAGGTATTTGGACTTCAAAACTAATAAAGAAAAACTACAATTATGCTGGTTAATAAAGAGTGTGTGAAGTACAATATGGAGGTATTTGGACTTCAAAACTAACAATAAAAACTACAATTCTACTGGTTAATAAAGAGGGTGGTGAAGTACAATATGGAGGTATTTGGACAGTAAAAATAACAATAAAGGTGATGCTTTAAACATGGAGGCACCACGTTGCAAGTACTGTTTTACACCTTTCCTGCTTGTCGGCTCCCAGACTGTGGTCGAGGAGATCAGGGGAGACCTTTCACTTCACAATGGGTCCGTAAAGCTTTGCTCTTTGGTCGGAATGACGAGGCCGTGATTACTTACAACTTGGTCGCTTTATTTATGATTTCACACAGGGCACAACAGGACATCCACCATGCTATTAACACTCCTGCACATGCTAGCACTACCTCTCCTAACTTGCCCACTCACTCACTCACTCACTCACTCACTCACTCACTCACCCCACATACTGCCATTCTTAAAGGAGCACACACACACACACACATACGCTACTCTCACAACAGCTGCTTTAAAACATGCCTCGCCAAATGTGGCAATTAGTATTACCACCTTTGCTTCAAACTTAGGTCAACATTTAAATAATGAACATTCAGATCTGCACAAAGAGTTATAAAGTGTGACAGGTAATAATGTTGTTGTTACACCTGTCCTGCTGTTCTGTCCGGTGCAGACTGTAGTCGAGGAGCACAGGGAAGATGCTCCCTTCAGGGTCGATTCCATTTCAATGCCTTTTAATTTATATTTTAACCTTGTAAAATAGTTCTTTGACTGTGAGTGTTTAATGTATATATTCTGTTAAAATAAAGCCAATATTGACATTTTTCGTAGTTCCCTTTATTTGGAAAAGTATCGATATACATTTTGGTACCGGTACTAAATTATTGGTATCGGGACAACCCTGGTACACAGCATCGCGGCTCTCGCGACATGCTAGCTTAACTGCTGGCAAAACAACTAGCTAGTCACCACGGATTTAATTTAAAAAACTAAAGATACAAACTCAAATTTAAATTAACGCCCGTTTCCAATGTTGTGCTCATTCATGTCGATGGTGTTTTAACGTTATGAGGACGTCTTGTAGTGAAATAAGTAAAAATACTTTGTTGGCGGTGTAGCGATTGGCTGGGGGTGGGACTTCCGAGACATGGATGGGACGTGGCGTGTATTTTGTGGGCTAAAGGTTGTTAAGTGTTGCCAGGAACACGAGACAGAGTTTCAACTTATTGGAGTGGAACGCTGCATTATTTTGAAATACAGAAAGACATACTGGGAATCTGTCTGTGCCTTTAATCCTCAGAACAATACTTTTGAATGGCGGTCTGCGTCTGGTTCAAGACTGTCGGAAAACCATTTCAGGTGACTACCTCTTGAAGCTCATGGAGAGAATGCCAAGAGTGTGCAAAGCAGTAATCAGAGCAAAGGGTGGCTATTTTGAAGGAACTAGAATATAAAACATGTTTTCAGTTATTTCACCTTTTTTATTGTTAAGTACATAACTCCACATGTGTTCATTCATAGTTTTGATGTGACAATCTACAATGTAAATAGTCATGAAAATAAAGAAAAGTCATGGAATGAGGAGAAGGTCTGTCCAAACTTTTGGCCTGTACTGTGTGAGAAACACTGGCTCATGTTTCGATGTACACAAATTCTGCAGGGATCATCCCACTTCTGACACACACAACTCATATTCAAATCATTCCTTCTAGATGTAGCATAATGTCACAGTACATGTGCATAACAGGTACCCTATTCCAGTGGTTTTCAACCTTTTTTTGAGCCAAGGCACATTTTTTGCGTTGAAAAAATCCAGAGGCACACCACCAGCAGAAATCACTAAAAAACTAAACTCAGTTGACAGTAAAAAGTCGTCGTCGCAATTTTTGGATATGACTTTAAAGCATAACCAAGAATGCATCAATATAGCTCTTGTCTCAAAGTAGGTGTACTGTCACCACCTGTCACATCACGCCCTGACTTATTTTGAGTTTTTTGCTGTTTTCCTGTGTGTAGTGTTTTAGTTCTTTTTTTGGTATTTCCTGTAGCAGATTCATGTCTTCCTTTGAGCGATATTTCCCACGTCTACTTTGTTTTAGCAGTCAAGAATATTTCAGTTGTTTTTATCCTTCTTTGTGTGGACATTGTTGATTGTCATGTCATGTTCGGATGTACTTTGTGGGCGCCGTCTTTGCTCCACAGTAAGTCTTTGCTGTCGTCCAGCATTCTGTTTTTGTTTACTTTGTAGCCAGTTCAGTTTTAGTTTCGTTCTGCATAGCCTTCCCTAAGCTTC
>NC_084574.2:9880000-9965000 GCF_033978685.3 Nerophis lumbriciformis | reverse complement strand
AAAGTGACGTCATAGTGAAGATTGATGATCGCTAATATTTAGGTGTATTTTTTTAATGCCTGGCTGGCGATGGACTGACACACCCTCCACCATCCACCGCTAGCTCGCCATCCACGTAATGGCCACCCCTGGGTTAGAGTCTATCCTACTTACTTCATTATTTTTTTTAATTGATTGGTATCATATTTTTATATATTGTATGAGGGCTGGGCGATATGGCCTTTTATTAATATCTCGATATTTTTAGGCCATGTCACGATACACGATATATATCTCCATATTTTGCCTTAGCCTTGAATGAACACTTGATGCATATAATCACAGCAGTATGATGATTCTATGTGTCTACATTAAAACATTCTTCTTCATACTGCATTAATATATGCTACTTTTAAACTTTCATGCAGAGAGGGAAAACAAATAAGTCAATTGAGCAAAAGTGTATTTATTAAACAGTTATTAAGCAGTGGCACAAACATTCATGTCATTTCCAAACAGAAAGTGCAAGATTGTCAGAGACATTTTAAAACAAGCTATTAGTGCACTTTTGTGCATGATGTCACTAAGATGACATATCAAAACAACACTAAATTAAAGTGCACTTTTTGTACAGAACGCCACTACAATAGTTTAAAAACATGATGTCACACAAGATATTTCAATAACTGTCAAATAAAAATGAGCGGCATAATAGGAAATCAAATAGTGTATGTCCTTCGCTATGTGGTAGGTTCCTGCGGACGTTATCTCCTTCTGTTGTTGGCTAGTTTTTTCTTACGGTGTTGATGTGGAAATTTTGTTGTTGTGGCACCAAACGGAGATGTTGACATGCGGAGTTTCAAGCACTCTTCATTCTCTAGCGGGTGACTTTTTCAAATGATGCTACACATTAGCAGTGCCGCTACTTTTTGTAGCAACGCTTTTGCCGCATACTTGACATATTACGGCATACTTGCCAACCCTCCCGGATTTCCCGGGAGACTCCCGAAATTCAGCGCCTCTCCCGAAAACCTCCCGGAAGAAATTTTCTCCCCGAATTCAGCCGGAGCTGGAGGCCACGCCCCCTCCAGCTCCATGCGGCCCTGAGTCCAGTGTGCGCACACAAGGAGACAAAGCAGAGAATGAGCCCGTAGTCGAAGAGCGCAGGGGAGACACTTCTCCAGGGCCGATGTATGCTCGGGGCAACACCCTTCACCTTACCCGGCAGTGGGTCTCCACAGCGGACGACTTTAGGGTGAATGATGAGTCCAGCGATTAGTTGCAAATCTTGCTTTATTGATTGCTTGCACACAGCCAACCCAACACAAAACCAACTAGTCCCTCCCCGCACTCACGCTACCGCTGCCTCTCTTCTCTTGCCCACACACTCACTGACGTCACTCACCTCACATGCTGTCACCTATTAAAGGGCCACACACACACATACTCTACTCTCATAACATACAGTTAGTAGAACAACTGTGTTTTCATTACTGTGTATTTGATAGGTGCCATTGCCCCGGAATTGTATTGCATTGTACTTTCAAGTACAACAATGAGTAGATGAGTGTTATGTCTGTGTATATGTGTAAATAAATGAACACTGAAATTCAAGTATAAAATAAATAAATATATATATATAGCTAGAATTCACTGAAAGTCAAGTATTTCATACATACATATATATATATATATATATATATATATATATATATATATATATATATATATGAAATACTCCAGTTGGTGAATTCTAGCTGTAAATATACTCCTCCCCTCTTAACCACGCCCCCTACCCCAGACCACGCCCCCCACCTCCCGAAATCGGAGGTCTCAAGGTTGGCAAGTATGTATTACGGTTGTCTGTTCAACATCTTCCCGCTTGAAGCCAAACCACCGCCAGACGATGGACCCCCTGCTGTTTTTCTTGGGAATTAATTCTTCTTCCTTCATTTGTTACCAGATTCGCACCTTCTCTCTCTCGTATTACCACTAGCACCACAGCTAATGTTACCATGCCGCTACCTGTCTGCTCCGCGAGGGCGTGTGACGTTGCACGCGCGACATTATGTGACGTATGTAAGAAGGTGCGCTTGTTTTACGTCTCTGTGAGAAGGAGAGACAAGAAAGAGTGAGAAAAGCCTGTAGTGTAATGCCCGCAGCTGCGTGAGAACATATACTCGAATATCACGATATAGTCATTTTCTATATCGCACAGAGACAAACCCGCAATATATCCAGTATATTCCATATATCGCCTAGCCCAGGGGTCGGCAACCTTTACCAGTCAAAGAGCCATTTTGACCAGTTTCACAAATTATAGAAGACAATGGGAGCCGCAAAATTCTTTAGAAATTTTAAATGAAATAACACTGCATACAAAGTTTTGTTTTGTTTTGTGCTATGTATTAACCAGGGATCTCAGACACGCTGCCCATACCTTTATGTGGAATTTGAATGCTGGTGGGGCACGCGGGTTTTAAATGAATGGCGTTTGTCGGCTTCATGCGTCCCGTGATGGTACAGCATATAGCACCCACTACAGCTAGCGTGCCTGAACAGCCACACCTTGTATGGGGCTTCCGCTTGCTCACATGGGTGACAGCAAGGCATACTTAGTCAACAACCACACAGGTCACACTGACGTGTCGGTATAAAAAAAAAAACTTTAACACTCTTACTAATAATGCGCCACACTGTGAACCCACACCAAACAAGAATGACAAACAAATTTTGGGAGAACATCTGCACCGTAACACAACATAAACACAACAGGACAAATACCCAGAATCCCATGCAGCCCTAACTCTTCCGGGCTACATTATACACTCCCCCCCCGCTACAAAACCCCGCCCACCTCAACCGACGCACAGAGAGGGGGGGGGGGTGTTGATGTGTGAGGGAGCAGGGTTGGGGTGGGGGCAGGGTTTAAAGTCCCAATGATTGTCACACACACACTAGGTGTGGTGAAATTTGTCCTCTGCATTTGACCCATCCCCTTGATCACCGCCTGGGAGGTGAGGGGAGCAGTGGGCAGCAGCGGTGCTGCGCCCGGGAATCATTTTTGGTGATTTAACCCCCAATCCCAACCCTTGATGCTGAGTGCCAAGCAGGGACGTAATGGGTCACATTTTTATAGTCTTTGGTATGACTCGGCCGGGGTTTGAACTCACAACCTACCGATCTCAGGGCGGACACTCTAACCACTAGGCCACTGAGTAGGTGATAGCAGGGGTGTATAATGTAGCCCGGAAGAGTTAGGGCTGCATGGGATTCTGGGTATTTGTCCTGTTGTGTTTATGTTGTGTTAAGGTGCAGATGTTCTCCCGAAATGTGTTTGTCATTCTTGTTTGGTTTTGGTTCAAAGTGTGGCGCATTATTAGTAAGAGTGTTAAAGTTGTTTTTTATGACTACCGTCAGTGTAACCTGTGTGGCTGTTGACCAAGTATGCCTTGCTGTCACGTACGTGTGCAAGCAGAAGATGTATACTGTATAACAAGTGTTGGGCTGGCACTCTGTTAATACAGATTGTAGAGGGCGCCAAATGTTGTACCATCATGGCACGCCCTTATTATAGCCGTAAGGGTGAAAATCAGTGAATATTAATCCCGGGAGTTTTCTGCGAGAGGCACTGAAATCCGGAAGTCTCACGGGAAAATTGGGGGGTTCAGCAAGTAAGCTGCTGAGCCGCATCAGAGTGATCAAAGAGCCGCATGCGGCTCCGGAGCCGCGGGTTGCCGACCCCTGCCCTAGCCCTACATTGTATCTGCTGATGTAGTCATGTTGTAGGTACTGATAAAAAGGCTGATATACGTCAAAATATCAAATATCGGCCGATAATCGGTCAATATGGAAGTATAGTTTGTGCAAACTTGACACGTGTTCAAGTCTTGCCGGTGTTTGGATGCATTTCACCATGTTGCAGAATATCAAAGGACGAGCTGGGAGACAACAGCGAGATTGATGGGAAAAGGTGAGTGGAGGTTCAGCTGCCGGGTCAAGGCTACGGCTGCCAATCTCCGGCTTAATGCTGCGTAATTAGATTGAGATCTTCAGCGACGACGGGACGCAAAAACCCTGGGAACATTAGATTAATTAAAAATGTATGCATAATTCATAATTAAAAAAGGAATTTATAATTTGAAATGATTAGCGCCCTGGGCTGCATCCTATGACCCCGGCAGGATGCGCAGGGACTGGGCAGACTTAGTTAACTCCCCCCCTCTATCTAGGCTGCCCCCGACTCCAAATAGATGCCCCCTAGGTGCCAGTTGCACTTCACTCCCGGACTGCACAATCAAGCCCGGGCTACTCCCAGAGGAGCCGGGACGACTCCTTCCAATGTCAGTCCAGTGTCAAGTGGCGGACATCTTAGTCAGGCCATCATTCAAGAAGAACGCGGGGAGGACATTAAAAAAAAAAAAGGACCGGATGAGAGGACGTTGAACTTGAATGCATGATGATGGACTTTAATGAATACTGCGCCTTTGATCACCAAGTTCCTCCTTTGTCAGGGAGGGCGGGGGGCTGGGTTTAAAGAAAGAGGGGCTACTTAGAAGGAGTGGGCTCAGATCTTTAGGTGAGGGAGCACCTCCCGGGACCTCTGGACTCCATTTCTTTTGGCCTCCCCGCCAAGTCAGATTGAGTGTGTACACCAGCAGCTCATTCCTTCTGCTTTTACACGGCTGCTTCCCTCATGCATTCCCCCAAGGCCAGTGAAGGAGGTTGAGTGGGTTGGTGGTGGGGGGTGAAAAAGATATAAAAAAGAGACAGATGAAGTGACATCTGAGGGAGAGACGGCAAAGCGGGAGTTGCATCCAGTTCCCCGGGCATGACGAGCCAGTGAACTCATCCTGACCCCTGACATAATAAGCGTAGACTTTTTTTGGTTTTGTTTTGTTTCCCCATTGAGCGTCGCAGTGACACGCTTTGATTTGTATCCTGGCATGCTGACACAACTATCCAGTATGATCCACATTTGGATTCAAAGATGAAAGCCATTGGGGCACTTTGAAATAGACCACCGCCCCCTATTTCCCTGCACCCAGTAGACCGCAGTTAATCATGACACTGGGCATGACCCCCCGTCCCATGATGCACGGGCATAGCTTGACCTTGACTGGGAGTGAGTTTGTGTTCATCTTTCTTAGAATTGTTGCCTCAGCATGGTTCGAAAAATAGTGACAGAGAATAGAACAAGGATGGACAATTCAACCCTTAACTCAACAATGAGTAGATGAGTGTTATGTGTGTGTGTATATGTGTAAATAAATGAACACTGAAATTCAAGTATTTATTTTTTATATATATATATATATATATATATATATATATATATATATATATATATATATATATATATATAATATATAATAAAATATATATATATATATATATATATATATATATATATATATATATATATATATATATATATATGAAATACTTGACTTGGTGAATTCTAGCTGTAAATATACCCCTCCCCTTTTAGCCACGCCTCCTCTTTTTTAGCCTCTTCCTCACCCATTGGCATGAGCTAGGGGCGTAATGGTACATGTATTTGTATTGGACCATTTTGGTACGGGGGTTTCGGTTCGGTTCGGAGGTGTACTGAACGAGTTTCCACACGGACATATTAAGTAGCGTAACGCACGTTGTGTAAACAATGCACACCGAGGCACAACACACGGCATGCTAGCAGCTAACGGGCTACGATAGACCATACTTGCCAACCTTGAGACCTCCGATTTCGGGAGGGGGGTGGGGGTGGCGTGGTCGGGGTGGGACAGGGGCGTGGTTGGGGGCGTGGCTAAAAGGGGAGGGGTATATTTACAGCTAGAATTCACCAAGTCAAGTATTTCATATATATATATATATATATATAAATATATATATTTTATTATATATATATATTTATATATATATATATATATATATATATATATATAAAAAATAAATACTTGAATTTCAGTGTTCATTTATTTACACATATACACACACATAACACTCATCTACTCATTGTTGAGTTAAGGGTTGAATTGTCCATCCTTGTTCTATTCTCTGTCACTATTTTTCGAACCATGCTGAACACCCTCTCTGATGCATTGGTGTGTGGCACGCACAAAAGTGCTTTCATCAAATGCACTAGATGACAGTATTGTCCTGTTTAAGAGTGTCACAACATTGCTGTTTACGGCAGACGAACTGCTTTACGGTATACAAAAAAAGTGACTGCTGTTGTTGTGTGTTGTTACCGCGCTGGGAGGACGTTAATGAAACTGCCTAACAATAAACCCACATAAGAAACCAAGAACTCGCCCTCCATCATTCTACAGTTATAACGTCATTGGGCAGGTACGCTTTTTTATATTGTGGAGGACCTGAGTCCGCTTGAATTTCAGGAGATTTTCGGGAGAAAATTTGTCCCGGGAGGTTTTCGGGAGAGGCGCTGAATTTCGGGAGTCTCCCGGAAAATCCGGGAGGGTTGGCAAGTATGCGATAGACTGACCATACGTCCTCTTTTCACCGGACATGTCCTCTTTTGCGGAGCTGTCCGGGTGGAGTTTCTTGAATGCCTCAAATGTCCGGCATTTTGAGTTAGGGTTGCGTGTATTTTCAATGTACGTTCAGGGTTAAGAAGGGGTTAAAAACAAAACAAATTGTGCGTGCAGCAGCATTGGTGAGGGAGGGGCAGAGACAGAGAGAGAGAGAGAGTTATGATAAACGCGCATGCGTCGCCAGGCTCTGCTTTTTATCCATAGATTTATCACATTTAATGTTTTAAAGGCCCACGGCACATTCTAAAAGTACTATTAAAATAAAGAAAACAAAAGTGAAATAAAAAAGCTTAAAAGGTTAAATGTAATGTAGAAAAAGTTGCAATGTTGACTAATAAAACAAAGCTCTTTTTCTTTTTCTTTCAAACTGTCATTGCTCAAAACATAATATTGAATCAAAATCAATGTTATTATTAATTATTGACCTATCCAAGGTTCCCATTACTTCACATCAAATATTCCACTGAGAAAAATATTTTTGGTGGAAGATTTTGCAAATTTGTTAATTAAATAACCCCAAAATGTATATTTTGTTGTTTTCTTACTGTACCGAAAATGAACCGAACCGTGACCTCTAAACCGAGGTACGTACCGAACCGAAATTTTTGTGTACCGTTACACCCCTAGCATGAGCAGCTTCGGGGTCTACATGGGAAACTAAAAGGTCCAACACAGCACATTCTGAACGCAGTTTAAGAGCCGATTTGTTATTACCGTATTTTACGGACTGTAGGGCGCACCGGATTATAAGGCGCATTAAAGGGGTCATATTATGATTTTTTTCTAAATGTAAAAGACTTCCTTGTGGTCTACGTCAGTGTTTTTCAACCTTTTTTAAGCCAAGGCACATTTTTTGCGTTGAAAAAATGCAGAGGCACACCACCAGCAGAAATCACTAAAAAACGAAACTCAGTTGACAGTAAAAAGTCATCGTCGCAATTTTTGGATATGACTTTAAACCATAACCAAGAATGCATGACTATAGCCCTTGTCTTAAAGTAGGTGTACTGTCACCACCTGTCACATCACACCCTGACTTATTTGGAATTTTTTGCTGTTTTCCTGTGTGTAGTGTTTTAGTTCCTGTCTTGCGCTCCTATTTTTTGGGGGTATTTTCCTGTAGCAGTCTCATGTCTTCATTTCAGCGATATTTCCCGCATCTACTTTGTTGTTTTAGCAGTCAAGAATATTTCAGTTGTTTTTATCCTTCTTTGTGGGAACATTGTTGATTGTCATGTCATGTTCGGATGTACATTGTGGGCGCCGTCTTTGCTCCACAGTAAGTCTTTGCTGTCGTCCAGCATTCTGTTTTTGTTGACTTTGTAGCCAGTTCAGCTTTAGTTTCGTTCTGCATAGCCTTCCCTAAGCTTCAATGCCTTTTCTTAGGGGCACTCACACTGACTGTTTGCAGTGTAACAGTTAACACGTGTCATGTCACTCTGGGATAAACAGTTGCAAAACTAGCTCAAAAAGTTAGCATGCTAATTTTAGCATGCTAACTACACATCCCAAGTTATATGACTGTAAGGTGTATGTATGGCTGTCCAATTAGAGAAAAAAACATAAAGTTAGCATGTTAATGTTAATATGCTAGCATGCTAAAATTAGCATTCTACTGTGTATTAAAATAATGAAAAATAGTCCGTCCTTGGTGACATTGTACCTGAAATGTCTGATTACGGCATCTGGAGTTTCTCACTATGTTGTTTATTTTGTACCTGAGCGGCTCTCCATTTCCAGCTCCGCACGAGCAGACACAGGAAGTCCTTCCGAGGGCGACCTCTTGTCCGTACATCTCCTCTGCAGATATCAGTATCGCTGTCCGCCGTCTCGCGCGCTGTCGGCTCGTGTTGGGGCTCCTCCGGTATAAAACAGCAGCCAATTGTCAGAGGGAGAGCAGGCCGGCGTGACAGAGGTGGAAAGCTAATGAAGTTATTTGACGGCAGCCCTGGCCACGGAGCGAGAGGTGAGGCTCAGTGGACAAGCGCCTGGCAGCTAGACGGATGAGGCGCCAGATAAAAGCAGGAGGTGTGTGTGTGTGTGTGTGTGTGTGTGTGTGTGTGTGTGTGTGTGTGTGTGTGTGTGTGTGTGTGTGTGTGTGTGTGTGTGTGTGTGTGTGTGTGTGTGTGTGTGTGTGTGTGTGTGTTCTTGTATTCCTACCCTTCTTGAGACACCAACAAGGAAAAGGTGTGAACAAGTGATGACATAAATCATGGTCCCAATAACATTGCATCTAATAGAGAATGTCTCATTAGCACCCCTGCTGGTGACATCTATCAAAATGAGGGTGGTCCCAAAAAGGAGGGATTTTTCAAATTGACTGTGTGTCGCTTTTAAAAGTGCTCCCCCCTCTGGTCAACATATGAAATAACAAGTGTGAGTAAGAAATTGAAATGCGCCCCCTTTGGCCCAATTTTTTTTTTTTTTTTTTTTTTAATAAATATGTATATAGAGACATACTGTAATAATTTGAAGTAAATAATGAAGATTAAAAACCAATTACAAACAACAAATTAAAAAAAAAAGTAAATGAACTAAAAGCAGTCTTTTTCTCACATTGTCGACTTTTTTCTTATAAAATTGGGAACAATTTCTCATATTCTTTCTGCTATTGCAATATTTTCTCGTAAAATTATGACTTTTTTAATGTAAAATTATGACTTTTTAATGCAAAATAGTGAGATTTGTCATAAAAATTTCAGACTTCTATATGGTTGTTCTTGTAAAATAGTGACATTTTCTGAGTGAAATTATGACTTTTGTCATAATTTTGCCAAGTAAAATTCCGATTATTATTATTATAATATAGCAAAAATGTTAGTTTTCTTGTAAAATTTTGGCTTGCGTTGAGTAAAATTATGACTTTATTTTAATACTAAAGGTAGGCATTTTTCGGAGGTCTCAAGAAGGTGACAAATACAAAAAAGTTTGTGTGTGTGTGCGCGCGTGTGTGTGTTCTTGTATTTCTACCCTTCTTGGGACATGAAGAAGGAAAAGTATCTTCCATATGAGGAGGTGTGAACAAGTGATGACATAAATCATGGTCCCAATAACATTGCATCTAATAGAGAATGTCTCATTTGCACCCCTGCTGGTGACATCTATCAAAATGAGGGTGGTCCCAAAAAGGAGGGATTTTTAAAATTGACTGTGTGTCGCTTTTAAAAGTGCTCCCCCTCTGGTCAACATATGAAATAAGAGTGTGTAAAAATGTGAAGTGATCCCCCTCTGGTCAACATATGTAATAACAAGTGTGTGTAAGAAATTGAAATGCACCCCCTTTGGCCAAAATTTATTAAAAAAAGATAAAATAAATATGTTTATAGAGACATACTGTAATAACTAAGTAAATAATGAAGATTAAAAACCAATTACAGACAAAAAATAAAAAATGTACGAAGAGGCTTACCTTTTTTATATTTGCATAGTATGTATTAGGATTATTTCGATACTTATTGGTACTTTTCTAAATAAGTCAGACCACAAAAAATTGCATTATTGGCTTTATTTGAACAAAAAAATATTAAAGTACATTAAACATATGTTTCTTATTGTCATTTTGTGCTTAAATAAAATAGTGAACATACTAGACAACTTTTCTTTTAGTAGTAAGTAAACAAACAAAGGCTCCTAATTAGTCTGCTGACGTATGCAGTAACATATTGTGTCATTTATACACCTATTTTGTCTACATTTTGAGGGACAAACTGTAAAAATGTGTTATTAATCCACTTATTTATTTACTGTTAATATCTGCTCATTTTCTGTTTCAACATGTTCTATCTACACTTCTGTTAAAATGTACTAATCACTTATTCTTCTCTTGTATGACATTAGTTTTGGATGATATCACAAATTTAGGTATCGATGCAATACCAAGTAGTTACAGGTCACAATTTAAGTCCTCATGTGTCCAGGGACGTACTTCCGGAGTTTATAAACATAATGTGAATTTTTTTAAAAGGAAAAAAGATTGTGTGACGATAAACAATATCGATACGCTCCTGTACTTGGTATCATTACAGTGGATGCCAGGTGTAGATCCACCCATGGCGTTTGTTTACATTGTGACGCCGGTGAGTTACGGTGTGTAGTGAAGCATGTTTAGCTATTCCTCGTCCTGCAGTGATGATGATACTTGTAAGAAGCAGACTTTATTTGTCACCATGGAGGCGAGGATTAGTGATTTAGAAGTAGCTAAAACACTGCTTACTGCGGATGGACGTTCGTCGCACCTCTTCCTGAGTGCGTTTCACCTTTATCTGTAGTTTTTAGGTCAAAATGCGTCCATTCTCCTTTTTTTGTCTACACACTGTGTTGGCCTGTAAGTACTCTGTGTGTGTGCGCTGCCGAACATGCTCCTCTGCTCGTAAAACCAGCAATGTCATGACGTCGTGCCTGGGAACCGGTACTTTTCAAACAGAGTGTAGTACTGTTTTTGATTCATTAGTACCGCGACACTATACCAGTACCGGTATACCGTACAACCCTAGTACGTACCGTATTTTTCGGAGTATAAGTCGCACCTGCCGAAAATGCATAATAAAGAAGGAAAAAACATATATAAGTCGCACTGGAGTATAAGTCGCATTTTTGGGGGAAATGTATTTGATAAAAGCCAACACCAAGAATAGACATTTGAAAGGCAATTTAAAATAAATAAAGAATAGTGAACAACAGGCTGAATAAGTGTACGTTATATGAGTCATAAATAACCAACTGGTATGTTAACGTAACATATTATGGTAAGAGTCATTCAAATAACTATAACATATAGAACATGCTATACATTTACCAAACAATCTGTCACTCCTAATCGCTAAATCCCATGAAATCTTATACGTCTAGTCTCTTACGTGAATGAGATAAATAATATTATATGATATTTTACGGCAGGGGTGCTCACACTTTTTCTGCAGGCGAGCTACTTTTCAATTGATCAAGTCGTGGGGATCTACCTCATTCATATATATAATTTATATTTACTTATTAATGAAATATATGTTTTTGTTAACAAGTTAAAGGTGTTTAATGATAATGCAAGCATGTTTAACACATATAGTTAATATTGTTAAAAAATTAAAGGTGTTTAATGATAATACAAGTATGTTTAATACATATAGTTAATATTGTTAACAAGTTAAAGGTGTTTAAAGATAATGCAAGCATGTTTAACACATATAGTTAATATTGTTAACAAGTTAAAGGTGGTTAAAAATAATACAAGCATGTTTAACACAAATAGTTAATATTGTTAACCACTTAAAGGTGGTTAAAGATAAAACAAGCATGTTTAACACATATAGTTAATATTGTTAACAACTTAAAGGTGGTTAAAGATAATACAAGCATGTTTAACACATATAGAATCCTTTCTTTCATGAAGACAAGAATATAAGTTGGTGTATTACCTAATTGTGATGACTTGCATTGATTGGAATCAGACAGTGGTGATGATAACGTCCGCATTTTCGAATGGAGGACAAAAAAAGTCCTCCTTTCTGTCCAATACCACATGAAAGTGGTTGGTTTTTGGCATCTTATTTGTCCAGCTTCCGTACTCCTTTGCATACACTTTACAAGAAATACATTGTCGGCAAACTCCGTAGCTTGCTAGCTTGTGCACGCCAGCTTTCTGAGACTCTTATTTTGGTAGCGCAGGCAGGATGAAGCAGAGCTTTTATTGTGCAACTGTGCAGTCGGTCTTTGGAGTTTTGACGACAGGTACGGTGCCAGAGTCTGTTGAAATAAAGTGTTTCTCGCCTTCCAGTCGGTAATTTTAATGAGCTGGCAGCAGCCAGCGTCATCTCAGAAGACCCTCGGGTGCCGTGAATGTCAATCAAGTGACGAAAGTGACGTCATAGTGAAGATTTATGATCGCTCATTTTTAGGACTATTTTTTTAATGCCTGGCTGGTGATCGACTGACACACCCTCCGAGATCGACCGGTAGATCGCGATCGACGTAATGAGCACCCCTGTTTTACGGTAATGTGTTAATAATTTCACAAATAAGTCGCTCCTGAGTATAAGTCGCACCCCCGGCCAAACTATGAAAAAAACTGCGACTTATAGTCCGAAAAATACGGTATATATTATTAATGTTGTAAATACAAGTCCTTATATATCTAGAAAGGGTGGTCCTAAAGAGGTAGGCATTTTTCGGAGGTCTCAAGAAGGTAAGAAATACAAGAATGTGTGCGCAGGCAAGAGAACAGCAATGTATGTAGCGTTGGTGGCAGGTGGCAGAAGACTGCGATAACACCCGGACAAACGGATAGCGTCGTCAAACCACCGCGAGCTGGAAGTGGCTCACGCAGATGAGATGGCCAGTCACCCAGAGACAACCCCCCACCACCACCACCACCCCCGTCTGCTTCTCGGCTCTGTGCTTGCTCCTCGCAAGATGATGTGCGAGAAAGTGGACACTCGTCTCCATGCTGTGTTTGTGAAATTCTGACAGACAAAAGACTGGAGTGCGAGTGTTTGGCTTAACAGGCAGAATTGGCACTTCTGTTGCTTTGTGCTTTTGTTCTTTTTTTGTGATGGACGGAGAATAAGAACCATTGCAAGTAACATTAGCAAGGTAAATAGCAAAATGGGTCATAAATCGGATTGGGTACCGAATCTGACACCGGCCGTATCCTGGCACCAATTCACGTATAATCCAACGGTGCCATATTTTGCTACCTGGGTTGTGCGTGATGTCATTGCTGGCTCAGCTGGCTCTAAGCACATTTCAGTGTTCAATGCCAACAAAGAAATTGACTTAAAGGGGAACATTATCACCAGACCTATGTAAGCGTCAATATATACCTTGATGTTGCAGAAAAAAGACCTTTTTTTTTTTTAACCGATTCCCGAACTCTAAATGGGTGAATTTTGGCGAATTAAACGCCTTTCTATTATTCGCTCTCGGGAAGCAATCCGCCATTTTCTCAAACACCGAGTCAAATCAGCTCTGTTATTTTCCGTTTTTTCGACTGTTTTCCGTACCTTGGAGACATCATGCCTCGTCGGTGTGTTGTCGGAGGGTGTAACAACACGAACAGGGACGGATTCAAGTTGCACCAGTGGCCCAAAGATGCCAAAGTGGCAAGAAATTGGACGTTTGTTCCGCACACTTTACCGACGAAAGCTATGCTACGACAGAGATGGCAAGAATGTGTGGATATCCTGCGACACTCAAAGCAGATGCATTTCCAACGATAAAGTCAAAGAAATCTGCCGCCAGACCCCCATTGAATCTGCCGGAGTGTGTGAGCAATTCAGGGACAAAGGTCCTCGGTAGCACGGCAAGCAATGGCGGCAGTTTGTTTCCGCAGACGAGCGAGCTAAACCCCCTGGATGTCTTGGCTCACACCGTCCCTTATGCCACCGAAGATGATCAAGAGAAGAATATCGACCCTAGCTTCCCTGGCCTGCTGACATTAGGGTATGTCTACAGAATATATTAATTGATGAAAACTGGGCTGTCTGCATTCTCAAAGTGCATGTTGTTGCCAAATGTATTTCATATGCTGTAAACCTAGTTCATAGTTGTTAGTTTCCTTTAATGCCAAACAAACACATATCAATTGTTGGTTAGAAGGCGATCGCCGAATTCGTCCTCGCTTTGTCCCGTGTCGCTGGCTGTCGTGTCGTTTCCGTCGGTTTCGCTTGCATACGGTTCAAACCGATATGGCTCAATAGCTTCAGTTTCTTCTTCAATTTCGTTTTCGCTACCTGCCTCCACACTACAACCATCCGTTTCAATACATGCGTAATCTGTTGAATCGCTTAAGCCGCTGAAATCCGATTTTGAATCCGAGCTAATGTCGCTATATCTTGCTGTTCTTTCCGCCATGTTTGTTTGTATTGGCATCACTATGTGACGTCACAGGAAAATGGACGGGTGTTTATAACGATGGTTAAAATCAGGCACTTTGAAGCTTTTTTTAGGGATATTGCGTGATGGGTAAAATTTTGAAAAAAACTTCGAAAAATATACCGGTAATAAGCCACTGGGAACTGATTTTTAATGGTTTTAACCATTCTGAAATTGTGATAATGTTCGCCTTTAAGAAGATTTTAATAGTACACAGATTTTCCTCCATGCGGCCCTGAGCTAAAATGAGTTTGACACCAGTAAGTTGATAAATGTATTGTTCTTCTGGGTAAGTGATAGGTGTGGAACGGTTCACAGAATCCACGATTTGGATCTGGTCCTGGTTTTGTGCCACCGTTCTCTGTTGGGTTCAATGTAAATTGTTGTTGTTTTAACACCCCAGAATATATTTCCTAATAATCCACCATTACAGTGTCAGGTCAACGATTGGTCTTTTTTTCATCAATTGTTCCATCCCTAGTAAGTGAAAGCATGGCCAACATAGCCTGGGTTTATATTAGGATGGGCTAATATGTCCTCGAGCTGCTCATTTATTTCCATGTGTGTTTGTAAAGTAGGGACCAAAAGTCCTGTCCCCGTCTGATCCAACATGGTCTGACACGCTTCTAATTAGAGGACGTCCTTCCAGGTGCTGACCAGGTTATACTTAGCCTGCTCGCTGACATCTGACGACGTGACATTTCCAGCTGGTGTGGGGTGTGACCCTGCAACCACTGCCCGTAAACTTTAAGGGCAATATACCAACCCCACAACCCTGCGCCTTCCTTTGCACTTCTCCCCGTTGAACTACACCCCCGGCCTGCCTGCCATGGTGTGGCACTGTGGCATCAAAGGATGCTGCATAGCTGGTCAAAACACTAAGCCCTCTACCCCTTCTACCATTAATCAGCCGGAGTCAGCACAGATGGATGATGTGGGCAGGAAGCGGGTGGCCTATGGTGGTTAGAGATGTCAGGTGGTGGGGGGGTTACACTAAACTGGGCCACTGTTTGGGTACTGAAACAAGACTTGACATACCGTAGTCACTGTTCCTCTCCAGTGGAAGTAAAAGTTCAACCGTGCAGTTGACTTTTATGAAGTTGATTCTCCATAATCTGAGATCTTGAGTGATGATTCAAAAGCAAGTTTCCCCCCCAAAGATTTTGGTCAAACTTTGAATCGTTCTACTTTTGAGGTTCCTCAAACCCTCAACTCTGTTGTCTGTCTAAAAATCTTTAAGCCAGTGAGTGTAATGAGACGTGACAAAGAGATACAAAGACGAGTTGTTCTTTTTTTGGCGGCTATCGGAGGTTGCTCCGTGGCTAATTATTAATTATTCATCTAAGGCAGATTAGACGTGGCCCAGTTTCTCTTGAAGATGTCTGTAAAGCGGCATGTGACAGCCACACTCCGCCAACCAACCGAGCGAGGCTGCACCCTACAGAGATGCCAGATAAGGATGACAAGGCTCTGATTCGTATCGCAACTTTTGCATCCGATGAGGATTTGCACAACAGCAAGGATTCTACATTTTTAAGGGGCAGCAAAAGTTGAGACCGAAGTCAACAAAAAAGCATGACAGAGAATTGTGGATTAGTTTCAAGATGCGCTTCCCTACACCTGGTCCACGGACCGTTGGTGGTTTCCAAGAAAAGGCCAGGTAGTAGGTGGGGTGTTTGCTGATACTTGATGATAGCATATACTTTGCTAAGTTAGTTTGTAATCTTCCTATCAATGCATTGTTAATAGCAAAAGAAAAAATAACAAAGATGCAATTAACTTTGCCTTTTGAGTACCACCGTTCTGTTGCCATCATTACGGTTTCTACTTCTAGGACAGTGGTTCTTAACCTTGTTGGAGGTACCGAACCCCACCAGTTTCATATGCGCATTTACCGAACCCTTCTTTAGTTAAAAATATTCTTTTTTTTTTCAAATTCAGGACAAAGTTAGATGTTTTTTTACTGGTGCACAAAATGAACCGTGCATGAACATCACCTTGTTCAAAGAACAAAACCAACACAGAACATGAACTCCCAACAAATTACACACCTGCAAATCAGTCTGACTTCTGCGGTTGCCGTATCGGTAATACGCCGATAGGGAGAAGTTTTTATTTACACGATGAGTCGGATGTGTCTTGACCTCCGCGGCGGAGGCTCCGCCGAACCCCTGAGGCCAACTAACCGAACCCCTTAGGGTTCGATCGAACCTAGGTTAAGAACCACTGTTCTAGGACTACCAACACTGACAACATGGTAGCCGTGTACAATACAGGCCAAAAGTTTGGACACACCTTCTCCTCATTTGATGCGTTTTCTTTATTTTCATGACTATTTACATTGTAGATTGTCACATCAAAACTATGAATGAACACATGTGGAGTTATGTACTTAACAAAAAAAAGGTGAAATAACTGAAAACATGTTTTGTATTCTAGTTTCTTCAAAATAGCCACCCTTTGCTCTGATTACTTTTTCGCACACCCTTGGCAATGCTAAAGAGCCGCATTGTACTAGCCTATTTGAATATACGTGGTAATTTTTACCCCAAAATCGAGTATTCAGAGAAAAAACTTTTTTTTTGGGGGCCAAAATTGTGTAGCCCTAAACCGCCCTGAATAACTGCGGGTCTTTTTACATGTCAACATTCTAGCAAGACCTTCCAGTTTTCCCTTTGTTCCCATCAGGCATCTTATTCTACCTTTCAATCTCTTTCATTTCCGACTATAGCGGCCAACCAGAGGGAAGCACTTAAGTCTCCGTTCCACTTGAAAGAAGAACCCAAAATGGAGGAAGCGTTGAGTCCCAGACCGGCCTCCCAGTGTCATATCCAGTCCGGCTTCCTTGGGACCTTCTGCCAGGACGGGCTCGCTGGTGTCCCAGCAGCCTCTGAGCGCCCGAGGTCGCTCAAACCCAGCGACGGAAGTCCCTCAGCTAAGAAGAGCTTGCTGAGCCAGGATATCAATGTTAAAGTGGCTTCTGAGTTGCTGATGAAGCTTTCAGGTAAGATTAAATCTATAATCTATACATGTCTTTTTTTCCCAGTCGATTGATTGTATGTTACAGGAGAATGTTGCGGTGAGACAAATCTCCCAGTTTATTTATATCAATAAATGGCTGTGCTTTGCAAGGTTAAACATATCAGTAATATTCTTTGACTTTCATGATCCAAAATTCTGAGAAAACGGTCCGTTTGTGTAATTCTGCTAATCAGAATGAACAAAACCTTGAGTGAACGAACAAAAGGACGGTTACTTGTATAGAGAGAATTCTTAGAGACGGTTCCAGGTCGCGGTATTGGTATATGCTTTGCTATTTTGTGGTTTCATCAACCAATTGCAACTCAGACTTTAGCTGAGTGGCCTTGTGGTTAGAGTGTCTGCCCTGAGATCGGGAGGTTGTGAGTTCAAACCCCGGCCGAGTCATACCATAGACTGCAAAAAATGGGACCTGCTTGGCACTCTGCATCAAAGGTTGGAATTGGGGGTTTAATCACCAAATGATTCCCTGCTCACTGCTCCCCTCACCTCCCAGGGGGTGATCATGGGGATGGGTCAAATGCAGAGGACAAATTTCACCACACCGAGTGTGTGTGTGACAATCATTGGAACTTTAACTTTAAGCAGGATGTCCACTTTTAGAGGCTTGTATGGTTTTCTTTT
Source organism: Nerophis lumbriciformis (assembly GCF_033978685.3). Lineage (NCBI taxonomy): Eukaryota > Metazoa > Chordata > Actinopteri > Syngnathiformes > Syngnathidae > Nerophis > Nerophis lumbriciformis. The sequence goes on along the minus strand of NC_084574.2, from coordinate 9,946,935 downwards.
GTGGTAGCACCAGGGTCTTCTCTAAGGTCCGTGGAAGCACGTTACTGTGAAGAGGTAGTTATTCTAAGCCTGTTTGAGATGGAGCTAGTAGATCCTTCTTCACCTTGTATTGCTTTCTAATTTGTAAAATACCATAAGTACTAGGTGGCTTTCAATGCATCTAAATGTATTCATGTATTGCACCCATAAAGCCCTCTAAAAACATCCAAAACCTGGCAATATTGTTATTATAAAGCGCTAACGTTAAGGGACTATTTTTAGCCGTGATCAGAGCACTAACTACCTTAAAATAGTGTGAGAGTCCAGTCCATAGTGGATCTAACATAATAGTGTGAGAGTCCAGTCCATAGTGGATCTAACATAATAGTGTGAGAGTCCAGTCCATAGTGGATCTAACATAATAGTGTGAGAGTCCAGTCCATAGTGGATCTAACATAATAGTGAGAGTCCAGTCCAGAGTGGATCTAACATAATAGTGTGAGAGTCTAGTCCATAGTGGATCTAACATAATAGTGTGGGAGTCTAGTCCATAGTGGATCTAACATAATAGTGAGAGTCCAGTCCATAGTGGATCTAACATAATAGTGAGAGTCCAGTCCATAGTGGATCTAACATAATAGTGTGAGAGTCCAGTCCATAGTGGATCTAACATAATAGTGTGAGAGTCCAGTCCATAGTGGATCTAACATAATAGTGTGAGAGTCCAGTCCATAGTGGATCTAACATAATAGTGAGAGTCCAGTCCATAGTGGATCTAACATAATAGTGAGAGTCCAGTCCATAGTGGATCTAACATAATTGTGTGAGAGTCCAGTCCATAGTGGATCTAACATAATAGTGTGAGAGTCCAGTCCATAGTGGATCTAACATAATAGTGTGAGAGTCCAGTCCATAGTGGATCTAACATAATAGTGAGAGGCCAGTCCAGAGTGGATCTAACATAATAGTGTGAGAGTCTAGTCCATAGTGGATCTAACATAATAGTGTGGGAGTCTAGTCCATAGTGGATCTAACATAATAGTGAGAGTCCAGTCCATAGTGGATCTAACATAATAGTGAGAGTCCAGTCCATAGTGGATCTAACATAATAGTGCGAGAGTCCAGTCCATAGTGGATCTAACATAATAGTGTGAGAGTCCAGTCCATAGTGGATCTAACATAATAGTGAGAGTCCAGTCCATAGTGGATCTAACATAATAGTGTGAGAGTCCAGTCCATAGTGGATCTAACATAATAGTGTGAGAGTCCAGTCCATAGTGGATCTAACATAATAGTGTGAGAGTCCAGTCCATAGTGGATCTAACATAATAGTGTGAGAGTCCAGTCCATAGTGGATCTAACATAATAGTGTGAGAGTCTAGTCCATAGTGGATCTAACATAATAGTGAGAGTCCAGTCCATAGTAGATCTAACATAATAGTGAGAGTCCAGTCCATAGTGGATCTAACATAATAGTGAGAGTCCAGTCCATAGTGGATCTAACATAATAGTGAGAATCCAGTTCATAGTAGATCTAACATAATAGTGAGAGTCCAGTCCATAGTGGGGCCAGCAGGAGAACATCTTGAGTGGAGACAGGTCAGCAGCGCAGAGACGTCCCCAACTGATGCACAGATGAGTGGTCCACCCTGGGTCCCGACTTTGGACAGCTAGCGGTTCATCTGTGGTCACCTAATCTGTGCCCCCCCCCACCTCCACGAAGGAGAGAGGGGCAGAGCAGAAAAGAGACGGCAGATCAACTGGTCTAAAAGGGGGTCTATTTAAAGGCTAGAGTATACAAATTAGTTTTAAGATGGGACTTAAATGCTTCTACTGAGTCTGTCATGAAACATCTGGGAAATTAGTGCTTAGAATGAGCAAAATACGTAAACATTACATGTTACCATAAATGTGCCTGTAACTACATTACATATCCAACATGTTTATAAAATGTTGTTGGAGGTTTTTAGAGTCCCATTAGCTCCATTTTTAGCTGACTTTTGCTAGTGTTTGTTTACGAGTTAGAATGCATTAAAAAAAATTTTTAAACGTGCTTTGGTCTTACATAAGTATCAGAAAGTGTTTTAGTATGATCTTATTCTGACGCAGTTTTGAGATGTTAGATTTCCTGTGCTCTTAATTTGGCGATCTCGTCTGAGACGTCATTTCCTGTTTGTAGCGTTTCTGCGTAATATGGGCTCTTGGGTGATTGTGTAAACAGCATTGTGTGTGTTCCTGACTAAAATAGCACACACACACACACACCTCTCTGTGCCCTACTCTCTGACCGGAGTCCTTGTCCTAAGAAGATCTCAGACCAGCATTCCGCATCCAGAGTAACCTACTCTATCACAATAAGGATCGTGAATGGTAGGAAAAATGTTAAAGGGGAACATTATCACAATTTCAGAAGGGTTAAAACCATTAAAAATCAGTTCCCAGTGGCTTATTTTATTTTTCGAAAGTTTTTTTCATCACGCAATACCCCTAAAAAAAAGCTTTAAAGTGCCTGATTTTAACCATCGTTATATACACCGTCCATTTTCCTGTGACGTCACATAGTGAAGCCAACACAAACAAACATGGCGGAAAGAACAGCAAGCTATAGCGACATTAGCTCGGATTCAGACTCGGATTTCAGCGGCTTAAGCGATTCAACAGATTACGCATGTATTGAAACGGATGGTTGTAGTGTGGAGGCAGGTAGCGAAAACGAAATTGAAGAAGAAACTGAAGCTATTGAGCCATATCGGTTTGAACCGTATGCAAGCGAAACCGACACGACAGCCAGCGACACGGGAGAAAGCGAGGACGAATTCAGCGATCGCCTTCTAACCAACGATTGGTATGTGTTTGTTTGGCATTAAAGGAAACTAACAACTATGAACTAGGTTTACAGCATATGAAATACTTTTGGCAACAACATGCACTTTGAGAGTGCAGACAGCCCAATTTTCATCAATTAATATATTCTGTAGACATACCCTCATCCGCGCTCTTTTCCTGAAAGCTGATCTGTCCAGTTTTGGAGTTGATGTCAGCAGGCCAGGGAAGCTAGGGTCGATATTCTTCTCTTGATCATCTTCGGTGGCATAAGGGACGGTGTGAGCCAAGACATCCAGGGGGTTTAGCTCGCTCGTCTGCGGGAACAAACTGCCGCCATTGCTTGCCGTGCTACCGAGGTCCTTTGTCCCTGAATTGCTCACACACTCCGGCAGATTCAATGGGGGTCTGGCGGCAGATTTCTTTGACTTTATCGTTGGAAATGCATCTGCTTTGAGTGTCGCAGGATATCCACACATTCTTGCCATCTCTGTCGTAGCATAGCTTTCGTCGGTAAAGTTTGCGGAACAAACGTCCAATTTCTTGCCACTTTCGCATCTTTGGGCCACTGGTGCAACTTGAATCCGTCCCTGTTCGTGTTGTTACACCCTCCGACAACACACCGACGAGGCATGATGTCTCCAAGGTACGGAAAACAGTCGAAAAAATGGAAAATAACAGAGCTGTTTGAGAAAATGGTGGATTGCTTCCCGATGTGACGTCACGTTGTGACGTCATCGCTCCGAGAGCGAATAATAGAAAGGCGTTTAATTCGCCAAAATTCACCCATTTAGAGTTCGGAAATCGGTTAAAAAAATATATGGTCTTTTTTCTGCAACATCAAGGCATACTTGCCAACCCTCCCGAATTTTCCGGGAGACTCCCGAAATTCAGCGCCTCTCCCGAAAACCTCCCGGGACAAATATTCTACCGAAAATCTCCCGATTTTCAGCCGGAGCTGGAGGCCACGCCCCCTCCAGCTCCATGCGGACCTGAGTGAGGACAGCCTTTTTTCACTACGGGAGGACAACAGGGTGACAAGAACTAAATCATCCAGACTAGAAATACATTGTATTATTATGTTTATCTTACCTAAAAATAAAAACTGAATACATTTTTACTATATTTTGCTAAAAACATCAAAATGAATTGTATTTTTATTTTTATTTTTTCTGACTCCTTATTACATCCAGCCATAGAATTTTACATTAAAATAAACATATTTGAAATAATTTATTTCAAATTATCATAATAATTCATTTAAAATGACCATATTTAATTATTAAAATAATTGCTTGTTTATCAACAACTTTAGCATTTTATTCATTACATTTTGAAGCTCTCAGAAGCCAAGTTATGTTATATTCCTTAATATTTATTTATGCATGTTTGAAGTATCAATTATCCAAACACAGTTTTGTTTGCATATTTTCAGGATGTAGATATATATATATATATATATATATATATATATATATGTATGTATGAAATACTTGACTTGGTGAATTCTAGCTGTCAATATACTCCTCCCCTCTTAACCACGCCCCCAACCACGCCCCGCCCCACCCCCGACCACGCCCCCACCTCCCGAAATCGGAGGTCTCAAGGTTGGCAAGTATGCATCAAGGTATATATTGACGCTTACATAGGTCTGGTGATAATGTTCCCCTTTAAAAAGCGCAGCAGTTCCTCTTTGAAGCAAAATGCGAAGCTTTTGCAAGCAATGTGGAGGTGAGGGACATTATCAACGTCACCTATCAGTTGTTGCTGTCTAGTGGCCATAAAGCTATTAGTATTTACCTGTACGTACCATTCAACATTTGATGGATGTTTTCTATGGTTTGGGCTCTGTAAAGGTCATTTTCTTTTATCGTCATTGGAAAGCGATAAGCTCCATGGTGGTGAGCCCGCTTTTAATTTGCTCAGTAAGGAGAAAGAAACGTGCCAGTAAAATCTCCTCAAGAGACGGCGGCGGGCCTTGTTTCGAAGAAGCAAAGCGAGTACAAAGTGTGATTTCACACCTATAGTGGTGGCAGCGCGCTGGTGAGTGGGTGGCACGGCTGTTACCCACATGATGCCAGTCTGCCGGGGCGCCACCTAGGGCCCCCGTACGGCTCAATCTGGCCACCCTCTCCTTACTTACCTCCCTCCCCTTGCCCCGCAACGCCAGTGCCCATCTGCTGGCACACGTTTAGCCGCTGGCGCCGGGGACTATTTAGCCCGGTATAATTAGCCCCCAGACACCGGCAGCCTGGTTTTGAACAGATGTGGGGGAGGTTGCGAGAGCTGAGCGACTCAGACATGACCATCTAATGTTGGAGAAGAAAGAGAGGGTTGGGGGGGGGGTGAGAAGAAGTGACCTAGTTAAAAAAGGGATGATGCAACTCACGTTACCGCACAACGGGCAGTGGCGGCGACGACTCGGCACGGTCGAGGACAAGCGAGCGGCGGGGATTTAATTAGGCCGTGTTTACAAGTTGACTAAGGAGGAGGAGAAGTAAGAGTCCGGTGTGTTCTGGTCAAGATGTGATTTGCCTATTATGTGTCTTTATTACGTTATTGTGCTCTGCCGCTGACCTTTTACCAGGGGACAGAGGGAGGTGGTTGTGCCGGATGCCCTTGAACCTCCTGACTGTAATCACATGTGACTGTCAAGGCGCTGACCTTTCCCTGGCTCTTCTCCCTTACCCTCCTCACCGGCCTTCTGCTTCCCTCCCCCCACCCCCCCACCCCGGGGTCACTCCAGGGTCCAGACTCTTGTCAAGGCTGTCACTCTTCACAATCCTCTCCCTTCTACCGCCCCCACTGTTGCCATGGCAATGGAAAGGCACTGCACTCTGAGGACAGTGCGAGCACGGGGGAGAGGGAGGCAGATGAACGGTTCGCCGTCTTTCTTTAACCCGGGTCAACCTTGAAGAGCCACCGTAGGCAAACGGAGGAGGAGGAGGAGGAGGGGAAAAAAAACACAAAACAAGGACCACGCTGCTCGGCAGAATATACAGACGACGGGATGGATGTTGAAAACAAATGAATATTGGAAGATATGCAAAGACATATGCAGTCAGGATACAGCTGGAAGATGAATGCACACAACTATCCATCCATTTTCTACCGCTTATTCCCTTTTGGGGTTGCGGGGGCGCTGGAGCCTATCTCAGCTACAATCGGGCGGGAGGCAGGGTACACCCTGGACAAGTCGCCACCTCATCACAGTGCACACAACTAATGTTTACACAAATGAGGAAGCCAATGGTTTTACATAGGGGTGTACCGGTACGTGTATTAGTATTGAACCGTTTCGGTACGGGGGTTTCGGTTCGGTTCGGAGGTGTACCGAACGAGTTTCCACACGGACATATTAAGTAGCGTAGCGCACGAAAAATATTTTCAACGGCCGAAAAGGGTTGGACTTGTAGAGGAGGTAGGCCTACAGTCCGGACCACAGGAGGTATTGTCAGTGTGAACATTTATTTGCTTCCAATACTACCAGGCTTCAACTAGTGCCGCAGCTGTGGCAGCTGAGGCAGTAAGAGAGGGCACGTTGTGTAAACAATGCACACCGAGGCACAACACACGGCATGCTAGCAGCGACCGGGCTAGGACAACATGTTCTGGGTATTTGTTCTGTTGTTTTACGGTGCAGATGTTCTCCCGAAATGTGTTTGTTATTCTTGTTTGGTGTGGGTTCACAGTCCATCCATCCACCCATCCATCTTCTTCCGCTTATCCGAGGTCGGGTCGCGGGGTCAGCAGCCTAAGCAGGGAAGCCCAGACTTCCCTCTCCCCAGCCACTTCGTCCAGCTCTTCCTGTGGGACCCCGAGGCGTTCCCAGGCCAGCCGGGAGACATAGTCTTCCCAACGTGTCCTGGGTCTTCCCCGCGGCCTCCTACCGGTCGGACGTGCCCTAAACACCTCCCTAGGGAGGCGTTCGGGTGGCATCCTGACCAGATGCCCGAACCACCTCATCTGGCTCCTCTCCATGTGGAGGAGCAGTGGCTTTACTTTGAGCTCCTCCCGGATGGCAGAGCTTCTCACCCTATCTCTAAGGGAGAGCCCCGCCACCCGGCGGAGGAAACTCATTTCGGCCGCTTGTACCCGTGATCTTGTCCTTTCGGTCATGAGCTTTGGGTTAGGTGAGGATGGGAACCTAGATCGACCGGTAAATTGAGAGCTTTGCCTTCCGGCTCAGCTCCTTCTTCACCACAACGGATCGATACAGCGTCCGCATTACTGAAGACGCCGCACCGATCCGCCTGTCGATCTCACGATCCACTCTTCCCTCACTCGTGAACAAGACTCCGAGGTACTTGAACTCTTCCACTTGGGGCAAGATCTCCTCCCCAACCCGGAGATGGCACTCCACCCTTTTCCGGGCGAGAACCACGGACTCAGACTTGGAGGTGCTGATTCTCATCCCAGTCGCTTCACACTCGGCTGCGAACCGATCCAGTGAGAGCTGAAGATCCTGGCCAGATGAAGCCATCAGGACCACATCATCTGCAAAAAGCAGACACCTAATCCTGCAGCCACCAAACCAGATCCCCTCAACGCCTTGAATGCGCCTAGAAATTCTGTCCATAAAAGAATCGGTGACAAAGGGCAGCCTTGGCGGAGTCCAACCCTCACTGGAACCGCCGGTAGTAAGTCGGGTTCACAGTGTGGCGCATATTTGTAACATTGTTAAAATTGTTTATAAGGCCACCCTCAGTGTGACCTGTATGGCTGTTGACCAAGTATGCTTCGCATTCACTTGTGTGTGTGAAAAGCCGTAGATATTATGTGACTGGGCCGGCACGCAAAGGCAGTGCCTTTAAGGCACGCCCCCAATATTGCTGTCTGGGTGGAAATCGGGAGAATGGTTGCGCCGGGAGATTTTCGGGAGGGGCACTGAAATTCGGGAGTCTCCCGGGAAAATAGGCAGGGTTGGCAAGTATGACTTTGAGACGCAACTGCTCTGTACTTCTCCCTATGTCCGTGTACCACTCCGTACAGCGGCGTTTTAAAATGTCATAAATTTTACATTTTGAAACCGATGCCGATAATATCGGCAGTCCGATACTATCGGACATCTCTTTTAATACTCATTAATGAACATGATAATAAATGACAGTAGAATAAGCACACATATGGGCGTACAGTACTTGTTTGTTTCATCATAAGAGTTACAAGTGCAATGACCTGGCATTTACTGTGTATGTCTGGTGTTGGAGTTGTCCGACTTTTTTGCGTGGCCGTAAACGCGTCAGTGGCTGAGTCTAATTAGTGTGTTTGTTGGCGCAAGTGAGAGAGAGAGAGAGAGCGGGTGCTGTTGATATGACAGACGACAGAGTTGGTTTTGGCGTGGTTTGTACGGCAGGAAATGACAAGTTTTGCTCAAAAGTCGTTTTTTGCTAATGTTTTTTGTGCGGTTACAGCTGACTAACAGTTTTGCTGAATAAAGGGATCGAATCGATTGACCTCCTGTCCTCAAAGTGTCTTAACGGACGTTACAATAATTGAACAGTGCTGACGAACATTGTTGTATCTGTTGTGGCCGCTTGTCGTCACCTGTCACTAGGATCGAATAAATTGTTATGAGTTTATTTTGTTTAGAGTTTTGGTTGGATTTTATTTTGTTGGCCCTGTTTACTATGAACAAAAACAATCACTTACTGTACAATATCTGCTCTCACTAGTATGCCGACTGATGGGATGTTTATACAGTATGTTCCCGTTTGGATGATTAATTACCGTATTTTTCGGACTATAAGTCACAGTTTTTTTCCTAGCGACTTATACTCAGGAACGACTTATGTGTGAAATTATTAACACATTAGCGTAAAATATCAAATAATATTATTTATCTCATTCACGTAAGAGACTAGACGTATAAGATTTCATGGGATTTAGCGATTAGGAGTGACAGATTGTTTGGTAAACGTATAGCATGTTCTATATGTTCTAGTTATTTGAATGACTCTTACCATAATATGTTACGTTAACATACCAGTTGGTTATTTATGCCTCATATAACGTACACTTATTCAGCCTGTTGTTCACTATTCTTTATTTATTTTAAATTGCCTTTCAAATGTCTATTCTTGGTGTTGGCTTTTATCAAATACATTTCCCCAAAAAATGCGACTTATACTCCGGTGCGACTTATATATGTTTTTTTCCTTCTTTATTATGCATTTTCGGTCGGTGCGACTTACGGTATACTCCGAAAAATACGGTAATCATAATCCTCATACAGGTTTATAAAAAAAAAAAAAGTGCCACAAACAAGCTTCTTTTTGTGTCTTTCTAAGATGAAAGCATGTTTTTTCTTTTTCTTTTTATGCATTCTAACTCGTAAACAAACGCTAGCAAAAGTCAGCTAAAATGGAGCTAATTGGATTCTAAAAACCTCCAACAACATTTTATAAACATGTTGGATATGTAATGTAGTAACAGGCACATTTATGGTAACATGTAATGTTTACGTATTTTGCTCATTTTAAGCATTCATTTCACAGATGTTTCATGACAGACTTGATGTGAGACAAAAACAACTACTTTGGGGCAAATGATGATTCCAGAAACGTATATTTTTTAGACTGAATATAAGGAGGTTGAGCTACACGTTTTAGAAGCTGTGTGCTAAACAGATCCAGCTTTAGTGAGATACTAAGCATCATGTAGCATTATTGCTAAGTGCTTAACAAACAAACAAAACTATGAACATAAAACAATCACTTACTGTACAATGTCTGCTCTCATTAGTATGCCGACTGATGGGATGTTTATACAGTATGTTCCCATCTGGATGAAGAATTCATCATAATCCTTACACAGGTTGTTGTTGTTTTTTAAGTGCCACAAACAAGCTTCATTTTGTGTCTTTCTTGCCATTTCCGGGTCTGAGTTGAAAGCAAGATTTGTTTTTAATGCATTCTAACTCATAAACAAACGCTAGCAAAAGTCAGCTAAAAATGGAGCTAATTGAAATTTTTATTTTATTTTATTATTATTATTATATATATATTTTTTTATATATATATATATATATATATATATATATATATATATATATTTTTTTTTTTTCTCCCTCTCTCTCCTTTTCATCCCGTCTGTCTGTCTCTGGCCTCGTGTGTGTGTGTGTGTGTGTGTGTGTGTGTGTGTGTGTGTGTGTGTGTGTGTGTGTGTGTGTGTGTGTGTGTGTGTGTGTGTGTGTGTGTGTGTGTGTGTGTGTGTGTGTGTGTGTGTGTGTGTGTGTGTGTGTGTGTGTGTGTGTGTGTGTGTGTGTGTGTGAGAATGTGTCTGTCTTTGTCGTCTTACTTGTTATATAATTGTGCCATTTGTCCCTCGTTGGTGGGACCTGAGTGGGGTGGGAGGGTGGGTGGGTGGTTTGGGTTTTAAGGGAAAGGGTGTGAATAATTTACTGACTTTAAAATTGTACTGTTTCGACTTGCACTTTATTCTGTCTATTTGAAAATGCCAATAAAAAAAGTTGGGGGGAAAAAAAAAAATGGAGCTAATTGGATTCTAAAAACCTCCAACAAAATTTTATAAACATGTTGGATATGTAATGTAGTAACAGGCACATTTATGGTAACATGTAATGTTTACGTATTTAGCTCATTTTAAGCATTCATTTCACAGATGTTTCATGACAAAAAAGCGACTACTTTGGGGCAAATGATGATTCCAGAAATGTATATTTTTGAGACTGAATATAAGGAGGATGAGCTACAAGATTTAGAAGCTGTGTGCTAAACAGATCCAGCTTTAGTGAAATACTAAGCATCATGTAGCATTATTCCTAAGTGCTAAACAAAATAAAAACTATGAACGTAAAACAACCACTTACTGTACAGTGTCTGCTCTCACTAGTATGCCGACTGATGGGATGTTCCCGTTTGGATGAAGAATTCATCATAATCCTCACACAAGTTTATATATATATAAAAAAAAAAAAGTGCCACAAACAAGCTTCTTTTCGTGTTTTTCTCGCCATTTCCGGATCCAAGTTGACTGTCAAAGTCGACCAACTTCTCGGTTTATGGACACAACCTTCAACTATCCAGGGTAAGAGGCATGATTTATAATCTAGAATGACCTTTTACCAACTCGGAGATTAGTCAATAGTTGCATAAGGTAGTTAGTGCTCTGATCACGGCTAAAAATAGTTCCTTAACGTTAGCGCTTTATAATAACAATATTGCCAGCACTTGGTTAATGTTCAGTTCACGACATATAAATGGTGTATTGTTGGCGGGTTTAGGATGTTTTTAGAGGGCTTTATAGGTGCAATAACATGAATACATTTAGCTGCATTGAAAGCCACCTCGTACTTGCCGTATTATACGAATTAGAATGCAATAAAAAAAGAAAACCATGAGTTCTTGTCTACATAAAGATTGTGAATGACAGACAAACCCTCCCCCCCCCAAAAAAAAGTGCAAATCCCCTTGAAACTTGATCAAATGTAAGTGTATTTAGCATTTTTTGGGGCTTTTTGTGTTTCATAAACGTGTCTTTAGAGCAGTGTTTTTCAACCTTTTTTGAGCCAAGGCACATTTTTTTCATTGAAAAAATGCGGAGGCACACCACCAGTAGAAATCATTAAAAAATGTAACTCAGCAGCCGATATTGACAATTAAAAGTCATTGTCGCAATTGTTGAATAGGACTTTAAACCATAACCAAGCATGCATCACTATAGCTCTTGTCTCAAAGTAGGTGTACTGTCACCACCTGTCACATCACGCCGTGACTTATTTGGAGTTTTTTGCTGTTTTCCTGTGTGTAGTGTTTTAGTTCTTGTCTTGCGCTCCTATTTTGGTGGCTTTTCCTCTTTAGTTGGTATTTTCCTGTAGCAGTTTCATGTCTTCCTTGACCGCTATTCCCCACACCTGCTTTGTTTTAGCAATCAAGAATATTTCAGTTGTTTTTATCCTTCTTTGTGGGGACATTGTCATGTCATGTTCGGATGTACTTTGTGGACGCTGTCTTTGCGCCACAGTAAGTCTTTGCTGTCGTCCAGCATTCTGTTTTTGTTTACTTTGTAGCCAGTTCAGTTTTAGTTTCGTTCTGCATAGCCTTCCCTACGCTTCAATGCCTTTTCTTAGCGGCACTCACCTTTTGTTTATTTTTGGTTTAAGCATTAGACACCTTTTTACCTGCACACTGCCTCCCGCAGTTTCCGACACCTACAAAGCAATTAGCTACCGGCTGCCACCTACTGATATGGAAGAGTATAACGTGGTAAGTCTGCCGATCTCCAGACAGTACAGACACTCAACAACGGCACATTATTTGCGGATTATAATTACTGGTTTGCAAAAAATATTTTTTACCCAAATAGGTGAAATTAGATAATCTCCCACGGCACACCAGACTGTATCTCACGGCACACTAGTGTGCCGCGGCACAGTGGTTGAAAAACACTGCTTTAGAGGGCATTGTGACGTTGTTAAGTGTACGCACTCGGACTGCATATGTGTTCTAATCTCTAAATGACAATTATTTTATTTTACTTAACGAGCTGCGTCACAAACAAGGACTCATGCTGCGCTGTCGTTGGCATGACGGCTGCCTTCTCGCTCTCTGTGCCCCCCAGCGAGCCAGCACAAGTTGGCAGCTCCTCTGCCCCGAACCAACCCGCTGACGGCCGGCGCTACCAACAAATCTTCTATCAATCATCAGCTAAGGGTAGTAATCACATGAATTAGGCAGTGATCACAGTAATTCATTGACTTTTCTTTTGACTTGTCTTTATTGTGTGAAGGAATGTACTGCCAAGTGAGCCAGCGTACCTCATTTCTGGCTTATTTTCTGTCTTTCTTTTTATTTTATAATATTTACACTGCAAAAAGTCAGTGTTCAAAAACAAGAAAAAACAAACAAAAATTAGGGGTATTTTATTTGAACGAAGCAAAATGATTTGCCAATAGAACAAGAAAATTTGGCTCAAGACCTTCCAAAACAAGTAAATTAGCTAACACCAATGAACCCAAAAATACCTTAAAATAAGTATATCCTCACAAATAACAAGTGCACTTTTCTTGGTAGATATGTTGAAAAATATTCTTAAAGGGGAACATTATCACAATTTCAGAATGGTTAAAACCATTAAAAATCAGTTCCCAGTGGCTTATTATATTTTCGAAGTTTTTTCAAAATTTTACCCATCATGCAATATCCCTAAAAAAAAGCTTCAAAGTGCCTGATTTTAACCATCGTTATAAACACACGTCCATTTTCCTGTGACGTCACATAGTGAAGCCAACACAAACAAACATGGCGGAAAGAACAGCAAGCTATAGCGACATTAGCTCGGATTCAGACTCGGATTTCAGCGGCTTAAGCGATTCAACAGATTACGCATGTATTGAAACGGATGGTTGTAGTGTGGAGGCAGGTAGCGAAAACGAAATTGAAGAAGAAACTGAAGCTATTGAGCCATATCGGTTTGAACCGTATGCAAGCGAAACCGACGAAAACGACACGACAGCCAGCGACACGGGAGAAAGCGAGGACGAATTCGGTGATCGCCTTCTAACCAACGATTGGTATGTGTTTGTTTGGCATTAAAGGAAACTAACAACTATGAACTAGGTTTACAGCATATGGAATACATTTGGCAACAACATGCACTTAGAGAGTGCAGACAGCCCAATTTTCATCAATTAATATATTCTGTAGACATACCCTCATCCGCTCTCTTTTCCTGAAAGCTGATCTGTCCAGTTTTGGAGTTGATGTCAGCAGGCCAGGGAAGCTAGGGTCGATAGGGGGTTTAGTTCGCTCGTCTGCGGGAACAAACTGCCGCTATTTCTTGCCGTGCTAGCGAGGTCCTTTGTCCCTGAATTGCTCACACACTCCGGCAGATTCAATGGGGGTCTGGCGGCAGATTTCTTTGACTTTATCCTTGGAAATGCATCTGCTTTGAGTGTCGCAGGATATCCACACATTCTTGCCATCTCTGTCGTAGCATAGCTTTCATCGGTAAAGTGTGCGGAACAAACGTCCAATTTCTTGCCACTTTCGCATCTTTGGGCCACTGGTGCAACTTGAATCCGTCCCTGTTCGTGTTGTTACACCCTCCGACAACACACCGACGAGGCATGATGTCTCCAAGGTACGGAAAACAGTCGAAAAAACGGAAAATAACAGAGCTGATTTGACTCGGTGTTTGAGAAAATGGCGGATTGCTTCCCGATGTGACGCCACGTTGTGACGTCATCGCTCCGAGAGCGAATAATAGAAAGGCGTTTAATTCGCCAAAATTCACCCATTTAGAGTTCGGAAATCGGTTAAAAAAATATATGGTCTTTTTTTCTGCAACATCAAGGTATATATTGACGCTTACATAGGTCTGGTGATAATGTTCCCCTTTAAATTAAGTAAATGATAGTGCCATTATCTTGACATAATGATATGCGCTCGGCATCATGATTTTTTTTTTCATGCTTGAAGTAAGAAATTATTACTTTAAAAAGTAGTTTTATACTTGTGAGTGTTGATGACACAGCTTTGCATCAGTTGATATTCTCAAGCTGTAATGTCTTACTGAGATCATTTAGGACCAAAACCCTTAAAACAAGTAAAACACTCTAACATAAAATCTGCTTAGTGAGAAGAATGATCTTATCAGACAGAAAATAAGCAAATATCACCCTTAATTGAGATGTTTAATCTTACTTAGATTTCAGTTTTTGCAGTGTATTTATTCATTTGCTAGGGATATCATAATACCGGTACTGAGAAACAGACAATCTCTCCCCCCCCCAAAAATAAAATAAAATAAATTTTAATAAATAAACCCTAAATTAAAGTGTTTAATTGTGTTTAAAATGTAGCTATGTAACTAATCATACAGCCCCAGGTCAAGTCAAATTGTTGTGGTGTACCCCTCAGATTATATTACATTTTCTCTAGATCTAAGAAAAACATGAGGTCATGAGGAGCAGACTGTGATTTCCACTCCTACAAAATCCTTCTACGAGCTAGTAATGATGCAAAGGCGATACGATCCCTAAAAGTCTGCTTAATTTTTTTGATACTTTGGTGGAATTCCAAAAATGTTCAGTATTTCTATTAAGAGCGTCCCCTGAATAACTCCTTCCGGGACCTCCAATGAATAACAGCAGAAAGACCATCAGAAGTGTATTTAAATTGCAATGATGATCAGAATAATAATGATAATAATAAACTGTGGAATTTATTTTTAAAAATCACAATAAACATCATTTTTGCATGAATAAATATTCAGAAATCGCAATGTCAATTCGCAACACGAAAAAAGTGATTGCATTTTTTTGGCAGAATTGCAGGCAACATACGGAAAAGTTGCTATTACTGCAACTCTTAATATTTGTTGATAAATGAAAATGTAGTCCACTTTCTCATTAACTCCAAATCGTTAATGAAAATGTAAAACATTGTCATACGTAATGACTTTTCACATTTCAGAGATAACAGCGTCTCTCCAATTACGACCGGCTTCCTGTTTACCTATTCAGTCTACCCCAGGGCAGCTGTGGCTACAAGTGTAGCTCACCACCATCAATGTGTGAATGTGGAGTAAATGAATGATGGGTTTTCACTTCTTTGTGAAGCACTCTGAGTGTGTAGAAAAGTGCTACATAAATCTAATCCATTATCACTATTTGCCGTTTAGTTTCGCCTCGTCAAGTCATGCAAAACTGAACACTTGGAATTTACCATTTTGATATTTTTCCTCACATATGAATTCAGCAATAATATCAGTATATATATATATTGCGACAGAATCGTACTCGATGTCAATGAAAATTGCATTCAATAAAACGTTTGATTATTTCTTTTTCATCGAAACCGGAGATTGCTAAGCAAGGTCAGTTGCATGAATAAAGGCTCTCGGGAATAGCCAATCAGGGACCAGTATTAACTTCATCAAGTTGCATCTTGTTGTCTGTTGCATGGAGTGAGAAGAAAAAATGAAAATGAGTGCTGCACAGAATATGAAGAAAGAAACAGGAAAAGTTAGCTCGACAGTATTGCAGTTTTTTGTATTTTTTTCAAACGGACCGTAGTCAGACCAGTGTGGTTTCTAAATGTATGCAAGGTGCTCATCTCCACCAAGACCTGTGATACCACACTACCTTCGCCGCGCTCACCTTTTAGAGCACAGCTGTCACTTCCTGGTACTAATCCTGCAGATAATAGTTATTTTCAGGTTTTTCCAACTTTGCATTTTCACACTTTGCACTATTTTTGTTACACTTTACCAATCATTTATTTTCCACCTTTATTTTAAGAGGTCATCTTTAAGTGTTAAATGAGATTTTACAATTGTGTTTATTTTGTTTGATTGAATGGTTGTGGGCGGCACGTTGGCACAGGGGTTAGTACGTGTGCCTCACAATACAAAGGTCCTGGGCTCGGGATCTTTCTGTGTGGAGTTTGCATGTTGACTCCGTGGGTTCCCTCCGGGTACTCCGGCTTCCTCCCACCTCCAAAGACATGCACCTGGGGATAGGTTGATTGGCAACACTAAATGGTTCCTAGTGTGTGAATGTGAGTGTGAATGTTGTCTATCTGTGTTGGCCCTGCGATGAGGTGGCGACTTGTCCAAGGTGTACACCGCCTTCCCCAGGAATGCAGCTGAGATGGGCTCCAGCACCCCCCGTGACCCCAAAAGGGACAAGCATTAGAAAATGGATGGATATCTGCCACACGTGGAAGGCCGGTTTGTGAAAAAAATGCCTACATTAAACCGGTCCCTGGTGCAAAAAAGATTGGGGACCCCTGCCATAAGGGACAAGCGGTATAAAATGGATGGATGGTTGTGTTGACATTTCCCTTCTTTTCTGCCTTGACAGCTGAGGGGATTATAATCAGAATGTTACATTGTGTGGTGTTCGGGTCCGTGGGACCCGTTTTCATTTTTTTTATTAAAAGAAAAATGATACAATTAATTAATTTTTCAAACTGAGACTCACTAACTTTGGCTCATTATGAAGAACATATATCAGAATACATATTTAGTGACCCCCCCCCCCCCCCCCCCCCCCTACACATTTCTATTACATATAAGATGTCCGGGTCCACTGGACCCGGGGCTAATAGAAGTGTGGAAATTGATGTTCTGTGTACCACACACACACACACACAGCAGGCCTAGACAGGAGGAGGACAGAGTGTAGGTACACAGAACATCAGAGGGTCAAATGTGCGAGAAAATGAGAGCAGACAGTGTTGGCAAACAATGTTGCAACCTTGTGTGGGAAGCGCAGGTGCAGAAACACAAAAGAAGAATCCCTGTGTGATGCAGAAACTGACAGAGAAATTTTCCGTACAACGTTCATATTGTTGTTACTCAGCCAGCGTTTGTGGGTCTGATGGACCCGTTGCATTTTGTGGCTTTTAATGCCTCACAATCAAACACTTTTATGTTAAAATACTGAACAGATGTTTATTGGGATACGGTAAACATCTTTTCAGTATTTTAACATAAAAGTGTTTGATTGTGAGTCATTTAAAGCCACAAAATGCAACTGGTCCATCAGTATGGCGTCACATTAGTGCCAAAAATCCAAGCGCATAAAAACTGTTATCGCGCGTTGATTCTCCACTTCGTGCGCGCGCGACACCCTTTTGCGCGCGCGTGGTGCCTTTTTGCGTGCGCGCCGTCTCGGTCTGTGCGCTCTCTGTGTACTCCTGGCATCTCTCCTCGCGCTGTCATGTTTCTTTTTGGCACTTTGGGGGCGGGCATGCTTAGACGGCCCCTCCTTTCTGATTGGCTCTGAGCATTTTTCATATGACCAATCATTCTCCAGCGTAGCAACGTTGTAGCCATCTTACCTCGGACAGCTAGCCTCAATCATTACATTGATGTCAATGGTACATGTACTAATTACATTACCATAACTTGCTCGATTTTCGACCAATTAACAAACGGTTTGCCTTGTTACAAATCTTATTCCATGTAGATATGACATAGGATGCTGTACCTGTTGAAATTACCTCTTTCGCTTTAAAAAAAAAAAAGACTTAATTGTGCAACATAGTTGTGTAGGGTCAGTGTTAGTCAGTTCTCTGATTATTTTAAACTGTTTCAGAATACATTATTAAAAGGCTATTTTTAACATTTTAAAAACCAAATTCAAAGATTATTTCATTAATTTTATGGCTGAATCAAAAGAAATTCCATAAATTAGAAAACAAATGTTCAAGAAGAAGTGAAAATATAAAATAATGTTATGGTTGGATGTTATTGCTGGTGGACCAGTTCTGGCTGAAAGATGTGATTATGGTGTTTGTTGTCTTATTATTTATTTGGGTCACATTTTGTATTACCCTGTATTGTGTTTATGTGGTAAGAAATAACCTTCATCAGCGCGCGACATTTTTTTTATCCACTTCTTCCCCCGTAAATCTTGATACATATTGACGATGACCCGCCCTGCTATACTTCTGATTGGCTCTGAGCATTTTTCGCCTGACCTATCAGAAAGTGCCAAAACGAAACATGACAGCGCACAGACCGAGACGGCGCGCGCGCAGAAAGGCACCGCGCGCACGCAAAAGGGTGTCGCGCGCGCGCACGAAGTGGAGAATCAACGCGCGATAACAGTTTTTATGCGCTTGGATTTTTGGCACTAATGTGACGCCATACATCAGACCCACAAACGCTGGCTGAGTAACAACAATATGAACATTACACAAGGGTTTAAATACAAATATCTACATTTGATATATTTTGTCCCCATATTCTATAGGTGATTAAAAAAATATCCATAATTATGGATATCGACTGATATGCAAATGATACTGTTTTCAGCCTCATCGTGGAGCCCTAATAGTGCATGTACTGTATCTAACACACAAGAATGTCATCTTTAAGACATGTAAATTGAAAGCAATGGTAACCTCGCCGTCGCCGCCTGCTGACCTCTCCTGACCACCCCGTGCCTTTCTCTGTCATTGCCTTGGAATTGAATCCACCGTAAGAAAAAATAAAATTGCATTTTTCCCCCTCGTTTGTTTGTTCTGAGCTGCCAGCCGTGCAAATGACTGTCACTTCCTCCTTGACCTTATTTGACGGCGCCTTAGCGCTCCGTCACGAGCTGCGGCGAGCACTTTATGTTTATGGCCACTTTACAAAAGGTTGGGGCGTCTTTATGAGTTGTTGATGAAGCGTGCGGCGGACGGACGTTGCCGGCGGTAACGAGCCTGTTTCCGGCGGCGGCGGCGGCAGCTGTGTGAGAACCCTGCGGGCTCCCACATGACATACCGTCTCCTGCACTGCAGCCTTTGAAGCGTGTGAACTCTTCACCCCTGTCTGAGCAGGTCGGCGAGAGAGCAGCGGAGTGGAGGAAGAAGATGGGTGGGGGGATGTATGGATAGAGGGATGCGGAATAACAGCGCAAGGACAGGGGTGAGACTTGGACATAGGAAGAAGAGGAGGGGGGTGTTGTCTCTTCGGATGGAGAGGGGTGTTGTCACTTCGGATGGAGAGGGGTGTTGTCACTTTGGATCGAGCCATTCCATCTCCCTTCAGTCCTTCCACAGCTCGTCCCCTCTCATCCTGCTCTCTTCATTCCTCTGCCTTACCCCCCAGGTGTCCTTTTTCTGCCACCGTTTGACAATGTTTTCACCCTTGCCGCTTTATCTTCCTCTGCCTCTGCCGCGTCCAGGTCTTCAGACGTGACACTTGGCAAGCACGGAGTTATTAATGACTTTATTTATCCCAGCGCCAGCCGAGTTCGCTGGGATGGTCGTCAAAGGCGACACAGGAAGTCAGAGCTTATCGCCAAAAACCTCGGGCAGTTTGTAACTTACTGGTGGACTTTTACAAGAAATGGAATATACGCTTTCTTTTAGGTTTGATCAAATGTGCAATCTGCCAGTCTGTTGATGCAATTCAAAACACCGCAATATTCAGTTTAGTTCAGTTTAGTTCAGTGGTTCTTAACCTTGTTGGAGGTACCGAACCCCACCAGTTTCATATGCGCATTCACCGAACCCTTCTTTAGTGAAAAATAAAATGTTTTTGTTTTTTTAAATTCAAGACAAAGTTATATGTTTTTGGTAACACTTTAGTATGGGGAACATATTCTAAGTAACAAAGACTTAATTTAGAGTTATTTGGACACAAGGGGAACATATTCTAAGTAACAAATACTTAATTTAGAGTTTTTGGGACACTAGGGGAACATATTTTAAGTAACAAAGACTTAATTTAGAGTTATTTGGTTAGGGCAGGGGTCGGCAACCTTTACCACTTGACCAGTTTCACAAATGAAAGAAAACAATGGGAGCCAAAAAAATCTTTTGAAATTTAAAATGAAATAACATACAAAGTTTGTTTTTTTTGCTTTGTGCTATGTATAAACCAAGGGTCTCAGACACGCGGTCCACACCTTAATATGAAAATTGAATGTTAGTGCGGCCCGTGAGTTTTATATGAATAGCGCTTGACAGCGTCATACTTGTCAACCCTCCCGGTTTTTGCGGCAGACTACGAAATTCAGGGCAAATATTCTCTCGAACGTGCCGTGATAGTACAGCATTTAACGCACATTTCAACCAGCGTACCGGCCCAACCACACGTTGTATGGGGCTCCTGCCTGCTCACGTACGTAACAGCAAGGCATACTTGGTCAACAACCACACAGGTTACACTGACGGTGGCGGTATAAAAAACTTTAACACTCTTACTGATAATGCGCCACACTGTGAACCCACACCAAACAAGAATGACAAACACATTTCGGGAGAACATCTGCACCGTAACACAACATAAACACAACAGAACAAATACCCAGAATCCCATGTAGCCCTAACTCTACATTATACACCCCCGCTACCAAACCACGCCCACCTCAACCGACGCACGGGCGGGGGGGGGGGGGGGGGGGGGGGTTAAAATGTGGGGAAGCAGGGTTGGGGTGTGGGCGGGGTTTGGTGGTAGCAGGGGTGTATAATGTTGCCCGGAAGAGTTAGGGCTGCATGGGATTCTGGGTATTTGTGTGCACTAGCATCGTCAAGTGACACTCACATTTTAACATAAACATCACGCTAGGTTAGCTTGTTTTCAAAACATTTGCCCATCATAAACATTTGTATATCGTATACTTTTTTTAAGATGTGCAGCGGACATTTTGAACACATTTGTTGTTCATAGAAAGTCTTGAAGGGCACATGTTACTGTTCATCGGGAAGTTACTGTTGCATAACTTTAATAGCAAATGTGTGCAAAGTACAGTAGAACTATTTGCTTTATATGCCTGAAAAAAAATGTAATCAAGCAGAATGTTCCCTCATATTGGAACATTCATCGACTTATTCACAGGAGAGAAAAGTGGTTTAAGTGGTTTCGACATCAAGGACGCCACGAATGTGCCCGATCGTCTTCACTTGAATGATTTGCCTCATCTCTTTACTTTTTCTCGCGGTAAAAGAATGTCGCAAATTTTGTGATCCGACGGGAGCACTTTGCAATTTTTTAAAGACTTCCGGCTCGGAGGTTCATAGCACGCAGCTGCGGTCTCCGTTTCAGTTTGAAACACTCGGAA
This sequence comes from Nerophis lumbriciformis, assembly GCF_033978685.3. Lineage (NCBI taxonomy): Eukaryota > Metazoa > Chordata > Actinopteri > Syngnathiformes > Syngnathidae > Nerophis > Nerophis lumbriciformis. The sequence continues at coordinate 9,925,607 of NC_084574.2, read as the reverse complement.
GACTCGCAATAATTTACGACGCGCTTGCTACAAAGGGATGCTTTACACCTTTTTTAACAGCTGCTCGTTATAAAAGCACTTGTTTCCAAACTTTCACAGGCCTTGGCACAGTTTTTTTTTTTTTGCTGAGGTATGCATTCTACTCGACTTGTAGACTGGATTAAAAAACACGGACCGATACATGCACTGCAAAAAGTCAGTGTTCAAAAACAAGGGGAAAAAATACAAAAATGAGGGGTATTTTACTTGAACGAAGCAAAATTATCTGCCAATAGAACAAGAAAATTTGGCTCGTCAAGACTTTCCAAAACAAGTAAAATTAGCTAACTTCAATGAACCCCAAAATATCTTAAAATAAGTATATTCTCACTAATAACAAGTGCACTTTTATTGGTAGAACATTTGTTTTGACCTTTTTGCTCAATATGTTGAAAAATATTCTTAAATGAAGTAAATGCTAGTGCCATTATCTTGACATAATGATATGCGCTCTGCATTACATTTCTTGAAACCAGCAAACTTACACTAAAAACTAATTTATTGTTCTTAAAGGGGAACATTATCACAATTTCAGAAGGGTTAAAACCATTAAAAATCAGTTCCCAGTGGCTTATTTTTCGAAGTTTTTTTTCCAAATTTTACCCATCACGCAATATCCCTAAAAAAAGCTTCAAAGTGCCTGATTTTAACCATCGTTATATACACCCGTCCATTTTCCTGTGACGTCACAGTGATGCCAATACAAACAAACATGGCGCATAGAACAGCAAGCTATAGCGACATTAGCTCGGATTCAGACTCGGATTTCAGCGGCTTAAGCGATTCAACAGATTACGCATGTATTGAAACGGATGGTTGTAGTGTGGAGGCAGGTAGCAAAAACGAAATTGAAGAAGAAACTGAAGCTATTGAGCCATATCGGTTTGAACCATATGCAAGCGAAACCGACGAAAACGACGCGGCACGGGAGAAAGCGAGGACGAATTCGGCGATCGCCTTCTAACCAACGATTGGTATGTGTTTGTTTGGCATTAAAGGAAACTAACAACTATGAACTAGGTTTACAGCATATGAAATACATTTGGCAACAACATGCACTTTGAGAGTGCAGACAGCCCAGTTTTCATCAATTAATATATTCTGTAGACATACCCTCATCCGCTCGCAGATTTCTTTGACTTTATCATTGGAAATGCATCTGCTTTGAGTGTCGCAGGATATCCACACATTCTTGCCATCTCTGTCGTAGCATAGCTTTTGTCGGTAAAGTGTGCGGAACAAACGTCCAATTTCTTGCCACTTTCGCATCTTTGGGCCACTGGTGCAACTTAAATCCGTCCCTGTTCGTGTTGTTACACCCTCCGACAACACACCGACGAGGCATGATGTCTCCAAGGTACGGAAAACAGTCGAAAAAACGGAAAATAACAGAGCTGATTTGACTCGGTGTTTGTAATGTGTTTGAGAAAATGGCAGATTGCTTCCCGAGTGCGAATAATAGAAAGGCGTTTAATTTGCCAAAATTCACCCATTTAGAGTTCGGAAATCGGTTAAAAAAATATATGGTCTTTTTTCTGCAACATCAAGGTATATATTGACGCTTACATAGGTCTGGTGATAATGTTCCCCTTTAATGGAAAGGCAACCAGTGTTACTTTCACTTTTTGTTACTCTCGGGGTCTCCTAGCCGCTCAGGCAAATCACATGGTCTAAAAATGCATTTTTCCATGGATAACATGACATCATCGCGCCAAGTGCGTGCTCTTTCAGTCAATTAGTGCGCATATATACAGCCCGGCCCCCGGCCGAAATTTTTTTAATTGTAATTTTGAAGAATTTATCTGAATGTGCATGAACTATTTCTGTTCAAAATTGTTAGAAATGTTAAATGTTTAAATATTAACTGTCAGTTTACTGTACTGTGCCAACTGTACTACTATATGAGTACCTATTTTCTATTGTTTCATTGAAAACAAAACAGCAAAGTCCATTTGGCTGTCATCTGTTTTAATATGAGATGCAATTGTGTCAAAGTCATGGATTTTTTTTTTTCATGCTTGAAATAAGAAATGATTACTTTAAAAAAAAAGTAGTTTTATACTTGTGAGTGTTGATGACACAGCTTTGCAACAGTTGATATTCTAGTTTCAAGCATGTTTTACTCAATATAGCTCATCAAATCTCAGCAACAAGCTGTAATATCTTACTGAGATCATTTAGGACCAAAACACTTAAAACAAGTAAAACACTCTAACATAAAATCTGCTTAGTGAGAAGAATGATCTTAGGGGGTCATTTTAGATGAAAAGTTGACATGGAAAGCTCATATATTGCATGTGAGAAATAAGCTATCTAAAAGCTTATTTATTTTGAACAAGGTTAAATACAGTTTGCCGTATAATACAATGAGAATGTTATATTGCTCAATTATTCTACCTTATTTAAATTATTGTGCAGAAATATGGGGAAATACATATCACTGCAACATAATGCCTTTATTTCTTTCACAGAAAAGAGCAATTCGTATCATTCTTACAGTAGGATACAGAGACCACACAAATCCACTCTTCATTAGGGCAGGATTATTAAAACTAAAATACATTGTAGAATTGCATACTCTATTAGTGATGTTCAAAGTTAGAAATAAAGTTCTTCCAAAGGACTTACAAAAGTTATTTGTGTTCACGTCGGAAGATGAGCACCACAGAAGGCCGTATGACTTTAAACATCCAAGAGTGCGAACAAATTTGAAGCAAATGTGCTTGTCTGTTGCTGGTGTGAAAGCATGGAATTCTCTACAGAAAGACTTAAAAAGCTGCAAGAATATCTTTGAATTTAAAAGGAGTTACAAAAAGAAACAACTGGAATTATATCAAACTGATTTTGATTGGAACGTGTCATTTTGAAAATGCTTAAACGAAAATTAAAAGTATGTTGGAGTTGGGGTGTTGGTGGAGGCAACAGTGATAAAGTCATCTAAATAATTTGTGTTAAAAAGAGGGCAGATAAATATAAGAATAGTATTCTTCCATCTGCTCCTTTCTGATCATGGAAATGTATCAGAAACAAAAAACAATGAAAGTGGCTTGTATATGTATTTTCATGAAAGGAGTAAAAAGAAATGATGATGATGTTGATCTTGTCAGACAGAAAATAAGCAAATATCACCCTTATTTGAGATATTTAATTTTACTTAGATTTCACTTTTTGCAGTGTGCACGGTAAATATATTAGTCAGCATTAGAGTGCAGAGGGAATAATATCCCAGAAGTGAGAGCAAGTCCTTATACTGTATATTGAAGAAGGGTGAAGGCATAAGAGGACTGCTTTTTATGGAAACAGAACATTGGGTCACGATCCAGACGGGAAAAAAACTATTTATCAGTGTGGGAGTGAAGCTGTATTTTTTATTTTTTTTAATGCGGTGACTCTTTTTGCTAGGTGTAGCGAGTGTGTCCTCCATCAGATACCCCCCGCCGCCTGCGAGGCACCATCTCCCGGTGACGCTTGTAAACATGTTTGTGTGGGGAGTAGGGAGTTCAAGTTCACGCCGTGACATTTAGTACGTGTTTTTCTAGCTCAGGCCTCTGTTGTTCGGGCTAGCGATCCAGTGACGGATGCTAGCGTGTCCTCTGGTTGACCCCCTTACAGAGCAGTGCCCCCTTAAAGCCCATCAAACACGCTCCCCCCACTGACACTCGGCTCCTCTGCTATGCCCGTCCGCACGCCTCTCCTAGGTTACGCTGGCCAACCCAGACCACCTGATCAGGGGATTAGCCAGTGTTTGATGGTTGTCAGTGTCGCCCTCTCCCAGCCCCCTCCTCTTTGTCCTGCTGTCCAGTAAACATGACACCTGCACTTCCAGGAGCAGGTTGTTTGTATTTAAACCTGAGAGCTTCGTTGGTATCAAGGACAAATATGCACTGCAAAAAGTCAGTGTTCAAAAACAAGGGGAAAAAAACTAGGGATGTCCCGATCCAGGTTTTTGCACTTCCGATCCGATACCGATATTGTTTTTGTATTTCCGATCCGATACCGATACTGACGGATACTGGCCTATCCGAGCATGTATTAAAGTTTAAAGTTATTTAGCCTACTTAGTTGTCAGAATCATGTTGAAAAGGGTTTTAGTACTCTTGATAACAACTAGCCAGCTGAATTAGGGGAGTTTGAATAATACACAATGGTTGGTAACAAGAAACTGACCTGTTTATTCAAGGATAAACACAAAATAGACAAAATTATACATGACAAACAGAAAGGGCATCATTGAAACAAGGGCTGGGCGATATGGCCTTTTTTTAATATTGCGATATTTTAAGGCCATATTGCGATACACGATATATATCTCGATATTTTGCCTTAGCCTTGAATGAACACTTGATGCATATAATCACAGCAGTATGATGATTCTATGTGTTTTGATTGATTGATTGAGACTTTTATTAGTAGATTGCACAGTACAGTACATATTCCGTACAATTGACCACTAAATGGTAACACCCCAATAAGTTTTTCAACTTGTTTAAGTCGGGGTCCACTTAAATTGATTCATGATACAGATATATACTATCAGATATATACTATCATCATAATACAGTCATCACACAAGATAATCACATTGAATTATTTACATTATTTATAATCCAGGGTGTGGAGGGGGGCGCCGGATGTAAGTGTCAAAAAGACAGCCAAAAGAGTTTGATATGAGAATAAATCTAAAGTTAAAATATAGGGTAGAAATGCACCCATTTGCAGGAAATGTAGTCTTGATTTTCAACATTTTCTTTCAAGGCTTGCATGTCTACATTAAAACATTCTTCTTCATACTGCATTAATATGTGCTACTTTTAAACGTTCATGCAGAGAAGGAAATCACAACTAAAAAAATCACTAATTTTTTCATACGGTGTTGATGTGGAAATTTTTGCCTCGGCATTTTGATGGTGTGGACGTGTGGCACCGAATGGAGATAAGCGTCTCGACAGACGTTACAATATTTGAACAATGATGACGAAAACTGTTTTCTCTGTCGTGTCGGTGTGTCGAAAATGGTTATGCGCTTATTTTTTTATTAGATTTTGTGCGTGGCGTATAATTGCTATGCGCAGAGGACGCTTAAACAGTGCGCAATTGCACAGGCGAGCACCTTAGAGGGAGCGTTGCTCGCACGGCTGCGCTAGCATCACAGCTAATGTTAGCCATGCTGCTACCTCTCTGCTCGAAGAGGGCGTATACGTGTGTGACGTATGACGTGACAGTATGTGACGTATGACGTGACAGTATGTGGCGTATGACGTGACAGTATGTGACGTGTGTAAGAAGGTGCGCTTGCTGTCTGTGAGAGGTAGACACAGGAAAGAGTGAGAAGAGCCTGTCGTGTAATGCCAGCAGCTAAAAGCAACTGCGTGAGAATCCACAGACCTGTGGATGTGTTGAAGGTGTGCTGGAAAATGCGGAACGGAAATTAGGAGCAGCAGAAAAGTGGAATGTATTATTTAAATCGGTGCGTTGGAAAACACGGACCGGAGTTTTTTTTAAACTTGATCTGGATCGGCATTTTCCCATGCCTTGCCGATACGCATTTTTTTGCAAATATCGGCAGCCGATCCGATCCAAATATCGGATCGGGACATCTCTAGACAGAACATTTGCAAATATCACCCTTATTTGAGATATTTAATCTTACCGGTACTTAAATTTCATTTTTTGCAGTGTAGTTGTATTTTTTTCCCATGAATTGTTTTTTTTTTTTTTCATTACTCAAAATTAACAGGATTTGATGCTACTTTATAAGAATAAACTGCACATTAGAAATATGTCCACAGAATTTTTTTAATGGGTGTGCCATTTTTTGCTAACCCCTGGACTTTGTGGCTTAGCCTTTTTAAAACGATTTTGACTGATTGATTGATTGGTTGATTGAAACTTTTATTAGTAGGTTGCACAGTACAGTACATATTCCGTACAATTGACCACTAAATGGTAACACCCCAATACGTTTTTCAACTTGTTTAAGTCGCGGTCCACGTCAATCAATTCATAGTACAAATATATACTATCATCATAATACAGTCATCACACGAGTTAATCATCAGAGTATATACATTGAATTATTTACATTATTTACAATCCGCACTTCAGTCATCAACAATTGCATCATAAGAGAAATGGGCATTGAAACAGTGTAGGATTGACTTAGTAGGATATGAACAGTGAGCAGAGAACATAGTGAGTTCAGATAGCATAAGAACAAGTATATATATTAGAGATACATTTGATTATTTACATTTGGTTATTTACAATCCGGGGAGGTGGGATGTTGAGGACGGGTAAGATATAGACAATGTACAGTACAGGCAAAGTGTGGACACACCTTCTCATTCAATGCCTTTTCTTTATTTTCATGACTATTTACATTGTAGATTGTCACATCAAACTATGAATGAACACATTTGAAGTATGTACTTAACAAATGGTGAATTAACTATAGAATGGGAAATAATTCCACCTGAAAAGCTTCAAAAATGTGTCTCCTCAGTTCCCAAACTTTACTGAGTGTTGTTAAAAGGAAAGGCCATGTAACACAGTGGTAAAAATGCCCCTGTGACAACTTTTTTGCAATGTGTTGCTGCCATTAAATTCTAAGTTAATGATTATTTTGTTTCTCAGTGTGAACATTAAATATATTGTCTTTGCGGTCTATTCAATTGAATATAAGTTGAAAAGGATTTGCAAATCATTGTATTCTCTTTTTATTTACCATTTACACAACATGCCAACTTCACTAGTATTGGGTTTTGTATTCATATACACAGTACAGGCCAAAAGTTTGGACACACCTTCTCATTCAATGTGTTTTCTTTATTTTCATGACTATGTGGAGTTGTGTACTGAATATTATGTACTGTTATGTAAAAAAGGTGAAATAACTGAAAACATGTTTTATATTCTAGTTTCTTCAAAATAGCCACCCTTTGCTCTGATTACTGCTTTGCACACTCTTGGCATTCTCTCCATGAGCTTCAAGAGGTAGTCACCTGAAATGATTTTCACTTCACAGGTGTCATTGTTATGATGCCTTCAGTGACAATCTACAATGTAAATAGTCATGAAAATAAAGAAAACACCTTGAAATGAGAAGGTGTGTCCAAACTTTTGACCTGTACTGTACTTTGTTATTGCAATATGGATTTTCTCCATGCGAAGAATCAACCACCAGACAACAAGACTGCAGAATGGTATCCGCCACACCTTGTGACCCTTCTCTGCAGTTAGTTGTTTAAGATGTTACCCAGTCTGTGGTATGTGCCACCTTAGCGAGGGCTTGTGCATTCAGAAGTTTTTAGTTTAGTTTAGTCTTTATTTGAAGGGACAATGCACAGAAACATTAAGTTAAAATTAAATTAAAGCGATATAAAAATCATGTAATGAAATTATGACAATAAAATCATACACAAGTATTAAGAAAACAGTCATAAAATGCCCCTTCATGGACACATACTTAATATACAATACAACCACACCTCATTTACATCATCACACAAAGACAATACACGCTCTTGTTCACATCTGTCATCAATTGTAAAAACAACCATGATTTTAACAGACACACCTCACAATTTACAACAAAAATGCTCTCATGGATAAATATAATACACATTAAGTTGACATGTCAAACAAGGTGGCCACCTTATTGGCCGTGTGAGCAGCTTTGATTGCTCCAAAGCCACTTTTTAACTTCAATTGTGAATGAAGAGTAATCTGTTAGACTTTTCAAGTTTGTTGTGAGGTCGTTCCATTCCTTTATGGCTTTATATGAAAAGGCTGATTGTGCAAAATATGTTTTACAAACTCCGTTTCCATATGAGTTGGGAAATTGTGTTAGATGTAAATATAAACGGAATACAATGATTTGCAAATCCTTTTCAACCCATATTCAGTTGAATGCACTACAAAGAGAAGATTTTTTTTTTTTGCAAATAATAATTAATTTAGAATTTCATGGCTGCAAAACGTGCCAAAGTAGTTGGGAAAGGGCATGTTCACCACTGTGAAACATGGCCTTTCCTTTTAACAACACTCAGTAAACGTTTGGGAACTGAGGAGACACATTTTTTAAGCTTCCCAGGTGGAATTCTTTCCCATTCTTGTTAGATGTACAGCTTAAGTTGTTCAACAGTCCGGGGGTCTCCGTTGTGGTATTTTAAGCTTCATAATGCGCCACACATTTTCAATGGGAGACAGGTCTGGACTACAGGCAGGCCAGTCTAGTACCCGCACTCTTTTACTATGAAGCCACGCTGATGTAACACGTGGCTTTGCATTGTCTTGCTGAAATAAGCAGGGGCGTCCATGGTAACGTTGCTTGGATGGCAACATATGTTGCTCCAAAACCTGTATGTACCTTTCAGCATTAATGACGCCTTCACAGATGTGTAAGTTACCCATGTCTTGGGCACTAATACACCCCCATACCATCACAGATGCTGGCTTTTCAACTTTGCGCCTATAACAATCCAGATGGTTCTTTTCCTCTTTGGTCCGGAGGACACGACGTCCACAGTTTCCAAAAACAATTTGAAATGTGGACTCGTCAGACCACAGAACACTTTTCCACTTTGTATCAGTACATCTTAGATGAGCTCAGGCCCAGCAAAGCCGATGGCGTTTCTGGGTGTTGTTGATAAACGGTTTTCGCCTTGCATAGGAGAGTTTTAACTTGCACTTACAGATGTAGCGACCAACTGTAGTTACTGACAGTGGTTTTCTGAAGTGTTCCTGAGCCCATGTGGTGATGTCCTTTACACACTGATGTCGCTTGTTGGTGCAGTACAGCCTGAGGGATCGAAGGTCACGGGCTTAGCTGCTTACGTGCAGTGATTTCTCCAGATTCTCTGAACCCTTTGATGATATTACGGACCGTAGATGGTGAAATCCCTAAATTCCTTGCAATAGCTGGTTGAGAAAGGTTTTTCTTAAACTATTCAACAATTTGCTCACGCATTTGTTGACAAAGTGGTGACCCTCGCCCCATCCTTGTTTGTGAATGACTGAGCATTTCATGGAATCTACTTTTATACCCAATCATGGCACCCACCTGTTCCCAAATTGCCTGTTCACCAAATAAGTGTTTGATGAGCATTCCTCAACTTTATCAGTATTTATTGCCACCTTTCCCAACTTCTTTGTCACGTGTTGCTCGCATAAAATTTTAAAGTTAATGATTATTTGCAAAAAAAAAAAATGTTTATGAGTTTGAACATCAAATATGTTGTCTTTGTAGCATATTCAACTGAATACGGGTTGGAAATGATTTGCAAATCATTGTATTCCGTTTATGTTTACATTTAACACAATTTCCCAACTCATATGGAAACGGGGTTTGTACATCTGGGTGCCCCTGGTGGAGGCTCATGTGTTTTGTAGTTGTCACAGCAGATGTAAACTGGACAAAGTGCTTAAGTGGCGCTGGTGCAGTGTTATTTAGGATTCAATGGGCCATTCCTATTGATGCTAATCTTTGAATGTTAGCTAAATTTAACAATCTATTGGAGAACTAAACAGTGATGATAGTGTTGTGGTTTTCGGTGAAGGATTTTGAGCGATTGTTTGTGCAAAGTTTCCAATGGTCTCAGTGTCATTTTGCTTGCCTGCGACCAACATGTTATACAATAATAAAAAACGAGACGTAATCATTGCATTGAAATAAGTTTGAGCTGCCTCCAGTGTTAATGAATTCCTGATACATTTCAACGTTTTTGTGAGGTGAGGCTCCGCCTTTTAGTCCTAATTGTAACCTGGACACAGAGCGTCCCTCAACAAAGTGTACGACCGTTGTCTTTTCTTGTTAACTTGGGCGTGCCTTAATACTTGTGACAAATTACTGGCGGTGTTTTGAGAGTAGAGGTGTCAGGCTTCGTGCCCCTTTCCCTCTGCTCAATGTCAACTTCTCATGTTCCATACTGGTGCTGAGTTGCCGTGTCAGCACCAATTTCTGTCTGCTCGCCGCCGCATGGAAACACCCGCTGCCGCTACCAGACTTTGTTTTTGGACACTTCAATTAGCGTTATTGCACATTAGACTAGAGACACATTATGTGTACTAACATCTGCCTTAGGAAAAGACCACCTTTAAAACAGGGGTCTTTAAATAGCTTAAAGGGCCTGCAGGCTTGAGCATAATGTCCCCTACGAGGCGAGCGTCCGCGTTTGATGGGCTCGGGGCATTCCTAACAGATGCCGTCTCCCCCCCACTCCTCCAGACTATTTTTAGCAGCCTTTCCCCTTTTTCATCTCACCTTTTGACTTGCCAAGGGAGTCAAGAGTGTTTTTGGGCAGCGAAGCCAATCATTGATGAGCTGAAGCAGCATACGCCCGCCTCTCGCTATCAACAACATTTTGGCCGCGAGCGTTTTATTACTTTGCTGTTTTTTGCCTCAGCAGAAGTACACAAGCTGTCAAAAAGCCCTCCTCCCGCCCCGCCGTGACCTCCCTGCGCCCTCTTGCCCTAATAAACGCTCAGCGCCATGCTAACCGGCTCAGCTCGGGGGGGTGTTTGGATTGCTGCTCGGATTTCTTTTTAAGCTCTAATTCCATTCATTCACCATCTTTGAAACCAATCATTAATGTGATTGATAGGGTGCGGATGTTTAGCTGGAATACCCTTTTTTAACCTGATTTATGGTAGGGCTGCTTGATGAATCGACATCAAATTGACAGCAATTAGTGCGAACACCTAATAACAGGTTTTTTTCTTCTTCTTTGTCGTCTGCGGCATACGAGTCACATGTTTCTTTGCTTCAAACTTTGTGCATTGCTCCAAGCACCTGAGCACGTTTATGAAACGGCAGAATTAACTGATCGCAGTGAGCCCTCTTCTCAGTAGGGGTGTAACGGTACACAAAAATGTCGGTTCGGTACGTACCTCGGTTTAGAGGTCACGGTTCGGTTCATTTTCGGTACAGTAAGAAAACAACAAAATATACATTTTTGAGTTATTTATTTACCAAATTTGCAAAATCTTCCACCAAAAATATTTTTCTCAGTGGAATATTTGATGTGAAGTAATGGGAACCTTGGATAGGTCAATAATTCATAATAACATTGATTTTGATTCAATATTATGTTTTGAGCAATGACAGTTTGAAAGAAAAACAAAACTGCTTTGTTTTATTAGTCAACATTGCAACTTTTTCTAAATTACATTTAACCTTTAAAGGGGAACATTATCACAATTTCAGAATGGTTAAAACCATTAAAAATCAGTTCCCAGTGGCTTATTATATTTTTCGAAGTTTTTTTCAAAATTTTACCCATCATGCAATATCCCTAAAAAAAGCTTCAAAGTGCCTGATTTTAACCATCGTTATATACACCCGTCCATTTTCCTGTGACGTCACACAGTGATGCCAACACAAACAAACATGGCGAAAAGAACAGCAAGCTATAGCGACATTAGCTTGGATTCAGACTCGGATTTCAGCGGCTTAAGCGATTCAACAGATTACGCATGTATTGAAACGGATGGTTGTAGTGTGGAGGCAGGTAGCGAAAACTGAAGAAACTGAAGCTATTGAGCCATATCGGTTTGAACCGTATGCAAGCGAAACCGACGAAAACGACACGACAGCCAGCGACACGGGAGAAAGCGAGGACGAATTCGGCGATCGCCTTCTAACCAACGATTGGTATGTGTTTGTTTGGCATTAAAGGAAACTAACAACTATGAACTAGGTTTACAGCATATGAAATACATTTGGCAACAACATGCACTTTGAGAGTGCAGACAGCCCAATTTTCATCAATTAATATATTCTGTAGACATACCCTCATCCGCGCTCTTTTCCTGAAAGCTGATCTGTCCAGTTTTGGAGTTGATGTCAGCAGGCCAGGGAAGCTAGGGTCGATAGGGGGTTTAGCTCGCTCGTCTGCGGGAACAAGCTGCCGACATTGCTTACCGTGCTAGCGAGGTCCTTTGTCCCTGAATTGCTCACACACTCCGGCAGATTCAATGGGGGTCTGGCGGCAGATTTCTTTGACTTTATCGTTGGAAATGCATCTGCTTTGAGTGTCGCAGGATATCCACACATTCTTGCCATCTCTGTCGTAGCATAGCTTTCGTCGGTAAAGTGTGCGGAACAAACGTCCAATTTCTTGCCACTTTGGCATCTTTGGGCCACTGGTGCAACTTGAATCCGTCCCTGTTCGTGTTGTTACACCCTCCGACAACACACCGACGAGGCATGATGTCTCCAAGGTACGGAAAACAGTCGAAAAAACGGAAAATAACAGAGCTGATTTGACTCGGTGTTTGAGAAAATGGCGGATTGCTTCCCGATGTGACGTCATCGCTCCGAGAGCGAATAATAGAAAGGCGTTTAATTCGCCAAAATTCACCCATTTAGAGTTCGGAAATCGGTTAAAAAAATATATGGTCTTTTTTCTGCAACATCAAGGTATATATTGACGCTTACATAGGTCTGGTGATAATGTTCCCCTTTAAGCTTTTTTATTTCACTTTTGCTATGTTTTTGTTTATTTTAATAGTATTTTTAGAATGTGCCGTGGGCCTTTAAAACATTAGCTGTGGGCCGCAAATGGCCTCCGGGGCACACTTGTGACACCCCTGCTATAGATAATAAAAAATTAAATGTGATAAATCTATGGATAAAAAGCAGAGCCTGGCGACGCATGCGCGTTTATCATAACTCTCTCTCTCTCTCTCTGTCTCTGCCCCTCCCTCACCAATGCTGCTGCGTGCACAATTTGTTTTGTTTTTAACCCCTTCTTAACCCTGAACGTACATTGAAAATACACGCAACCCTAACTCAAAATGCCGGACATTTGAGGCATTTAAGAAACTCCGCTCGGACAGCTCCGCAAAAGAAGACATGTCCGGTGAAAAGAGGATGCCATGTGTTGTGCCTCGGTGTGCATTGTTTACACAACGGGCGTTACGCTACTTAATATGTCCGTGTGGAAACTCGTTCGGTACACCTCTGAACCGAACCGAAACCCCTGTACCGAAACGGTTCAATACAACCGGTTCGGTTCGGAGGTGTACCGAACGAGTTTCCACACGGACATATTAAGTAGTCGCCTCCGCTTCCTTCTGCCTCGGTCTCTGTCAGTCCTCTACACAGCACCCAGCATTGTCCCACCCACACAACCATCTGATTGGTTACACACAGAGCGGTAACAGCCAATCAGCAGTGCGTATTCAGAGCGCATGTAGTCAGTGCTTAGCCTTTAGCAGGTAAGCATCAGGCAGCGGACTCTCCCCAAATGATAATAAACACCTCCCAGTCAACTACTACTAGTAACATCACTATGAGCCCGTTGACTTTCTAGAAATATAAAAGCGCCAGCTCGCTCGTTAGCTCATTTTGGGGTGTGTGTGTGTGTGTTACGGACAGCAAAGCCCTGTCTGTCTGTTATTTCACTTTACTTTACCTGTGTTGAAGCAGCAAAAAAGGACATTATGTTAAATGAAGAGTTTCTGTCTCTGATAGTTGATATAATAATGTAAGTGCATCATTAAGCCTACATGAACTCCATGGTGTTCAGGGATGAATAGTCTCTCCTATTGCTATTGTACCATTTTTTCAGGTATAGTTACATTAATCATTATTAATGCAGCAGCCTAGTTTTGAATGGCAGGGTCCCTGCTATCACATGTTGATGAAAATATAACATTTACATAATAAAAATCAACTACAGGCTTCCCAAATGCTGTAATAAATTAAGCATGATGAGTTGACTTGAAACTGTTTAATGTTGCACTTTTTATATGTAGAAGAAAAGTTTTGTCATTTTATTTAATCTGAGCAACAACTTGAGGCAGTTTAATGTTGATTAACGTGGGCAGAATTATTATAGTGTTCCCAATGTTAAAAGGATAAAGCCATTGTTTACAAATTTGGTTAATAAATAACCAAAAAAATGTATATTTTGTTGTTTTCTTACTGTACCGAAAATGAACCGAACCGTGACCTCTAAACCGAGGTACGTACCGAACCGAAGTTTTTGTGTACCGTTACACCCCTACTGTACTGTAAAGTTCAAATTTGAATGACAATAAAAGGAAGTCTAAAGTCTTGTCCTGTCTTCCAAAGTAGTCTTTGTTTACTGTGTTTATTAGGCTACACTGTGTGAGCACATGTAGCTGATGCAGGCATCCCAAAATCACTTTATATTAAAAAGCTCTGCCAAAGTGCTCAATTATTCAGCATGTGTAACTCCTCAAAGTATGCGAGGTAGTCGTGTCGCTCGGTGTCATTTTACCGTGAGCCTTTTCTGTTTTTCTATGCTTCAATATTCTGCTGCACGGTGGTTTTTATTAAAAGCCGTCCTGCGGGTTGCTCTTCCCCTGCAGAGAACAACAAAGATGCCCACTTCCAGAAGGTGAAGGTAAAAGCAGAGCCCATGGAGGTGGACCCGGCCCCCGCAGAACTCACCTCGCCTGCTTCTCACCTGCTGGCCTTCAGCACTTTAGGGGCGAGCGAGAAGACCGAGCCTATGCCGGAGCCGCTGGTCCGCCCTCAGAAAGACCTCTTCTCCCAAGACATCTCGGTCAAAATGGCCTCCGAACTCCTCTTCAAATTGTCAGGTATGTTCCTGCCGGGCACAGCAGCCGCCCTCTGTCAAACACGCCAACACACATCTTTAACTCTTTATATGCCAGTGTAAAACCCTCCATGCTTCCACTGAGCAAAGTCAAGGACATGTTCAGTGGGTCTGGATGCATTGTCTCATTCCTGTGAGAATCCTGTGTGTGGCTCAAGCCTTAAGGAGTGAGATTGGTGAATTTATCCAGTGTGCTCAAAACAACTGGCATCCAGTATACCGGTACTATTAAAGCACCGCGGTACTAGTGAGTAGGGATGATGTTTGATAAGAAATTATCGAGTTCGAGCCTATTATCGAATCCTCTTATCGACCCGATTCCTTATCGATTCTCTTATCGAGTAAAGATAGGTTGTTGTGTATGGAAAAAAAACACAATATTTGATTTAACAAATCACTTCACAGTCTCTACTGCTCGCTACTATAGTATTACCATATCTGCATACTTGCCAACCCTCCCGGATTTTCCGGGAAACTCCCGAAATTCAGCACCTCTCCCGAAAACCTCCCGGGACAAATTATCTCCCGAAAATCTCCCGAAATTCAGGCCGACCTGGAGGCCACGCCCCCTCCAGCTCCATGCGGACCTGAGTCCGCTTTCCAACAATATAAACAACGTCGACAGTAAAGCAGTTCGTCTGCCGTAAACAGCAATGTTGTGACACTCTTAAACAGGACAATACTGCCATCTAGTGCATTTGATGAAATCATTTTTGTGCGTGCCACAGCAATGCATCATCAGAGTTCAGCATGGTTAGAAAGATAGTGACAGAGAATAGAACAAGGATGGACAATTCAACCCTTGACTCAACAATGAGTAGATGACTGTTATGTGTGTGTATATGTGTAAATAAATGAACACTGAAATTCAAGTATTTCTTTTATATATATATATATTTTTTTTTTTATATGTATGTATGTATATATATATATATATATATATATATATATATATATATATATATATATATATATATATATATATATATATAATAAAATAAATATATATTTATAGCTAGAATTTACTGAAAGTCAATTATTTCTTATATATATATATATATATATATATATATATATATATATATATATATATATATATATATATATATATATATATCCATCCATCCATTTTCTACCGCTTATTCCCTTCGGGGTCATGAAATACTTGACTTGGTGAATTCTAGCTGTAAATATACTCCTCCCCTCTTAACCACGCCCCCGCCCCCAACCACGCCCCCCTCACCCCCACCCCCCACCTCCCGAAATTGGAGGTCTCAAGGTTGGCAAGTATGCATATCTGAGTCATTGTGGGGAAATAACTACAAATGTGCGCTACATTCGTTAACCGTGTTACAAAAAAGATCAATTAGACTGATGCGTAATGTTGGATATAGAGAACATACAAACACTTTATTTATTGAGTCAAAAATATTAAAGTTCGATGATTTGGTAAAATTGCAAACAGCCAAAATGATGTGGAATTAAATGATGGAATGGATTAAGTCAGGGGTGCTCACACTTTTCTGCAGGCGAGCTACTTTTCCATTGATCAAGTCGTGGGGATCTACCTCATTCATATATATCATTTATATTTACTTATTTATGAAATATATGTTTTTGTTAACAAGTTAAAGGTGTTTAATGATAATGCAAGCATGTTTAACACAAATAGTTAATATTGTTAATACATTAAAGGTGTTTAATGATAATACAAGCATGTTTAATACATATAGTTAATATTGTTAACAAGTTAAAGGTGTTTAAAGATAATGCAAGCATGTTTAACACATATAGTTAATATTGGTAACAAGTTAAAGGTGGTTAAAAATAATACAAGCATGTTTAACACAATAATAACTGGGATTTATATAGCGCTTTTCTAAGTACCCAAAGTCGCTTTACATGTAGAACCCATCAATCATTCACACCTGGTGGTGGTAAGCTACTTTCATAGCCACAGCTGCCCTGGGGTAGACTGACGGAAGCGTGGCTGCAATTTGCGCCAACGGCCCCTCCGACCACCACCTATCATTCATCATTCAATTCACCGGCGTGAGTGGCACCGGGGGCAAAGGGTGAAGTGTCCCGCCCAAGGACACAACGGCAGCGATTTTTGGATGGTAAGAGGCGGGGAGCGAACCTGCAACCCTCAGGTTTCTGGCATGGTTGCTCTACCCACTACACCATGCCGCCCCAAATAGTGGGGGCGGTATAGCTCGGTTGGTAGAGCGGCCGTGCCAGCAACTTGAGGGTTGCAGGTTCGATCCCCGCTTCCGCCATCCTAGTCACTGCCGTTGTGTCCTTGGGCAAGACACTTTACCCACCTGCTCCCAGTGCCACCCACACTGGTTTAAATGTAACTTAGATATTGGGTTTCACAATGTAAAGCGCTTTGAGTCACTTGAGAAAAAGCGCTATATAAATGTAATTCACTTCACTTCACAAATAGTTAATATTGTTAACAACTTAAAGCGTGGTTAAAGATAAAACAAGCATGTTTAACACATATAGTTTATATTGTTAACAACTTAAAGGTGGTTAAAGATAATACAAGCATGTTTAACACATATAGTTAATATTGTTAACAAGTTAAAGGTGTTTAAAGATAATACAAGCATGTTTAACACATATAGATTCCTTTCTTTCATGAAGACAAGAATATAAGTTGGTGTATTACCTGATTGATGACTTGCATTGATTGGAATCAGACAGTGATGATGATAACGTCCGCATTTTCGAATGGAGGAGAAAAAAAGTCCTCCTTTCTGTCCAATACCACATGAAAGTGGTTGGTTTTTGGCATCTTATTTGTCCAGCTTCCGTACTCCTTTGTATACACTTTACAAGAAATACATTGTCGGCAAACTCCGTAGCTTGCTAGCTTGTGCACGCCAGCTTTCTGAGACTCTTATTTTGGTAGCGCAGGCAGGATGAAGCAGAGCTTTTATTGTGCAACTGTGCAGTCGATCTTTGGAGTTTTGACGACAGGTACGGCGCCAGAGTCTGTTGAAATAAAGTGTTTCTCGCCTTCCAGTCGGTAATTTAAATGAGCTGGCGGCAGCCAGCGTCATCTCAGAAGACCCTCGGGTGCCGTGAATGTCAATCAAGTGACGAAAGTGACGTCATAGTGAAGATTTATGATCGCTCATTTTTAGGACTATTTTTTTTAATGCCTGGCTGGTGATCGACTGACACACCCTCCGAGATCGACCGGTAGATCGCGATCGACGTAATGAGCACCCCTGGATTAAGTACCTCCAACAAGGTTAAGAACCACTGATCTAGAGGTTTTAAGTGAGAGATGAAAGCTTGTACGACTGACAAAAACAAATCCAGACCCACTTTTTACCTGACTGTTTGTGTTACTACATAAAGACGTAGGTGTCTGGTCAAGCTCGTCGTCGGGCGAGGGGGGAGGGTTCACTCGCTCGTCGCTAAAGTGTCTCTTCTGACTAAATTCACACATGGCTAGCTTTAGCACGTAGCCTGGCATACACACCTTTACACACTCTCAAGACCCCCGTGGGGAGCGGTGTCTGTACAAATGGCCGCCCCCCCCTCTTTCTCTGGTTCTGTCTCCCTTGACTCATTTTCAGACATGCCGGCTCAAGCACACTTGGCTGCACACGCTCCCCCCACCCCCCATTTCCCTTTACATTTCTCCCGTGCAGCATCACCATGGCAACGTGGAAAGAGACCTCTGTCCTTGGCAAGCAGTGTGACAGAGTGGGGGTATTTTGGTGTAGTAGGAGGGGGGTCGTAGTAGTATAGTAAAGGGAGGGAGTGGAGGGTATGCAGGATGCCCACTCGGGGAGAGAGGCCAGGGCATCGATGCCCCCCCCACCCAACCCCACCCCCCACAACGGAGAAGGCGGCTGTCACACAATGAGCAATCAATATGAATTACCAGAGCAGCAGGACCTCAGAGACGCATCAGTAGCAAGGTCGCGGCGAACGGCGAGAATGCTCGCAGCTTTCAAATTCACTCCCATCTCCTTGAAACTCGCACATCACACTTCTCTCTTTGCGCTCGGCACACGCATTTTAATGTGACAATTTAATTAAAACGTGGAAACCTGTTATTATCCGGCTGAAAACGAGTCGGGTCGGGCGGGAGAGGCCGTTTCCCTCCTTGTTAGCACAAAGTAGGGGATGTTGGAATGCAACAAGTCATTTGCTTTTTACTTAAGTTTTCACAGTTGAAATGACAATTTCACTAATAATAATAATTCATTTTATTTGTAATAAGCACTTTACATTGAGTAAACAACCCCAAAGTGCTACAGCATATTAAAAAATTTAAAAAAAATAAAAAGATAATAAAAAATAAATAAAAATAAAAACTAGAGCAGCCAAATAGCTAAAACATGTTTTCAGTCATTTTTCCTTTTTTTGTTAAGTATTTTTCGGAGTATAAGTCGCTCCGGAGTATAAGTCCAATTAGCTCCATTTTAGCTGACTTTTGCTAGCGTTTGTTTACGAGTTAGAATGCATTAAAAAAAAAAATTTAAAAACGTGCTTTCATCTTAGAAAGACACAAAAAGAAGCTTGCTTGAGGCACTTTTTATTTATTTTTTTTAATTATTATTTTTTTTTAACCTGTGTGAGGATTATGATTACCGTATTTTTCGGAGTATAAGTCGCTCCGGCCAAAAATGCATAATAAAGAAGGAAAAAAAACATATATAAGTCGCACTGGAGTATAAGTCGCATTTTTGGGGGAAATGTATTTGATAAAAGCCAACACCAAGAATAGACATTTGAAAGGCAATTTAAAAGAAATAAAGAATAGTGAACAACAGGCTGAATAAGTGTACGTTATATGAGGCATAAAAAACAAACTGAGAACGTGCCTGGTATGTTAACTTAAGAGTCATTCAAATAACTATAACATATAGAACATGCTATACGTTTACCAAACAATCTGTCACTCCTAATCGCTAAATCCCATGAAATCTTATACGTCTAGTCTCTTACGTGAATGAGATAAATAATATTATTTGATATTTTACGCTAATGTGTTAATAATTTCACACATAAGTCGCTCCTGAGTATAAGTCGGACTATGAAACTATGAAAAAAACTGCGACTTATAGTCTGAAAAATACGGTATGCATATATCTAAAAAAAAGGCTTTTTTAAAAAGAAGGGTTTTTAAGCCCTTTTTAAAAGCATCCACAGTCTGTGGTGCCCTCAGGTGGTCAGGGAGAGCGTTCCACAGACTGGGAGCGGCGGAGCAGAAAGCCTGGTCTCCAATTGTTCCTAGCTTCGTCCTCGGAGGTTGGAGGAGGTTCAATTCCACTAAATGTTTTCGCCGTGCAATACGTGACGGAGCAGGAAATAAACACTCTGGAAATAATCTCTGTATAATATTTCATCAACCATAAATAATCCTGTTGATTATGTTGAATTGCTTGTTCTTTATTATCAGATCGGTAGGTCGTGAGTTCAAACCCCAGCCGAGTCATACCAAAGATACCATAGTCTTCCCGACGTGTCCTGGGTCTTCCCCGTGGCCTCCTACCGGTCGGACGTGCCCTAAACACCTCCCTAAGGGGGCGTTCGGGTGGCATCCTGACCAGATGCCCGAACCACCTCATCTGGCTCCTCTCCATGTGGATGACAGAGCTTCTCACCCTATCTCTAAGGGAGAGCCCCGCCACCCGGTGGAGGAAACTCATTTCGGCCGCTTGTACCCGTGATCTTGTCCTTTCGGTCATAACCCAAAGCTCATGACCATAGGTGAGGATGGGAACGTAGATCGACCGGTAAATTGAGAGCTTTGCCTTCCGGCTCAGCTCCTTCTTCACCACAACGGATCGATACAGCGTCCGCATTACTGAAGACGCCGCACCGATCAGCCTGTCGATCTCACGATCCACTCTTCTCTCACTCGTGAACAAGACTCCGAGGTACTTGAACTCCTCCACTTGGGGCAGGGATATTGAATAATAATACCATTTAAAAGGTATGCAATTCATAATTTTTTCTGTCAAAATGGAAAAAAGAAATCCGCTTAGTAGGAAAAGATAAAGTACTTTATTGACACACATTATTTTCAGGCCATATAAAATGATGTGGCAGGCAGACTTGGCCCCCGGGCCTTGAGTTTGACCCTTATGACCTACGTCTACGACAGCAGGAATGTATTAGGTTATGCTGGATTATAGGGGTGTAACGGTACACAAAAATTTCGGTTCGGTACGTACCTCGGTTTAGAGGTCACGGTTCGGATCATTTTCGGTACAGTAAGAAAACAACAAAATATAAATTTTTGGGTTATTTATTTACCAAATGTGTAAACAATGGCATAACATACATATACACACAGGGTCCATTGCCAGGGTTAATGTGGTCAACATATATAAAATAAAAACTAAATAAGATAAGGCTCAACCTTTCTACATATAAAGTGCTTTTTTTGATTGATTGATTGAGACTTTTATTAGTAGATTGCACAGTACAGTACATATTCCGTACAATTGACCACTAAATGGTAACACCCCAATAAGTTTTTCAACTTGTTTAAGTCATGTTAATCAACATTAAACTGCCTCAAGTTGTTGCTCAGATTAAATAAAATGACAAAACTTTTCTTCTACATATAAAAAGTGCAACATTAAACAGTTTCAAGTCAACTCAGCCTCAGATTAACTTTTCTTTTCTCCCCCAGCCTGGCTAACTTGGCAGTAAGAGGATATATGGGCTCATTGTTCTTCCACCATAGAAGTGGGTCA
Organism: Nerophis lumbriciformis; assembly: GCF_033978685.3. Classification (NCBI taxonomy): domain Eukaryota; kingdom Metazoa; phylum Chordata; class Actinopteri; order Syngnathiformes; family Syngnathidae; genus Nerophis; species Nerophis lumbriciformis. Next base: position 9,904,243 of record NC_084574.2, on the reverse strand, counting down.
AAATCTAGTTTTTAATGCAATATGGACTTAAATCTGCTGCTATAAAAACATTTGTTATTGCTTTAGCCCTGCCTGACTTGCCGAGGAGAGGCTGCTTGAATGCGATGGTGACGCTTCAAATGGGTTAGCATGTTTGACGTGTTGTCAGAAGCAGCTGTTGAACAATGTCGGCAAACCTCCGTCCTCCATTGTTGTATCGCGCAGCCAAAGTGTTCCCAAACGGGAGATCTTAACGAGGCAGGAGGGTCTTCCAGCTCTGGCTTTTACATGTTGTCCTAGCCCGGTCGCTGCTAGCATGCCGTGTGTTGTGCCTCAATGTGCATTGTTTACACAACGTGCGTTACGCTACTTAATATGTCCGTGTGGAAACTCGCTCGGTACACCTCCAAACCGAACCGAAACCCCCGTACCGAAACGGTTCAATACAAATACACGTACCGTTACACCAGTGACGTGCGGGGCCTCACCTGCCATCATGGAAAGAAAAAAAATGTAAAAAGAAAAAAAATTAATTAAATTGTTATATGTATCCAGTGATTATACTATAAAGTTATTTTCCATTTAACTTCACCAGTTTTAGATTATTTTTATTCAAAACCGCTGAATTTTCACATTTGCCGTTCAAATACTGAGAAGAGACGATGCGGTGATCAGCAGCCAGTTGAGGCACGTCACTCAGTTGTGCCTCACCATGGATTGCGCAATGACTCGGCTAACTGCTGGCCTGCTGTGCAGTGAGACCGTATTGCTATATGAATTATATTATACATTTCCATAGTTTAGTTAACTGAGGTATATAATGTACAGTGTATTTTGCCAACAACTGTATGTGTGTAATGTATTTCTTGTGCTGAGCGATCATAAAACTGCTGCGAAGACGCACTGTGTGAGGCTCGCAGTAATCCCGCCTCCTGGTGCCGGTTATTGCACCCCCGCCGCAGACTGCACCCCCCGACGGGAGCGCCACACCAACCAAAGCCCACACCCAAACCCTCCACGTGCAAGACCGAATCCACCCAAAAAAAGTCACTTAACAAGAAGCCAAAAAGTTCAAAAACAACAATGCTCGCGCCGGAGGAGCCGTCAACGACTGCAGGGACACAACATTAGGTACACCTGCAGACTGCAGCACGGATTTCATATTTCATTCATTCACAACTCCTCCAACACGAACACCACTGTTCCCACACTTATAAGTAAAGATAAGACCATAATAACGTTTTTTTTATTAAATGTGCTTTTTTGTGTGCTACAGTTTGTATGTGTAAAGTTAAAGTTAAGTTAAAGTACCAATGATTGTCACACACACACACTAGGTGTGGTGAAATTTGTCCTCTGCATTTGACCCATCCCCTTGTTCACCCCCTGGTAGGTGAGGGGAGCAGTGGGCAGCAGCGGCGCCGCGCCCGGGAATAATTTTTGGTGATTTAACCCCCAATTCCAACCCTTGATGCTGAGTGCCAAGCAGGGAAGAATGCTGGTATGAGCTTTTAAACATAACCCGTTAACTGCTGCCAATCAAATGGTGAATAAGATACTCTTTAGGGTTCATATGTTTGTAAATCTGACTGTGATGAAGTCACTGCCTCACCAGCCATCAACCTCACCGCACGTCACTGAATCACATAGCTTATACATTTGTCATTGTGTGTATTTCAGTTATAGGTTATACTTGTATAGCTTTTCTACCTTCAAGGTACTCAAAGCGCCTTGACAGTATTTCCACATTCACCCATTCACACACACATTCACACACTGATGGCTGATTGCCATGCAAGGCGCTAACCAGCAGCCATCAGGAGCAAGGGGTGAAGTGTCTTGCCCAAGGACACAACGGACGTGACTAGGATGGTAGAAGGTGGGGAACCCCAGTAACCAGCAACCCTCCGATTGCTGGCACGGCCACTCTACCAACTTCGCCACGCCGTCCCCATAAAATAAATAAATAACAGTCCAGTGCAAGATAAAAGTAAAGATAGGAAAAGACAAAGCAAGATCAACAACAATAAAGAGCCTAAATGGATTAATCTGCTTTGGAACTTTATTAGACGTCTTGGATCGTTTGTTAGCTGTCTGCCTGTGTGTGTAGTTAGTATGTTCCAATAGCAGCAGAAGTGCACTTTTTGGAGAGCTGTATTATTTTCAGTTTTGTGCCCAAGGGACTGATTTTATTTAACACTGTATTATTATTTATACACCTATAGTGATCACAGAGACATGTTGTTTTTGTGTTACTGTATATATTTGTATTTCTGAAAAATCCCACTTAATATACTTTGGGTAACAACAGTCAATATTTATTTATTTTATTTTTTTAGTGGGGTAACAGTCAATATTTATTTATTTATTTTAGTTTAGTTTTTTCATATAGAATAAAAGTGAGCTTTTTTTAAACCAAATATTGTGTTTTTTTTCCATATACAACAACCTATCTGGATTCGATAAGAGAATCGATAAGGAATCGGTTCGATAAGAGGATTCGATAATGGGCTCGAACTCCATAATTTATCATCAAACATCATCCCTAATCGAGGGTGTCTAACTCATTTTATATCGGGGGCCACATGGAGAAAAATCTACTCCCAAGTGGGCCGGACTGGTAAAATCGCAGCACGATAAATAAAAAATATAGACAACTACAGCTTGTTTTCTTTGTTTAATACTAGAACGAGCACATTCTGCCGTGACCGCACGTCACTGCGTTACACCCCTACTGGATTATCATTATGATATGACTGAGACGGTTCCGCCTTTCCAATTTGTGCCGTTCTGTTCACTGGTATTTAATGGTAGGACTGGTTCTTTAGGTAGGACTGGTTCTTCAACAGTGCATGGTGGTTGTGGGCTCAACATTAATTCCACAGGTCAGAGAGACTCCCACTGCTCCAGATGGCCAGCGTTCCCCTGCTGCCGTGGCTAAACTGCGAATAATGCTCCAATCTGGCTCATGCTATATACTCCCATGTGTTCTTTAATGGTATTCGTGTGCGGACAACCTGTCGCCGGGTTTTTGCTGACCAACGGAAGCTGCTTGTAAAAGTTTCCGATGAGATGACGCGTTTTGTCTTTCTTGTTTTCCAGAAAAAGTGAGCAAAGCCAACAACCTAAAAGACGGCAACATGGTGGGAATTCACAGGTGAGTCCGTAACAGCGATGATCATTTCCAGGATGCGTATGACAGAATGATGTTCCCTCTAAATGCGTTGCAGTCCGTTCCTGGATGAGTGCTTTAGACAATCACCCTTCAACTCGCGCTCCAAAAGCTCTTCCCCCGCAGAGGCCAGCTCCTCCACCAGGGCAGCTTTCCACGGTAAGTGTTTGGTTTTATTTAGGCACATGCTTTGCATCGGAGGCGCACGCATCTCAATTAACCACCTTCAACCTTCTTGCCTCATCTCCATGCTTGAGTCTCGGGCGTGGGGCCTCGGCGTGTTTTGGCCCCGCTCGCCCAGGGCGTCCTCCCCCCCCGTCTACCTTCTCACTCTCTGCCATTTCGCAGCTTCCCCTCCTGTGGCAGCGAGCGAGCGATGGGGAAGGTTAATTAGCCTGTGCCAGCTTTACCTGTCCCTCTGCCAGTTAATGGAAATCTGATTGGCTCCTGGGTGTCAAAGAGTGTCCTGAAAGTTAATTCGCCAGTCCACCTCCCCCACTGTTCCCTCATGTGCCTTTGAACCTCCTTTTAACTCTGCACTTCTCTTTTGGACTCGTTATCTCTTCTTCTTCTACTTCATGTTAACCCGCTTCTCCTCATTACTTGTACACTTTATTCAAAAGAAGGGAATTCGACATCTTATGATTGTGCGATATGAATGATACACTGCAAAAACTGAAATCTAAGTAAGATGAAATATCTCAAATAAGGGTGATATTTGCTTATTTTCTGTCTGATAAGATAATTCTTCTCACTAAGCAGATGTTATGTTAGTGTACTTGTTTTAAGGGTTTTGGTCCTAAATGATCTCAGTAAGATATTACAGCTTGTTGCTGAGATTTGATGAGCTATATTGAGTAAAACATGCTTGAAACTATAGTATCAACTGTTGCAAAGCTGTGTAATCAACACTCACAAGTATAAAACTACTTTTTTTAAAGTAATAATTTCTTACTTCAAGCATGAAAAAAAAATCATGATGCCGAGCGCATATCATTATGTCAAGAGAATGGCACTTGCATGTACTTAATTTAAGAATATTTTTTAACATATTGAGCAAAAGGGTCTCGTTTTTTTTTTCTACCAAGAAAAGTGCACTTGTTATTAGTGAGAATATACTTATTTTAAGGTATTTTTGGGTTCATGGAGGTTAGCTAATTTTACTTGTTTTGGAAAGTCTTGACAAGCCAAATTTTCTTGTTCTATTGGCAGATCATTTTGCTTAGTTCAAATAAAAAACCCTTAATTTTTGGATTTTTTTTCTTGTTTTTGAACACTGACTTTTTGCAGTGTATACGATAGAATCAATATCAATAGCCGTGTCCTGCAGGTATTATTATCACTGGAGGACGAGGAATCGCTAAGCATGTGATACAACAGGCCTGACTGTGCACTACAAAATAAACTCTTTGTAGCCATTAATCCTGATTTCATTTTTATTTGTTAAAAAAAAAAAAAAAAAAAAAAGAATCAGCACACATTGTTTTATTCATTTTTTGTTTTTAGGTTGAAGTTTTTTACACAACGTGCTCCCGAGTCAATCAATTTGAATGCATTATTATTTATTGAGTTCATTTAATTCTATTTTTCAGTATCAAAAATAAAAACAAATGTATATTATATTTTTCAGTATCATGTAATGTGCTCCTGAATCAATGTTGCTGATCCATTCTAATAAATTAATATTTATTGAGTTAATTTAATTCTATTTTTCAGTATCGAATGGTTTAAGTCGGTCAAAAAAGGTTTAGAGTTTAAATAAGTGTTTGTTTGTTTGTTTTTTTATTGCAGGCAAATGCATTATTATTTTTTGAGTTCATTTAATTATATTTTTCAGTATCAAAATTAAAGAAAATGTATATTATATTTTTCAGTATCATGTAATGTGCTCCTGAATCAATGTTGCTGATCCATTCTAATGTATTGATATTTATTGAGTTAATTTAATTCTATTTTTCAGTATCGAATGGTTTAAGTCGGTCAAAAAATGTTTAGAGTTTAAATAAGAATTTTTATTTATTTTTATCGCAGGCAAATGCATTATTATTTATTGAGTTCATTTAATAATATTTTTCAGTATCATTTAATGTGCTCCTGAATCAATGTTGCTGATCCATTCTAATAAATTAATATTTATTGAGTTGATTTAATTCTATTTTTCAGTATCAAATGGTTTAAGTCGGTTAGAGTTTAAAAAAGGGTTTTTTGGTTTTTTTTATCGCAGGCAAATGCATTATTATTTATTGAGTTCATTTAATTATATTTTTCAGTATCAAAATTAAAAATATATAGAAATTTATATTTTTCAGTATCATGTAATGTGCTCCTGAATTAATGTTGCTGATCCATTCTAATGTATTGATATTTATTGAGTTAATTTAATTCTATTTTTCAGTATCGATTGGTTTAAGTCGGTCAAAAAATGTTTAGACTTTAAATAAGGTTTTTTGTTTTGTTTTTTCAGGCAAATTTTAAGCAAATATTTTCTGTAGAGACTAAAAAAACAATGTTAAATTATCCTTTGTTGTAAGTTCATCTATATTTATTTTTTGATTGTCTCATTTTGATAAGAAAACAATGTTATGCAGAGGTGTACTTAGAACAATTTAACAGACATTAGATATTTACCTATTTTTAGTCGTGGTGGAGAGTGTGTGTGTGTGGGGGGGGTTAAGAGAAAATAGGAAGGGACAGGATGGTCATGCTAACAGCTTACTATCTTGAATGTAAAGTAGTGAAAACAACAAAATATGAACATTTTAAATTACATCTAAAACACTTCGTTGTGATCCAGTTAATATCTTCCAGATATGCTTTAGAGTAAATTTTGCATAAATGTGGCTCCACGTTCACTTTTATAACCCGTTTTTGAGTTTGTCTGCCAGATGTCGGATTCTGAAGGTGTTCCCAGATTGCAAATGAAACCAAAACCTGCCCTCTCCAAAAGTATCATCATCTTTTGAAAATGTACGCTCTTTAAATATATATCTTGAAGTCAGCACCCAGACACGGTTGGAAATAAACTTAATCAATATTGTATGTATTCACCCGGTCACATCATTGGGTACACCTGATGTTTGATCAAGTCAGACTTTGCTGCATTTATGTCACTTCATTCCGTCTGTTATCATAATTATTATTATAAAATTAGGAGAAAATAACACTTTATCCTACCTTTTTTTTGTGTTTCCTCATAACCTGAAACAGAGGGGGTGGAGCTCCTTCCCCTTGACCTAATGTCCAAATGACGTCGCCAGATTACAAAACCAGTGCAAACCGAGGCATCCAAATCTGCATGCAAGCTCACAGCTAAATGTTGCTGTAAGTGCATACTGTAACACAGGTGTGTTCATTACGTGGAGGGTGTGTCAGTCCATCGTTTAAACACCTTTAACTTGTTAACGTCTTTTTCATAAATAAGTAAATATAAATTATATATATATATGAATGAGGTAGATCACCTTCACTTGGTCAATTGTAGTAGCTCACCTGCAGAAAAAGTGTGGGCCCCCCTGATGTAACAGGAAACTAGCAAATAGAAAAATAAGGGTCTAAAGAAAGAACAATACAATACATACTCTGAGCAACTTCACAGTGAGTATATGTCTAAAAACCGGAAAAGAAACAATAATTAATCACATTAGTCAGCATATTCATATATATATATATATATATATATATATATATATATATATATATATATATATATATATACACACATATGTGTGTATATATATACATATACGTATATACATACTGTATATATATGTAATGTATGTATGTGTGTATACATATATATGTATGTATGTATATATATGTGTATGTATGTATATATATGTGTATGTATGTATGTATGTATGTATGTATATATATATGTGTATGTATGTATATATATGTGTATGTATGTATGTATATATATGTGTATGTATGTATGTATATATATATGTATGTATGTGTGTATATATATATATATGTATGTGTATATATATATACGTATATGTATGTGTGTATATATATGTATATGTGTGTGTGTATATATATAAATATGTATACATATATATGTATATGTGTGTGTATGTATGTATATATGTATGTATATGTATATATATATATATATATGTGTATGTATATATATGTATATATATATATATATATATATATATGTGTATATATATTAGGGCTGCAACAACTAATCGATTAAAATTGATTATAAAAATAGTTGGCAGTTAATTTAGTCATCGATTCGTTGGATCTATGCTATGCGCATGCGCACAGGCAATTTTTTTTTAGTTTTTTTTTTTTTTTTACATTTTTAATATTTAAAAAATATATATTTTTTATAAACCTTTATTTATAAACTGCAACATGTACAAACAGCGGAGAAACAATAATCAAAATAAGTATGGTGCCAGTATGCTGTTATTTTTCAATAAAATACTGGAAAGGATAGAAATGTAGTTTGTCTCTTTTATCCGATTATTAATCGATTAGTCGACGTAATAATTGACAGATTAATCGATTATCAAATTAATTGTTAGTTGCAGCCCTAATATGTATTCGGTCTCCCCTAGAGGGGGGGGGGGGTGTTACCCACATATGCGGTCCTCTCCAAGGTTTCTCATAGTCATTCACATCGACGTCCCACTTGCCCTTATGTGGGCTCTGTACCGAGGATGTCGTTGTGGCTTGTGCAGCCCTTTGAGACACTTGTGATTTAGGGCTATATAAATAAACATTGATTGATTGATTGATTGATAATATGTATGTGTGTATATATATATATATATATATATATATATATATATATATATATATATATATATATACACACACATTAGTTATAGCAAGAGGTTGCAATATGGATTTTAGGCCGCATTGACTGTCTCTGTATTTTAGAAATACATGAAGTGTTCCTGACAACAGAAAGTTGGCCTTGACTTGACCAGCTCAGGTGCAAGGTGGCCAAGGACTTGGTGTGGAAACATTGCAGTTGTTTTGGTGGACAGTGACTCGTCACTTCAACAGGAAAAAGAACCGTGACAAGATAGAAATCCAAGCTGCAGCTGTTTACTTGTCACTCCTAACTGAACCATAGCAGACTGAAGTGAACCACTTGAAGTAAGGTTTTGAAGTCACCTCTCTAAGTCCCCCTCCTAAGTCAGGGGGCTTAAACACAATCCTGTATCTCTGGCTGGTGTCCCTCTCGCTCTTAATGGAACTAATTATACAATTACCCACATGAAGGCCCACACCGCCAACTCTAATTGGCTTAATCAACTTGGTGTTTGTCAGGTCGCGGCCCCTCTCAAAGCTCTGACCGGCTTCTCATCACCTGACGTGACCGGGCCTACGTCTCTGTTCTCACCTGCGACGCTAATGCTTTTATGCGCTTAGTCCTCTACAAGCAGCACCAAATAAGAGAGGCTGGAGGACAGCGGGAAGTTCAGGTCAACTTAAGAGATCCCGAAGCAGCGGATTTGATATAAAGATTAAAAGAAATAATGGACTTTAAAGACTAATGAAGATTATTCCAATCAAATGGTGCTTTGAACTTGTATGACCTGCGACCTATTTCTGTATACATATGCAGTAAATACTTTAGTCATGTCTAGGAGAATGTGGACTGTTTTAAGCACAGTGGAACATGGAAGTGGATACATTTCTAAAAGATGGAAGGCAATTTCTACACAAGGCAACGGTGAGTCCTGAAGACTAATGTGCACAAGGACGTGGATTTAGTATTGAGAGGTTTACAGATAGTGTGGAGGATGCATATGTGCTTAAGAGTTATTTCTTTTTACATAGCCATGTTTAGAGTAGGTAGTACTTTTCCTTTGTATAATCTACCAGTCTCTCTTTGTCTTCAGATTGTCTGTTTAGTGTCTTAAACCATCAGGAATGTGAATACCTCCCCCACTTGTTCCTTATCAGTGTTGCGAGGGGGACAGGTGGGGGCTTTCTTCATGTGCAAGAAGTTGGCTCTTCCGTTTGCGTGTCAGATCAGCTGGAGTAGCCGAAGTGAAGTGAATTATATTTATATAGCGCTTTTCTCTAGTGACTCAAAGCGCTTTACATAGTGAAAACCCAATATCTAAGTTACATTTAAACCAGTGTGGGTGGCACTGGGAGCAGGTGGGTAACGTGTCTTGCCTAAGGACACAACAGCAGTGACTAGGATGGCAGAAGCGGGGATCGAACATGCAACCCTCAGGTTGATGGCATGGCCACTCTACCAAGCTTTACCGCCCCGATATGAATGTATTGGTTAAGTTGACCTCCTAAAGCTTTAGTAAAACTTGAAAATATTCCAATTCTGTCTTGATGGTCCTTCTTACTCAGCATACATGTCATCGAAAGAATTTGGGATTGACCAGTAACTTAGATTGCCTGGGAGGAAGAGCTGGTCGACGCAACAATAGCCAGTGGTGTTTTGGGAGGCATTAGCATAATCCACTAAGGGAAGTAAGAGTTTTTGTACCTCCGTTCCGGGGTTCGGTAACTTAAAATGTTGAAAAAGCCATTTTGGACCCAAAATACAAAAACTACATCTCTCTGGAGCCACAAAAAAATTAAACGCCTTATATAAGTCGTATATTGAAGGCAACACGGTGTAAGTGTCTATATTAGCTATATTAGCCTACTAAATGACGGTGTCGCAGGCTTCTCAGAAGGTGAGATAACTCCTGGAAATGACCGGCTCAGAATCAGAATCAGAAATACTTTATTAATCCCCAAGGGGAAATTAAGATTCTCAGCACCATCCCGTTCAAGATCCGACAAACATTATAGGGAGACAGAACAGGATCGCTGACGGGTCTGCCAACTTCCGGCGCCCCTTACAAAAAATGTGAGATACAGGTAAACGCTGGGGAGGGGAGGGGGCCTGAGGGGGAAAAAAATAATTCAGTCTAAGCCTTGGCCCTGGAGAGGGGGTCCAGACTTCATGTCCACCCATCTCTCTCTCTCAGTCAATTTGACTGAAGGCCGTTTATGGAGGGTTGCCAGGGCGATCTGTGTTGCTCCACAGCCAATGAGCACGGCAGGTTTGAAGTTGAACAAATGGCGCTCGCTTCAACTGCAGTGGGAGCTGCTGGGAGTATTTTAAGGATGCTGGCGAAACAATGTTACACAGCTCATGATCCATGAATACTCTTGTGTGTGTTTAGACGCTGACAAGGATGACGGGGAACCGGGAAACGGGATCGCTCAGTGGAGACTAAACGAGCAGCTCTACCCATGTCCCATCTGTGGGAAAGTGTTCGGTAGACAACAGACGCTTTCTCGACACCTGTCCCTGCACACAGGTAAGTAAAGACATCCTCGTTAGCAAGTGCACGTGGGTGTTGGTCCACAGAAAGTGAACTAGGTTGATGAGACTAGATCACCTTTCCTTTAAAGAGATTACCACTCTGATTAGTCTCACTGCGCTGTCTCATTACCGCGTCTGAGGGATACGTCTCACACACACACTCACGAATCTCTGATGAAGCTAACCGTTATTTTCCCTTCCAAATGGTCCCTTCTTGTGTTTTGATCCCAAACCACCTTCATTGATCCGCCGCGTCACAGAAAGCTTGCAGAAGCCCAATTAAAAGCCCCAAGGAAAATGAAGGCGTCCTATCTTGGGGAGGTGAGGGACAGAATCACAGAGAGCACAAATGGAGACTCGTGTAACAAAATGCCCCCGACACAATTGGACATGCTCTCTCACACACACACACACTCACACACACACCATCTGAGAGTGTTGGCTGTGAACAGCTTGGCCACACCACAGAGAGCAGAAGCGCGGGGGCATATGTCACTGTGATGGTCTTTTTCGTTTCCCCGGCGACATAAAGGTTGCATGGCTTCATGTCCTTGGGGCAAATAAATGAATTGTGTGTGTCTGTGTGTGTGTGTGTTCTTGTATTTGTACCCTTCTTAAGACATGACGAAGGAAAAGTATCTTCCATATGAGGAGGTGTGAACAAGTGATGACATAAATCATGGTCCCAATAACATTGCATCTAATAGAGAATGTCTCATTTGCACCTCTGCTGGTGACATCTAGCAAAATGTGGGTGGTCCCAAAAAGGAGGGATTTTTCAAATTAATAATAATAATAATAATAGATTTAATTTGTAAAAAGCACTTTACATTGAGTAAATAACCTCAAAGTGCTACAGTGTGTTAAAAAATAAAATAAAAACTAGAACAGCCACATAGCTAAATCTAGTATGCATATATCTAAAAAAAAAAAAGGCTTTTTTTAAAAAGAAGGGTTTTTAAGCCTTTTTTAAAAGCATCCACAGTCTGTGGTGCCCTCAGGTGGTCAGGGAGAGCGTTCCACAGACTGGGAGCGGCGGAGTGTTCGTAGCTTTGTCCTCGGAGGTTGGAGGAGGTTAGTCTGTCCGGCGCGGAGGTGTCGTGTGGAGGATTGAGTGTGTGTGTCGGTTTTAAAAGTGCTCCCCCTCTGGTCAACATATGAAATAACAAGTGTGCGTAAGAAATTGAAATGCGCCCCCTTTGGCCAAATTTCATTTATTTTTTAAAATAAATAAATATGTATGTAGCGACATACTGTAATAACTTGAAGTAAATAATGAAGATTAAAAAACAATTACAAACAAAAAATAAAGTCAGACTTTTATCACAATATTGCCAATTTTTTGGTTGTTCTTGTAAAATTGTGAAATTTTTTGAGTGAAATGATGACTTTTGTCATAATTTTGCCAAGTAAAATTCCGATTATTATTATAATATTGCAAAAATGTTAGTTTTCTTGTAAAATGTTTACCGTATTTTCCGCACTATAAGGCGCACCTAAAAACCACAATTTTTCTCAAAAGCTGACAGTGCGCCTAATAACCCGGTGCGCTTTATTACGATTCATTTTCATAAAGTTTCGGTCTCGCAACTTCGGTAAACAGCCGCCATCTTTTTTCCCGGTAGAACAGGAAGCGCTTCTTCTTCTACGCAAGCAACCGCCAAGGAAAGCACCCGCCCCCATAGAACAGGAAGCGCTTCACCCGCCCCCATAGAACAGGAAGCGCTTCACCCGCCCCCGGAAGAAGAAGAAAAAACGCGCGGATATCACCGTACGTTTCATTTCCTGTTTACATCTGTAAAGACCACAAAATGGCTCCTACTAAACGATCCGGTTCATAAAAAGACGCAATCTCTCCATCCGCACACGGATTACTACCGTATTTCACAGCAACTGAACCGCACTGTGGAACGGGAGCACGTACGGTGAATATTCGCTCCACAGGGAATGAGAAGTCATCCTTCACTGTGGTTCTAGCTTGCCATGCTAACTTCCACTCATGGTGATATTCAAAAGGAAGACCTTGCCAAAAGAGACCTTTCCAGCCGGCGTCATCATAAAAGCTAACTCGAAGGGATGGATGGATGAAGAAAAGATGAGCGAGTGGTTAAGGGAAGTTTACGCGAAGAGGCCGGGTGGCTTTTTTCACACAGCTCCGAAGGCGAACACACCTTCACTAAGACGGGCAGACAGCCTCGGACGACATACGCCAACATTTGCCAGTGGATCGTAAATGCTTGGGCAGATATTTCGGTCACAACTGTGGTCCGAGCTTTCCGGAAGGCAGGATTCACAGAACAACAGCGACACTGACTCCCGATGACTTCTACGAGACGGAACCGGCCATTTTGGATCCCACGCTTGCGCAACTTTTCAATTCGGACACCGAAGACGAAGAATTCGAAGGATTTACGAATGAAGAATAACTTCAGAAGGTGAGCGCTATGTTTATTTTGTGTGTTGTGACATTAACGTTCGAGCAACATTATGTTACTATTGCTCTACACCATTTTGAATTTTACTATGTTTGTGATTGCACATTTGCGTACATTTTGGGACAGAGTTGTTAGAACGCTGGTTTTCAATATATTATTAAAGTTTGACTGAACTATCTGACTGTTTTTTTGACATTCACTTTAGCGCAGCGTTTTTTTGACATTCACTTTAGCGCAGCGTAGGCGCGGCTTTTAGTCCGGGGCGGCTTATTGGTGGACAAAATTATGAAATATGTAATTCATAGAAGGTGCGGCTAATAATCCGGTGCGCCTTATAGTGCGGAAAATACGGTACTTGCATTGAGTAAAATTACGACTTATTTTAATACTAAAGGTAGGCATTTTTCGGAGGTCTCAAGAAGGTAACAAATACAAGAAAGTGTGTGTGTGTGCGCTTGTATTTCTACCCTTCTTGAGACATGAAGAAGGAAAAGTATCTTCCATATGAGGAGGTGTGAACAAGTGATGACATAAATCATGGTCACAATAACATTGCATCTAATAGAGAATGTCTCATTAGCACCCCTGCTGGTGACATCTATCAAAATGAGGGTGGTCCCAAAAAGGAGGGATTTTTCAAATTGACTGTGTGTCGCTTTTAAAAGTGCTCCCCCTCTGGTCAACATATGAAATAACAAGTGTGCGTAAGAAATTGAAATGCGCCCATTTTGGCCAACATTTTTTATTTTTTTTCAATAAATAAATATGTATATAGAGACATACTGTAATAACTTGAAGTAAATAATGAAGATTAAAAACCAATTACAAACAAAAAAAAATTCTCACAATGTGTCGACTTTTTTCTTATAAAATTGGGAACAATTTCTCATATTCTTTCGGTTTCTGTAATATTTTCTCATAAAATTACGACTTTTTTTATGTAAAATTATGATTTTTTAATGCAAAATAGTGACATTTGTCATAAAAAAGTCAAGACTTTGCAATATTGCCAATTTTTTTGGTTGTTCTTGTAAAATAGTGAACTTTTTTGATTGAAATTATGAATTTTGTCATAACTTTGCCAAGTAAAATTATTATAATTATTATTATAATATTGAAAAAATGTTAAAAGTTTTCTTGTAAAATTTTGACTTGCGTTGAGTAAAATTACGACTTTTATTTTAATACTACACTGCAAAAAGTCAGTGTTCAAAAACAAGGAAAAAATATACAAAAATTAGGGGTATTTTATTTGAACTAAGCAAAATTATCTGCCAATAAAACAAGAAAATTTGGCTTGTCAAGACTTTCCAAAACAAGTAAAATTAGCTAACCTCAATGAACCCAAAAATACCTTGAAATAAGTATATTCTCACTAATAACAAGTGCACTTTTCTTGGTAGAACATTTTTTTTGACCTTTTTGCTCGATATGTTGAAAAATATTCTTAAATGAAGTAAATGCTAGTGCCATTATCTTGACATAATGATATGCGCTCGGCATCATGATTTTTTTTTCCATGCTTGAAGTAAGAAATGATTACTTTAAAAAAGTAGTTTTATACTTGTGAGTGTTGATGACACAGCTTTGCAACAGTTGATATTCTAGTTTCAAGCATGTTTTACTCAATATAGCTCATCAAATCTCAGCAACAAGCTGTAATATCTTACTGAGATCATTTAGGACCAAAACACTTAAAACAAGTAAAACACTCTAACATAAAATCTGCTTAGTGAGAAGAATGATCTTATCAGACAGAAAATAAGCAAATATCACCCTTATTTGAGATATTTCATCTTTGCAATGTAGAGGTAGACATTTTTCGGAGGTCTCAAGAAGGTAACAAATACAAGAAAGTGTGTGTGTGTGTGTGTGTGTGTGTGTGTGTGTGTGTGTGTGTGTGTGTGTGTGTGTGCGTGCGTGCGTGCGTGCGTGCGCCAAGCCATGATGTCCTGCTATGTTTATATTCTTTGAATCCAGATTTCAGTTCCACGTTCTTGATTTAATTCTTAATGAAAATAATTGTCTCCACTTTAATCCGAGCCGTGCCTCCATGAAATAAAAACGACCTCTCTTCAAATAGAGCAGAATAGAACGCCCCCAGTACTGGAATATAAAATACAAAACGGTATATTTTCCCCTAAAAAAACCCCTCCAGGTTTTTACACGTCAAATGAGCTTCTCTTCCTGTCACTCCCACATGCATTGGTGACTTGGCGACCCTAAGAAAGAAAAGTGTATGAAATAGTGATGACTCTGAATGAGAATGTGAGTGTGACTCACAGAATGTGTTGTTTGTGGCAGAAGAGAGGAAGTACAAGTGTCACCTGTGTCCGTACGCCGCCAAGTGCAGAGCCAACCTCAATCAGCACCTGACCATCCACTCTGTCAAGCTGGTCAGCACGGACGCCGAGCACATGGTCAGCGCTGACGCCGCAGAGCGCAAAAACTGCGCCTACTACTACAGGTGGGTGTGCTCATACAGCTGGAGCTGAACAAATACAATATGGTGCAATTAGGGGTGTGACGCTACACAAAAATGTCGGTTCGGTACGTACCTCGGTTTAAAGGTCACGGTTCGGTTCATTTTCGGTACAGTAAGAAAACAACAAAATATACATTTGTTGGTTATTTATTTACCAAATTTGTAAACAATGACTTTATCCTTTTAACTTTGGGAACACTATAATAATTCTGCCCACGTTAATCAACATTAAACTGCCTCAAGTTGTTGCTCAGATCAAATAAAATGACACAACTTTTCTTCTACATATAAAAAGTGCAACATTAAACAGTTTCAAGTCAACTCATCATGCTTAATTTATTACAGCATTTGGGAAGCCTGTAGTTGATTTTTATTATGTAAATGTTATATTTTTATGATAGCAGGGACCCTGCCATTCAAAACTAGGCTGCTGCATTACTATAGATTAATGTAACTATAGCTGAAAAAATGGTACAATAGCAACAGGAGGGACTATTCATCCCTGAACACCATGGAGTTCATGTAGGCTTTATGATGCAGTTACATTATTATATCAACTATCAGAGACAGAAACTCTTCATTTAACATAATGTCCTTTTTTGCTGCTTCAACACAGCTCAATCAACACAGAAAAAGGTCAAGTGAAATAACAGACAGGGCTTTGCTGTCCGTAACACACACACACACACCGCAAAATGAGCTAACGTTTCACTAAAAGCGAATTAGCCTTCACCTCAAGCTAGGACTGCGAGCGAGCTGAGCTGCCTTTTATATTTCTAGAAGGTCAACGGGCTCATAGTGATGTTACTAGTAGTTGACTGGGAGGTGTTTATTATCATTTGGGGAGAGTACGCTGCCTGATGATTACCTGCTAAGCACTGACTACATGCGCTCTGAATACGCACTGCTGATTGGCTGATATCGCTCTGTTTGTAACCAATCAGATGGTTGTGTGGGTGGGACAATGCTGGGTGCTGTGTAGATGACTGACAGAAACAGGCAGAAGGAAGCGGAGCAGCTTGTTAAGACTTTAGCTTAGGCGGCTACTTAGTATGTTCATGTGGAAACTCGTTCGGTACACCTCCAAACCGAACCGAAACCCCCGTACCGAAACGGTTCAATACAAATACACGTACCGTTACACCCCTATGATGCAATGGTTCCTTTATTCCAGCAATCAGATGTATACAAGGTGAGACTCATGACATGCAACTGGAGATACTTCAAGCCTTCTTTGGATATCATGTTGATGAGTATGGCTGATGGAAACCTTCAATTAAACATCTCAGAAAAAAACTAGGCCATGATCATTAAATAATAAATATTAGTTTCACATTAGAAGTTGACATGACATGGCTTTTGCACCACATTTCATTGTTTAGAGTTTCACGTGTTCATTCCTCTAAATGTCTTCCAATTTAGAAAACACTTTTTTTCTCACAGCAAATTATGAAAACATAAATGATCTGTTCCAAGGTCAAACTGCATGGCAACATGGCTGGGTTGCTACAGCGGCCATGCCAGCAACTTTAGGGTTCCAGGTTCGATTCCCGCTTCTACCGTCCTGGGCAAGACACTTTACCCACCTGCTCCCGGTGCCACCCACACTGGTTTAAATCTAGCTGGAAGACGAGTGAAAAAAGCGCTATAGAAATATCATTCACTTCACAAATGTAATTTATACTTCTGTACAAGTGCAAAAAGAAGTTAACACCCGTTAAAATGACACAAATCCCATAAAAAGGGAAAGAAAAGTCAAATCCTGGAACATTTAGCTGAATTTCTAAAGCTCGGGTTTGCTCCATTTGAGTGTTTATAAGTGGGAACAATGAAACCATAAAAAAATAAATAGATAATTTAAGAAATAAAATATATTTTCCTCCCTTTCTAGCTTCTTAATAGAGAGTCTGTTCTGGCAGCAGACACTGGAGGACACCATCTGTGCCATTTGGAATCATTTAAAAAAATATATCTTCCCTGTCTTTGGACTGTAAACCAATAATAGTTTTCTCAATTGTACCAACAGATTTGTGAGTGCAGAAATATAGAGTTTATTATTATAAGATATTATGTGCACTCCTGTGCTACCAAGACTTGTAGCATACAGCCTGAAGACTTGCCCACTCACTTCCTGTTGTGTACTGCACCTGTTTGTGTTTGCCCATGTGGAAATAACATGAATACATAAAAATAACATGAATAGAATAAAATAACATGAATACAATAATATAACATGAATAGAATAAAATAACATGAATAGAATAAACTAACATGAATACAATGAAATAACATGAATAGAATAAAATAACATGAATAGAATAAAATAACATGAATAAAATGAAATAACATGAATATAATAAAATAACATGAATATAATCAAATAACATGAATACAATAAAATAAGATGAATACAATAAAATAAGATGAACATAATCAAATAACATGAATATAATAAAATAACATGAATATAATCAAATAACATGAATACAATAAAATAACATGAATACAATAAAATAACATGAATACAATAAAATAACATGAATATAATCAAATAACATGAATGCAATCAAATAACATGAATATAGTAAAATAACATGAATATAATCAAATAACATGAATACAATAAAATAAGATGAATATAATAAAATAACATGAGTATAATCAAATATGAGTATAATCAAACATGAATAGAATAAAATAACATGAATAGAATAAAATAACATGAATACAATCAAATAACATGAATATAATAAAATAACATGAATATAATAAAATAACATGAATACAATCAAATAACATGAATATAATAAAATAACAAGAATATAATCAAATAACATGAATACAATCAAATAAGATGAATATAATCAAATAACATGAATATATTATCAATTAACATGAATACAATAAAATAAGATGAATATAATCAAATAACATGAATTTAATCAAATAACATGAATACAATAAAATAAGATGAACAAAATCAAATAACATGAATACAATAAAATAAGATGAATATAATGAAATAACATGAATATAATGAAATAACATGAATACAATAAAATAACATGAATACAATCAAATAACATGAACACAATAAAATAACATGAACACAATCAAATAACATGAACACAATCAAATAATATGAATATAATGAAACAACATGAATATAATGAAATAACATGAATATAATCAAATAAGATGAATATAATCAAATAAGATGAATATAATCAAATAACATGAATATAATCAAATAAGATGAATATAATCAAATAAGATGAATATAATCAAATAAGATGAATATAATCAAATAAGATGAATATAATCATATAACATGAATATAATCAAATAACATGAATATAATCAAATAAGATGAATATAATCAAATAAGATGAACATAATCAAATAAGATGAATATAATGAAATAAGATGAATATAATCTGCATGAAAGCCAAGAGGAACGTGGGCTGGCACCACACATGTCCGTCTTCTGACTGTCGGCCGTCTCTCGTGCAGCTGCCACGTGTGTGGCTTCCAGACGGAGCTCAACGCCCAGTTTGTGGGCCACATGTCTCTCCATGTGGACAAGGAGCAGTGGATGTTCTCTCTGTGCTGCAGCATCTGCGACTACGTGTGCATGGAGGAGGGCGACATGAAGAACCACATAAGCACCGGACACTCAGGTACCAACAACTCTGGGCTGCTCTCATGGGAAAGTACACTTTAGAGTAGTCAATGTGAAGCTCGTCAAGCAATATAGATCATTGAATTGAGCAGAGCTGCACAAGTTGTTGCTGGAATCTCCACGATGACATCCCCCATGGATGTTAGCTTTGTGGGTGCTCAATTGTGTTCAGGTGTGGAGGAGGCATACATACACCTTTACAACCACAGCCAACCAGTGCGGGCTGCACTCATGCTTGATACTTCCATCACACAATCACAATATGTTACTACAGTGGAACCTTGATTTAGGATTTTATTTTGGTTCTTCAACATGCTTCGTAAAGCGAAAAGTTTGTATAGTGAAGCATAGTCGCCCATACACTGCAAGAAGTCAGTGTTCAAAAACAAGAAAAAAAAATACAAAAATGAGGGGTATTTTATTTGAACTAAGCAAAATGATCTGCCAATAGAAAAAGAACATTTGGCTTGTCAAGACTTTCCAAAACAAGTAAAATTAGCTAACCTCAATGAACCAAAAAATAGCTTAAAATAAGTATATTCTCACTAATAACAAGTGCACTTTTCTTGGTAGGGAAAAAAAAGAGCTTTTTGCTCAATATGTTAAAAAATATTCTTAAATGAAGTACATGCTAGTGCCATTATCTTGACATAATGATATGTGCTCGGCATCATGATTTGTTTTTCATGCTTGAAATAAGAAATGATTACTTTAAAAAAAGTAGTTTTTTACTACACAGCTTTGCAACAGTTGATATTCTAGTTTCAAGCATGTTTTACTCAATATAGCTCATCAAATCTCAGCAACAAGCTGTAATATCTTACTGAGATCATTTAGGACCAAAACCCTTAAAACAAGTAAAACACTCTAACATAAAATCTGCTTAGTGAGAAGAATGATCTTATCAGACAGAAAATAAGCAAATATTACCCTTATTTGAGATATTTAATCTTACTTAGATTTCAGTATTAGCAGTGTAAGGTTTCCAGCGTGGCTAAATGGCAATGTGCATGCTTTAAGAGCATTCATGCTTTTTGGTGCTTTTAGCAACTACATGCGTTTGTGCCAAAGTGAAATGAAAAGAAGGGGGTGAATCATCTTGTCCTCATTAAGTGTCTTTGACTATTTGTGCAGAGACCTAGGGCTAGGCCTAGTTAGCATGTAGCAGCTGACATAGACAAAATGATAACAAAACCAAACACCACCGCACCGATGTGGGAATATTTCAGTTTAAACCTTTGGAACAAGATGAGACTATCAACAGTTTGCAGAATGTGCGCGACGACAACGCTTAGTTGAAATACAATCACCCATGAATTAAGGTGGACTTAAACACGTTGAAAAAATTATTGGGGTGTTACCATTTAGTGGTCAATTGTACGGAATATATACTGTACTGTGCAATCTTCTAATTAAAGTTTCAATCAATCAATCAATCACTCGACAGTCCACACTCACTTTGTTTTGTTAAATAGTGTATTCTTACATTAAAAAAGGTTGTTGAATAAAGTATTCTTAAATAGCATTTGTTTTGTTAAATAGTGTATTCTTACATTTAAAAAAAAATGTTGAATAACTAGTGCATTCTTAAATAAAATTTGTTTTGTTAAATAGTGTATTCTTACATTAAAAAAAGG
Organism: Nerophis lumbriciformis; assembly: GCF_033978685.3. Lineage (NCBI taxonomy): Eukaryota > Metazoa > Chordata > Actinopteri > Syngnathiformes > Syngnathidae > Nerophis > Nerophis lumbriciformis. The sequence goes on along the minus strand of NC_084574.2, from coordinate 9,883,544 downwards.
TTTTTGAATAAATAATGTAGTCTTAAATAGCATTTTTTTAAAAGGTTGTTGAATAAATAATGTATTCTTAAACATTTGTTTTGTTAAATAGTGTATTCTTACATAAAAAAAATGTTGTTGAATAAATAATGTCTTAAATAGCATTTGTTTTGTTAAATAGTGTATTCTTACATTAAAAAAAAGTTTTTTGAATAAATAATGTCGTTTTAAATAGCATTTTTTTGTTAGTGTATTCTTACATTAAAAAAAAGTTTGTAGAATAAATAATGTATTCTTAAATAACATTTGTTTTGTTAAATAGTGTATTTTTACATTAAAAAAAGGTTGTTTGAATAAATGTAGTCTTAAATAGCATTTTTTTGTTAGTGTATTCTTACATTAAAAAAAAGTTTTTTAAATAAATAATGTATTCTTAAATAGCATTTGTTTTGTTAAATAGTGTATTCTTACATTAAAAAAAAGTTTTTTGAATAAATAATGTATTCTTAAATAACATTTGTTTTGTTAAATAGTGTATTCCTACATTAAAAAAGGTTGTTGAATAAATAATGTAGTCTTAAATAACATTTGTTTTGTTAAATAGTGTATTCTTACATTAAAAAAAAGGTTTTTGAATAAATAATGTATTCTTAAATAGCATTTGTTTTGTTAAATAGTGTATTCTTACATTAAAAAAAGGTTGTTGAATAAATAATGTATTCTTAAATAGCATTTGTTTTGTTAAATAGTGTATTCCTACATTAAAAAAGGTTGTTGAATAAATAATGTAGTCTTAAATAACATTTGTTTTGTTAAATAGTGTATTCTTACATTAAAAAAATGTTGTTGAATAAATAATGTATTCTTAAATAGCATTTGTTTTGTTAAATAGTGTATTCTTACATTTAAAAAAAATGTTGAATAACTAGTGCATTCTTAAATAAAATTTGTTTTGTTAAATAGTGTATTCTTACATTAAAAAAAGGTTTTTGAATAAATAATGTAGTCTTAAATAGCATTTTTTTAAAAGGTTGTTGAATAAATAATGTATTCTTAAACATTTGTTTTGTTAAATAGTGTATTCTTACATAAAAAAAATGTTGTTGAATAAATAATGTCTTAAATAGCATTTGTTTTGTTAAATAGTGTATTCTTACATTAAAAAAAAGTTTGTAGAATAAATAATGTATTCTTAAATAACATTTGTTTTGTTAAATAGTGTATTTTTACATTAAAAAAAGGTTGTTTGAATAAATGTAGTCTTAAATAGCATTTTTTTGTTAGTGTATTCTTACATTAAAAAAAAGTTTTTTAAATAAATAATGTATTCTTAAATAGCATTTGTTTTGTTAAATAGTGTATTCTTACATTAAAAAAAAGTTTTTTGAATAAATAATGTATTCTTAAATAACATTTGTTTTGTTAAATAGTGTATTCCTACATTAAAAAAGGTTGTTGAATAAATAATGTAGTCTTAAATAACATTTGTTTTGTTAAATAGTGTATTCTTACATTAAAAAAAAGGTTTTTGAATAAATAATGTATTCTTAAATAGCATTTGTTTTGTTAAATAGTGTATTCTTACATTAAAAAAAGGTTGTTGAATAAATAATGTATTCTTAAATAGCATTTGTTTTGTTAAATAGTGTATTCCTACATTAAAAAAGGTTGTTGAATAAATAATGTAGTCTTAAATAACATTTGTTTTGTTAAATAGTGTATTCTTACATTAAAAAAATGTTGTTGAATAAATAATGTATTCTTAAATAGCATTTGTTTTGTTAAATAGTGTATTCTTACATTAAAAAAAAGGTTTTTGAATAAATAATGTATTCTTAAATAGCATTTGTTTTGTTAAATAGTGTATTCTTACATTAAAAAAAGGTTGTTTGAATAAATGTAGTCTTAAATAGCATTTTTTTGTTAGTGTATTCTTACATTTAAAAAAAAAGTTTTTTGAATAAATAATGTAGTCTTAAATAGCATTTGTTTTGTTAAATAGTGTAATCTTACATTAAAAAAAAGTTTTTTGAATAATGTAGTCTTAAATAGCATTTGTTTTGTTAGTGTATTCTTACATTTAAAAAAATGTTGAATAACTAGTGCATTCTTAAATAACATTTGTTTTGTTAAATAGTGTATTCTTACATTAAAAAAAGGTTTTTGAATAAATAATGTATTCTTAAATAGCATTTGTTTTGTTAAATAGTGTATTTTTACATTAAAAAAAAGTTTTTTGAATAAATAATGTGTTCTTAAATAGCATTTGTTTTGTTAAATAGTGTATTCTTACATTAAAAAAAGGTTGTTTGAATAAATGTAGTCTTAAATAGCATTTTTTTGTTAGTGTATTCTTACATTTAAAAAAAACGTTTTTTGAATAAATAATCCATCCATCCATCCCATCCATTTTCTACCGCTTATTCCCTTTTGGGGTCGCGGGGGGCGCTGGAGCCTATCTCAGCTACCATCGGGCGGAAGGCGGGGTACACCCTGGACAAGTCGCCACCTCATCGCAGGGCCAACACAGATAGACAGACAACTTTCACACTCACATTCACACACTAGGGCCAATTTAGTGTTGCCAATCAACCTATCCCCAGGTGCATGTCTTTGAATAAATAATGTAGTCTTAAATAGCATTTGTTTTTTTAAATAGTGTAATCTTACATTAAAAAAAGTTTTTTGAATAAATGTAGTCTTAAATAGCATTTGTTTTGTTAAATAGTGTATTCTTACATTAAAAAAAGGTTGTTGAATAAATAATGTATTCTTAAATAGCATTTGTTTTGTTAAATAGTGTATTCTTACATTAAAAAAAGTTTTTTTAAATAAATAATGTATTCTTAAATAGCATTTGTTTTGTTAAATAGTGTATTCTTACATTTAAAAAAAAGATTGTTGAATAAATAATGTATTCTTAAATAACATTTGTTTTGTTAAATAGTGTATTCTTACATTAAAAAATGTTGTTGAATAAATAATGTATTCTTAAATAACTTTGTTTTGTTAAATAGTGTATTACATAAAAAAAAAGGTTTTTGAATAAATGTATTCTTAAATAGCATTTGTTTTGTTAAATAGTGTATTCTTACATTAAAAAAAAGGTTGTTGAATAAATAATGTATTCTTAAATAACTTTGTTTTGTTAAATAGTGTATTACATTAAAAAAAGGTTTTTGAATAAATGTATTCTTAAATAACATTTGTTTTGTTAAATAGTGTATTCTTACATTAAAAAAAAGGTTGTTGAATAAATAATGTATTCTTAAATAGCATTTGTTTTGTTAAATAGTGTATTCTTACATTAAAAAAAAGGTTGTTGAATAAATAATGTATTCTTAAATAACTTTGTTTTGTTAAATAGTGTATTACATTAAAAAAAGGTTTTTGAATAAATGTATTCTTAAATAACATTTGTTTTGTTAAATAGTGTATTCTTACATTAAAAAAAAGGTTGTTGAATAAATAATGTATTCTTAAATAGCATTTGTTTTGTTAAATAGTGTAATCTTACATTTAAAAAAAGTTTTTTGAATAAATGTAGTCTTAAATAGCATTTGTT
>NC_084574.2:9862500-9875000 GCF_033978685.3 Nerophis lumbriciformis | reverse complement strand
GCCCAACAGGCCCCAACCAAGACGGGCACCCGGAAGGGATGGACAGCGGGACCCAGGAGCTCCAGACACGCAGTTCGGATGCAGTAGCCTGAGGCGTCGACCCCCGTCTGACAGGCAGGCCCAGAGCGTACCCCCAGAAATATACATACATACATACATACATATATACATACACATACACACATACATGTATACATACCCACACATACACATATATACATATACATACACATATGTACACATACACATATATAAACATACATACATACACAGTTCGTCAGCCCCGACAGCCATCACGCGCGCGCGCTGCCACCAGTCACAACATCAGCCACACCCCTGCACCAGACCCAGCAGCCACGGGCGCCCACACCACAAACAAACGGCAGCAGAAACAGCAGCCGCAATAACCCCAGACAGCCAGCACCAGCCAATCAAATCAAAGCGATCAAAAAAAAAACTGCGACCAGTAACCACACGCCACCAGGACCAGGGAGACCAGCCGGCGCCAGCCCGCCAGTCAGCCCGAACGCCAACACGCAAACAAGAGACACCAACAACCCCCCCAACCAAAAGGCCCCCCACCCCAACCCAAACCCGCACAAACACACCACCGCCCAAACAACCGAGACACAGCATCCAGACCAGACACGGGGGCTGCGCCGCCACCACATCAAGTCACCAACAGAGACCCCACAGCGCAAGGTCGGGCCACACGGGCACGGACCCCACCCAACAGGAAGTGAGACCCGCGCGACGCCACACACAAATAAATAATAAGATTAAAAAAAAATAAAATAAATAAATAAAATAAAATAAAAAAATTTAAAAAATAAAATAAAATAAAATAAAAATAAGTAAATAATAAAAATAAAAATAATAAATACATTAAAAATAAAAAAATATATATAACAATAATAAATGAATAAAAGCCTGGCAGGCCACCAGACCGCAGTCCCCGCCGGCCGACGAGGCAATGAGAGGTGCGCCGAACCCCAAACCCCCCATGCATGTGTACAAGGCCCCCAGAGTGTCTACTGTGTAGTTAAAATGAAACATTTCTATGAACATATAAATGTGAAAAAGAGGTTTGCGGATGAGGCGGCGTGGCTTAGTTGTGACAGCAACTTGAGGGTTCCAGGTTCGATCCCCGCTTCCACCATTGTAGCAGTCACGGCCGTCGTACACTTCCCACTTAATCCTCCCACACTGCTTTAAATGTAGCTTAAAGTTGGACTGGTTGGGTTTCACTATGTAAAGTGCTGTGAGTCTCTAGAGAAAAAGCGCTATATAAATATACTTCACAATCTAAAGGTAAATTTATAGTGTAGAAATGCTGATTAAAATGTTCTTCTCATGCTCACATCCCTGAAAGTACAGTATGTGTGTTAACAAGACCAGGGACACAATGTGTTCTTGCTGTGTTGTGTTGGAAGCAATTGTCTGACAACTTTACACAAGTCACACATTCTCAATGTTAGGACTTCTTTGTCACAGGCACTTACCAAAATGTGGCTAAATAGTCCCACTTTTAACTGCGGCAATATTCCTGCCTTGTGGGTTTTGTATGAAAGTCACATCTACCTTTCTGTGTGAAAGGAGCTGTGGAATTGCTGACATTGTGGCTCCACCACCATTTCATTTCCCTCTAACTAGCAAACCTCCTTTGTTGAGCTGTGCCCTGAGATCCTGCCGCCATCTTAGCTGACATGACATGACCCACACACACACACACACACACACACACACACACACACACACACACACACACACACACACACACACTACCCTTCCTTCACTTTTGTAATTCTCTTTGCTTCCCAGTGAATGGCAGTCTTGGATCGATAAAAGCACATTGCTTCTTGATTGGCTCTGCTGCGTGCGTGCGTGCGTTGCAAAAAGTCAGTGTTCAAAAACAAGGGGGAAAAAAATACAAAAATGAGGAAATGAGGGGTATTTTATTTGAACTAAGCAAAATTATCTGCCAATAAAACAAGGAAATTTTGCTTGTCAAGACTTTCCAAAACAAGTCAAATTAGCTAACTTCAATGAACCCAAAAATACCTTAAAATAAGTATATTCTCACTAATAACAAGTGCACTACTATATGAGTACCTATTTTCTATTGTTTCATTGAAAATAAAACAGCAAAGTCCATTTGGCTGTCATCTGTTTTAATATGAGACACAATTGTGTCAAAGTCATGATTTTTTTAATGCATGAAATAAGAAATGATTACTTTAAAAAGTAGTTTTATACTTGCGAAAACTGAAATCTAAGTAAGATTAAATATCTCAAATAAGGGTGATATTTGCTTATTTTCTGTCTGATAAGATAATTCTTCTCACTAAGCAGATTTTATGTTAGAGTGTTTTACCGTACTTGTTTTAAGGGTTTTGCTCCTAAATGATCTCAGTAAGATATTACAGCTTGTTGCTGAGATTTGATGAGCTATATTGAGTAAAACATGCTTGAAACTAGAATATCAACTGTTGCAAAGCTGTGTCATCAACACTCACAAGTATAAAACTACTTTTTTTAAAGTAATAATTTCTTATTTCAAGCATGGAAAAAAAATCATGATGCCGAGCGCATATCATAATGGCACTAGCATTACTTATTTAAGAATATTTTTCAACATATTGAGCAAAAAGGTCTCATTTTTCCTACCAAGAAAAGTGCAGTTGTTATTAGTGGGAATATACTTATTTTAAGGTATTTTTGGGTTCATTGAGGTTAGCTAATTTTACTTGTTTTGGAAAGTCTTGACAAGCCAAATTTTCTTGTTCTATTGGCAGATAATTTTGCTCAGTTCAAATAAAATACCCCTCATTTTTGTATTTTTTCTTCTTGTTTTTGAACACTGACTTTTTGCAGTGTGGTGGTTAGAGTGTCCGCCTGTTCAAACCCCGGCCGAGTCATACCAAAGACTATAATAATGGGAGCCATTACCTTCCTGCTTGGCACTCAGCATCAAAGGTTGGAATTGGGGGTTAAATCACCAAAAATTATTCCCGAGCGCGGCCACCGCTGCTGCTCACTGCTCCCCTCACCTCCCAGGGGGTGATCAAGGGGGATGGGTCAAATGCAGAGAATAATTTCGCCACACCTAGTGTGTGTGTGACAATCATTGGTACTTTAACTAAACTTAGGTCAGGCGGATTAGAACAAGTAAAAAAGAGCATTAAAAGGGAACTGCCGAAAAATACATTTACCTAAAATAAACTAAATTGTCAATAGAATAAAAAAGCAAATGAAAACTACATTAGTCATCATTTTTGCACTTAAAGAAAGGTCTCTATGACTTTAGCTCCAGACTTCTTCTGTTTGTCTGAGATGGTCATTACTGCCACAAGTGGTGGGAAAGTGTATTACAAGCAAGTACAAAACTATGGTGTGTAACAATGGTGAATAAAAGTGTAGGACGACCTCCTCAAGGTCATTAGAAGAGAAATGCACTCTTTCATTGAAGTAAACAAAACAACTATCTCATTTGATACTTTTTACAGCTGGGAAAAAAAGGCCAGACCACAGTTTAGTGAAGTCCTGGGCTGTGGCGCAGCACCAAGGTCTACAACACAATAATACAACACAATAGTATTATATTGGGGTATTGTACTACTATAGTACAATACAACACAATAGTATTGCATTGGGGTATTGTACTACTATAGTACAATGCAATAGTATTGTATTGGGGTATTGTACTACTATAGTACAATACAATAGTATTATATTGGGGTATTGTACTACTATAGTACAATACACTAGTATTGGGATATTTTACTACTATAGTACAATACAATAGTAGTGTATGGTGGTATTGTACTACTATAGTACAATACCACACAACAGTATTATATTGGGATATTGTACTACTGTAGTACAATACAATACAATAGTAGTGTATGGTGGTATTGTACTACTATAGTACAATACAATAGTAGTGTATGGTGGTATTGTACTACTATAGTACAATACAAAACAATAGTAGTGTATGGTGGTATTGTACTATTATAGTACAATACAACACAATAGTATTATATTGGGATATTGTACTACTATAGTACAATACAATAGTAGTGTATGGTGGTATTGTACTACTATAGTACAATACAAAACAATAGTAGTGTATGGTGGTATTTGTACTACTATAGTACAATACAATACAATAGTAGTGTATGGTGGTATTGTACTACTATAGTACAATACAATAATAGTGTATGGTGGTATTGTACAACTATAGTACAATACAATAGTATTATATTGGGATATTGTTCTACTATAGTACAATACAATACAATAGTAGTGTATGGTGGTATTGTACTACTATAGTACAATACAATAATAGTGTATGGTGGTATTGTACAACTATAGTACAATACAATAGTATTATATTGGGATATTGTTCTACTATAGTACAATACAAAACAATAGTAGTGTATGGTGGTATTGTACTATTATAGTACAATACAACACAATAGTATTATATTGGGATATTGTACTACTATAGTACAATACAATAGTAGTGTATGGTGGTATTGTACTACTATAGTACAATACAAAACAATGGTAGTGTATGGTGGTATTGTACTACTATAGTACAATACAAAACAATAGTAGTGTATGGTGGTATTTGTACTACTATAGTACAATACAATACAATAGTAGTGTATGGTGGTATTGTACTACTATAGTACAATACAAAACAATAGTAGTGTATGGTGGTATTGTACTACTATAGTACAATACAAAACAATAGTAGTGTATGGTGGTATTTGTACTACTATAGTACAATACAAAACAATAGTAGTGTATGGGTGGTATTTGTACTACTATAGTACAATACAATACAATAGTAGTGTATGGTGGTATTGTACTACTATAGTACAATACAAAACAATAGTAGTGTATGGTGGTATTTGTACTACTATAGTACAATACAATACAATAGTAGTGTATGGTGGTATTGTACTACTATAGTACAATACAATAATAGTGTATGGTGGTAAAAGTAGACAGTTTTATGTCGTCCACAGCTCCTTTACCACATGGGGTCCCCCAGGGCTCAATCCTTGCCCCAATTTTATTTGCGCTTTACCTTCTCCCCCTTGGTTCTATTTTTAGGAAGTACAGTATTGCATTTCATTTTTATGCCGATGATTGCCAGATTTACTTTCCCATGGCACAAAATAACACGGTTCAACGTCTTATTGACTGCCTGCACGACATCAAAGTCTGGCTTTCAGCTAACTTCCTGAGCCTAAATGAAGACAAAACAGAAGTTATGTTGTTCGGTCCAAGTCGCTCTCCCTCCCCCAACGTTGACCTCGGCACTCTGACCCCGTATCTCAGCGACTCTGTCACAAACCTGGGGGTAAAGTTTGACTCAGATTTTAAATTCGAAAAACAAATCAGCAGCGTCGTTCAAAAAAGCTTTTATCAATTACGCCAAATAGCGAAAGTGAAACCGCTTCTATCAAGACATGATCTTGAGAAATTAATCCACGCTTTTATCTCGACTCGTCTTGATTATTGTAATGCCCTGTATGTAGGCATTAGCCAGGCCTCCCTCGCCTGCCTGCAGCTCGTGCAGAACTCTGCTGCTCGTCTGCTAACACTGACCCGCAGACGTGAGCACATCACCCCTATTTTAGCGTCCCTTCACTGGCTCCCTGTGCGTTACCGAATACATTTTAAACTCCTTTTATTTGTTTTTAAATGTCTAAACAACCTCGCGCCAACCTATCTCTCCGACCTCCTTCAGCCTTACTGCCCCACCCGATCCTTAAGATCAGCCGATCAGCTGCTGTTGACGGTCCCTGACACAAGGCTGAAGCTTAGAGGTGACAGAGCTTTCGCCGTTGCTGCTCCCAAGCTCTGGAACGACCTACCCCTGAGTGTTAGACAAGCCTCCTCTCTTCCTGTTTTTAAATCTCTCTTAAAAACATACTTTTATTCCATGGCTTTTAACACTGAGTGATATCCATCCTGCAATGGCGCCCCATAATACACCTGCTGTGATCCTGTTTTTATGTTTTTTATGTTTTTATTAATTCTATTTTAATTATTTATTTTTTATCGTGTTCTGTTTGTGTCGTGTTGTGTTTGCTCGGTACTCGTTTTATCTTTTAACCTGTCCATTGTACAGCACTTTGGCTACCCCTGTGGTAAATTTTAAATGTGCTCTATAAATAAAGTTGATTTGATTTGATTTGATTTGGTATTGTACAACTATAGTACAATACAATAGTATTATATTGGGATATTGTTCTACTATAGTACAATACAAAACAATAGTAGTGTATGGTGGTATTGTACTAATATAGTACAATACAATAGTAGTGTATGGTGGTATTGTACTACTATAGTACAATACAATACAATAGTAGTGTATGGTGGTATTGTACTAATATAGTACAATACAATAGTAGTGTATGGTGGTATTGTACTACTATAGTACAATACAATACACTAGTAGTGTATTGGGGTATTGTACTACTATAGTACAATACAACACAATAGTATTGTATTGGGGTATTGTACTACTATAGTACAATACAATAGTAGTGTATGGTAATATTGTACTACTATAGTACAATACAAAACAATAGTAGTGTATGGTGGTATTGTACTATTATAGTACAATACAACACAATAGTATTATATTGGGATATTGTACTACTATAGTACAATACAATAGTAGTGTATGGTGGTATTGTACTACTATAGTACAATACAAAACAATAGTAGTGTATGGTGGTATTGTACTACTATAGTACAATACAATAGTAGTGTATGGTGGTATTGTACTAATATAGTACAATACAATAGTAGTGTATGGTGGTATTGTACTACTATAGTACAATACAATACACTAGTAGTGTATTGGGGTATTGTACTACTATAGTACAATACAACACAATAGTATTGTATTGGGGTATTGTACTACTATAGTACAATACAATAGTAGTGTATGGTAATATTGTACTACTATAGTACAATACAAAACAATAGTAGTGTATGGTGGTATTGTACTATTATAGTACAATACAACACAATAGTATTATATTGGGATATTGTACTACTATAGTACAATACAATAGTAGTGTATGGTGGTATTGTACTACTATAGTACAATACAAAACAATAGTAGTGTATGGTGGTATTGTACTACTATAGTACAATACAATAGTAGTGTATGGTGGTATTGTACTACTATAGTACAATACAATAGTAATGTATGGTGGTGTTGTACTACTATAGTACAATACAATAGTAATGTATGGTGGTGTTGTACTACTATAGTACAATACAACAATTTGAACCGTCTGTCTCCGGTCCAGGCCTGAACTCGAGGAGTCCTCTGAGCGAGACCAAGAGCACGTCGTCGTCTCTGTCGGCTCTCAGCGACTCGCTCAACAGCTCAGAAGGCGGCGACCTGATGGTGCACGGCGGCGAGGACCTCAAGAGCCTGCTGGCCCCGCCCTCCTCGGCCGGCAGCCAGTCCAGCGCCGGGAGCCAGTCGGGGACGGAGGACAAATCGGAGAAAGGTAGAAAAGGATTTGAACGTTGGGAGAAAAGAAAAGGCCGACTCCTTTGTCTCCGCCGCCAGGGTTCGAGTGCGTGTTCTGCACGTTTGTGTGCAAGACGCGCAGCATGTACGAGCGCCACCTGCAGATCCACCTGATCACGCGCATGTTCGAGTGCGACGTGTGCCACAAGTTCCTGAAGACGCCCGAGCAGCTGCTGGAGCACAAGAAGTGTCACACCGTCCCCTCCGGAGGGCTCAAGTAAGGAAAGCAAGTACAGTCACATGTTCCTAAGCTCCGCCCCTCCTCACCCCCGCCCATCACACATCACACAACATGACTTTGAAGTTATATATATATATAATAGTTCTCTACTCAATCTTTCTCAACTTCAGACATTTAGTGCAGATTCAATCATCGCTTTAGGAATTGCACCAAAGTTGTGAGGACTTTGTTGTGAAGGACAAATTGGACCACCTAGAAAATCCATTGTGCCTTTTTCTTTTTTTACCACACAAGATTTTTACATTTCTGTCAAACATTTGTATTAAATGATGATAAAAGTACAATTGAATGTGTGATAGCAAAGTAGCAGGTCAGGCAGTACAGGGGTGTCCAAAGTTTCAACTGCCACCACCGTTAGCATTCTAACATTAGCATGTTAGCTTTTTTGCTGATTTCGCAGGTATCCACCTCTGTGTCAAATATGTCATCACTTAACAAATGATACATGATAGCTTTTTTGCAGGATTACATACCTCAGCATCAAATATTTTACTTGAATGTTAGCATGCTAACTTTTTTAGCTAATTTTGCAGATATCTACCTCAGCATCAATATTTTGTTACCAGACAAATGATACCCATTAGCATGCTAACTTTTTTAGCTAATTTTGTAGGTATTGTTGCGTTTGGACCAGTTGTTCCTCCCAGGGAATTCAAGTCACAAGTCGCTCCCAAGCTCTTTACGACACTTAAAGCTGAGTAGAAAACAGAATAGGTATTTTGTAATATATTTGCAAAGCTTTGCATATACATTGAGACCAGTCCAGCATAGAACATTCCCCCCCCCCCCGAAAAACCCTCTCCCCTCTTAAGTCTCTCTTCCTCCCACCCTCGCAGTCTTGTCTCTCCAGCCGAAACACATGCCCATTATCTCTCTTTCTTACATTCCTCACTCAAGGTTAAGCACACAGTTTTTTGCAGACAACCAAAAGACCACAATTGGAAGAAAAACACTAGCTGTTTTGTAATATGATTATGAAATAAAAGAAGTAACACTTAAATTCAGATATATGTAAATATCTGCCTCCGACAGTATACATACCTCAGCATCAATATTTTGTTACTTGACGAATGATACATGTTAGCATGTTGACGAATGATACATGTTAGCATGCTAACTTTATTAGCTAATTTTGCAGGTATCCACCTCAGCATCAATATTTTGTTACTTGACGAATGATACCCGTTAGCATGCTAACTTTTTTTTTAGCAAATTTTGCAGATATCCACCTCGGCATCAAATATTTTACTTACAAAATTAGCTAAAAAGTTAGCATGCTAACGGGTATCATTTGTCAAGTAAAATATTTGATGCTGAGGTGGATATCTGCAAAATTTGCTAAAAAAAAAGTTAGCATGCTATCAGGTATCATTCATCAAGTAACAAAATATTGATGCTGAGGTATGTATACTTACAAAATTAGCTAAAAAAGTTAGCATGCTAACGGGTATCATTTGTCAAGTAAAATATTTGATGCTGAGGTATGTATACTTACAAAATTAGCTAAAAAAGTTAGCATGGTAATGGGTATCATTCATAAAGTAACAAAATATTTGATGCTAAGGTATGTATACTTACAAAATTATCTAAAAAAGTTTGCATGCTAACGGGTATCGTTTGTCAAGTAAAATATTTGATGCTGAGGTGGATATTTGCAAAATTTGCTAAAAAAAAAAGTTAGCATGCTAACAGGTATCATTCGTCAAGTAACAAAATATTGATGCTGAGGTGGATACCTGCAAAATTAGCATGCTAACTTTTTTAGCTAATTTTGTAAGTATACATACCTCAGCATCAATATTTTGTTACTTGACGAATGATACCTGTTAGCATGCTAACTTTTTTTTTAGCAAATTTTGCAGATATCCACCTCAGCATCAAATATTTTACTTCAAATAATACCCGTTAGCATGCTAACTTTATTAGCTAATTTCGCAGGTATCCACCTCAGCATCAAATATTTTACTTGACAAATGATACCCGTTAGCATGCTAACTTTTTTAGCTAATTTTGTAAGTATACATACTTCAGCATCAAATATTTTGTTACTGGACGAATGATACATGTTAGCATGCTAACTTTTTTGCAGGTTTACATACCTGAGCATCAAATATTTGACTTGACTAATGATACATGTTAGTATGCTAATTTTGCAGGTATCCACCTCGGCATCAATATTTTGTTACTAGACGAATGATACCTGTTAGCATGCTAACTTTTTTTTTAGCAAATTTTGCAAATATCCACCTCAGCATCAAATATTTTACCTGACAAATGATACCCGTTAGCATGCAAACTTTTTTAGATAATTTTGTAAGTATACATACCTTAGCATCAAATATTTTGTTACTTGATGAATGATACCCATTAGCATGCTAACTTTTTTAGCTAATTTTGTAAGTATACATACCTCAGCATCAAATATTTTGTTACTTGACGAATGATACATGTTAGCATGCTAACTTTTTTGCAGGTTTACATACCTGAGCATCAAATATTTGACTTGACTAATGATACATGTTAGCATGCTAATTTTGCAGGTATCCACCTCGGCATCAAATGTTTTGCTACTTGACGAATGATACCTGTTAACTTTGTGTTAGCTAATTTTGCTACTTGATTAATGATACCTGTTCGCATGCTAACTTTTTTTAAACTCATTTTACAGGTATACACCTCAGTCACATTCTGGGTTATTAGCATGCTAGAATTAAAAACATTTTTTTTAAATCAGGTATACACCTTAGGGTAGTATATGTTACAGTTAACATTTTAGCATGCTGGATATTTAGCTAATTTAGCATTTAAGCAAGCTAGATGATTTGCTAATTTAGCAGGTATACACCTCAGTTTCATATAATTTGGTATTTTATTAATGCTATCTGTAAACATGCTATTGTTATCATGTTAGCATAGTGTTGTTAGCATGCTAGATTTTTTTTTTTTAAGCTCTTTTTTTTTTGTTACTTGCGCGCTAGCTGTTAGCATTTCAGTTCGGCTGAAATGGCGTTTTCTATATTGTGCTACTTTTGAAGGTGAAAACCAGAGGTGGGTAGTAACGCGCTACATTTACTCCGTTACATCTACTTGAGTAACTTTTGGGATAAATTGTACTTCTAAGAGTAGTTTTAATGCAACATACTTTTACTTTTACTTGAGTATATTTATAGAGAAGAAACGTTACTTTTACTCCGCTCCATTTATCTACATTCAGCTCGCTACTGATTTTTATCCATCTGTTAATGCACGCTTTGTTTGTTTTGGTCTGTCAGACAGACCTTCAAAGTAGGATCTATCAATCAAATGCAGCCACTGGTGACGTTTGACCGATCAAACAGAGCCATGACCGTCACACGTGGACCCCGACTTCAACAAGTTGAAAAACTTATTGGGGTGTTACATTGTACAGAATATGTACTGTACTGTGCAATCTACTAATGAAAGTGTCAATCAATCAATCAAAAGTGTGAAGGAAAAAAGACACTTTTTTATTTCAACCGTACATCCCGTCAAAAGCCTAAAGACTGACTGCACAGTTCCTGTCTTCACAATAAAAGTGCCGCTCCATCGCGCCTGCGCTAACAAAATAAGAGTCTCCGAAAGCCAGCGCAGACAAGCTAGCAAGCTACGGAGTTTGCCGCCAATGTATTTCTTGTAAAGTGTATAAAAAGGAGTATGGAAGCTGGACAAATAAGATGGCAAAAAGCAACCACTTTCATGTGGTATTAGACAGAAAGGAGGAACTTTTTTTCTCCTCCATTTGAAAACGTGGACGTTATCATCACTACTGTCTGATTACAATCAATGCAAGTCATCACAATCAGGTAATACACCAACTTATATTCTTGTCTTCATGAAAGAAAGGAATCTATATGTGTTAAACATGCATGTATATTCATTAAAACACCTTTAACATGTAAACAAAAATGGCTAAATAAATATAAATTATATACTGTATATATATATATGTATATATATATATATATATATATATATATATATGTATATATATATATATATATATATATATATATATATATATATATGATATGTATATATATGACATATATGTCATGTATATATATGACGTATATATATATATATATATATATATATATATATGATATGTATATATATGACATATATGTCATGTATATATATGACGTATATATATATATATATATACATGTATATGTATATATACATATGTATATATATACATATATATACATGTATGTGTATATATGTATGTATACATATATGTATGTATATACATATGTATATATATACATATGTATATATATACATATGTATATATATATACATATATATACATGTATGTGTATATATGTATGTATACATATATGTATATATATACATGTGTATATATATACATGTATATATATACATGTATATATATACATATGTATATATATACATATGTATATATATATATATTATGTGTGTATATACATATGTATATATATACATATATATACATGTATGTGTATATATGTATGTATATATATATACATGTGTATATATATACATGTATATATATACATATGTATATATATATACGTGTATATATATACATATGTATATATATATTATGTATATATATATTATGTATATATATACATGTATATATATACATATGTATATATATATATATATACACATGTA